>NC_061508.1:139604812-139750479 GCF_022539505.1 Lolium rigidum
GGGCTGCCCGATGGGCCACATGCCTCACCACCATCTATGGGCCACCCGGGCTTGCCGGATCTAGGCCATGCCGTTGATATACCCATAAAGTATACCCACAACAGTTGCGGGTTCCTCTTTCTTCGGGAAGAAATAAGGAAAGAGCCGCGACAGCCCTGCTTTGGCATGATCAATGCCTTCGCGTGCCTCTGACCCATGAAACTCGATGACGGAAAAGGCGTCAAGAAGGGCATCATTGTCGGGATCTTCAAGTTCAAACTCTTGAGATGTTCTATCTGTCAAGAAAGAAACTTATTGAGCAACAAGTGAATGCAAAGAAGAAAATACAAAAGATATGAAGTGGTTCGAGATACTTACCGAGGAAGCGGCGACTTTGCGTCCTTATACGCTTAAGGATCGCTTCCTCGCGAGCAGCTTGTGCAGCTATGTGCTTGCTCGGCGAATTCTCGGCGGCGTGAAGTCTCTTTCTAAGATCTTCGACACCGGCAGCCTCGGTCTTGGCCTTGTCGGCCTCTCGCTCTAGCTTCAACGAGCGTCCAATTCGGCCTTTTTACGAGCCTCTTCACTTTGCTCTAATTTTTGAGCTAGGGCATTGGAACGCTCGTTGATAGCCGCCATTTTCTCTCGCCAAGAAAGATAGAACTTTGTTAAAATTTCGGCAACAAAGGAGTAACAGAGTAATGGTACAAAAGAAAGCGGCAAGGCATCACCTTCAGTTTGTTGAGCATATTCACGATATCCAATGAATTGAGCACCGATGCGAATAAGCTCTTTGATCATGGGCTGTTAAGGAAAGAAAAGGACAAAGCAAGAAAATTTCGGTATGAGGAAAATATAATGGCACTTAGAAGCAAACGAAGAAAGACAGAGACGGTGACAAGAGTATGGAGAACTTACATCATCCAAGAGAGGGTTTGAAGAGCTACTCAATTGGAGACTCGGCTCCGGAATTACTTCGATCCTTGCCCTTTTCGGCGAAGGGACAAGGGGGCTCGAAGGAGGAGTAGATGTGCCGACATTTTGTTGAGGAGGCGACGATTCTTCTCCTTCAAGCGGCTTTTCTGAAATAACTAAAGTATGTGACGTGCTCGTTCGAGCAGCCACATCCAAAGTTGGTGTTTCTTCATCATCATCATCTGTGACAAAAAGGTGGCAGCATAAAAAGCAAGGCAAATAAAATTCTTCGAATAGAAAAATAAAAAGAAACAAGGAACTTACGAGCTGATGAGACTCTCGATATATGGATCATAAGCTGCCTTTCGCGGTGAAGGGGCAGTTTCTTCGGGTTTGGAGGTCCCGGAATCTTCGACATTGCTCCTTTTCCTTTTGTTCTTCGGAGAAACAGCAGGAGGAGGAGATTGTGCTGATGTAGTACCTTCAGAGGCAGCATCCTTTTCAATAGATCCCGCAGATTTTCGAGAATCTGCGGGTTCATTCACAAAAGAGGGGGCTTCCTGGTTGTCATCGGCGACAATAGCCCTTTCCTCGACATCTCCACCCTCAGGAAGAGGAGGAAGAGAATCCATAGTAGGATGGTTCTGCAGAAAAATAACGACAAAAGAAAAATTAGAGAGATATCAAAACAATGAGATACAAGAAAAGTTCGGAACAAGATAAAAACTCGAGAAGACAAAATACCTTGGGGAGAGGATTGGTGGAGCTGTATGGTTCCACGCGGCAAGAGGAAGGAATAGGATCCCTCTTGCTCAGCGAGGAAATTCTTCGAATAAGCTTTTCCAAGTCCTTCACAGAAAGATCAGTGGAAAGTCTATTGGCGTCATTATCACCAGCATATGTCCAAAGGGGATTTTTGCGAGCCTGAAGAGGCTGCACTCTAATCCTAAGAAAGTAGGCAGTGATTTGGATGCCAGACAGCTCTTTGCCTCGAGTATTTTGAAGAGAATGAATACGAGACATAAGTGCTTCTGTCGCCTTTTTCTCTTCTTCGGAAGCTTCAGCATCCCAGGAACGGCGGCGTTGAATTTTGGCACTTCCGTCAAAAGGGACTATGTTGTGCTCGACGAGTTGGCACTTTCTTCGCGTATGTAGAGCCACCTTTTGCGCCATCCTTGGACAGAATCAGGAAATTTGACGTCGAAGTAATCAACGTCAGTTCGGACACAGATAACAACTCCACCTATGTTATAGGTGGCGTTGTGAGCGCCATTGCGGCGAAGACAGAAAATGCGTTTCCAAAGAACCCAATTAGGGGGAATTCCAAGGAAGCATTCGCACAGTGTGATGAAAATAGAAATATGAAGGATGGAATTGGGGGTCAGCTGGTGCAGCTGAATCCCATAGACAAAGAGAAGACCGCGGAGGAAATCGTGAATTGGGGTAGAAAGGCCGCGGATGAGATGATCAACGAAACTAACCCGGTACTCCATTGGAGGGTTGGGGTAGCTTTCTTCGCTGGGAAAGCGGATGGCGTCTTCTTTCTTCATCAAGCCAAGCCTTTTCGGCATGTTGACATCCTGGTTGGAGATTTTAGATCTCTCCCACTCAAGATCTTCGGCAGCCATGTTGGATTACGGAGTACTATGGCGAGTGAGTCGCGTGCGCGGTGGCATCAACGGCAATGGAAAAAAGCAATGCTTGTGCGTGCGGAAGATCAAACAGAGTTGGGCGCAAGGGAAGTTTTTGCAGAGGGGAACAGATGTGCGGCGCAAGCGAAGGACTGGACCGAGGTTGAAGAAAGGTTTATATAGGATTCGGACGAAGCAGTGCACCGTTGGATGAAGAAATCGTGTGGTGAAAAAAGGATCTTGTAGATACAAGGGTAAGAAGGTATTTTTACTGGGATGGAATGGAACAGGCGTTACTGTACGTGCGCCAGGAAAAGCGGAGGACGTGTGTCCCCCACTTGCACGACGTGTCAACGTGGTGGGAACAATGGACCCACAAGGCAGAAAAATCCCGACTATTGATAGAGATGAAGAGAATTTGACAAAGGAAAGTATGTCGACAAGAAAAATAAAAAGAGAATGGCGACAGGACAAGTCATTTGAATACTTCGGGAGCCTTTGGTCAAACACATGCTTTTGCCCAAATGCTCGGGGGCTACTGTGATAAAAGTAAAATTTCGACTATGGCAATATAGAAATTGCGGGAGCCTACAACCAAGCACAAGTTCTTGGCTGTAGCCTCGGGGGCTACTCCCATCGGGAGCGCTGTTCGCGCACCCGAGAGATAAAAAAAAAGAAAAAAAAAGAAAAGAAAAAAAAAGAGAATATCGGGAAACAATGACAATATAGCGACAAGGTGGATTAAAATGTTGAGCCTACAACCAAGCACAAGTTCTTGGCTGTAGCCTCGGGGGCTACTCCCATCGGGAACGCTGTTCGCGTGCCCGATGAAATTAAAAAAGGAAAAGGAAGAAAGATAGAAAAGCAAGAGAGTATATTTCGAGTTATAATTAACTCTACATATACTCCCATCGGGAGACTAATATAAGTCATATTTGACTCGATAAAATGTGCCATTCCAACAGCCGGAAAAGCACTCGACAATATATTCTCGAACGCCAAAGTTGCGATCAATTTCTGAATGCCGCAAATTTGCGAAGGTAAGACCCCGGATCCGTTCGCTGGGCGTGGCATCGCCTAAGACTGCGCTCTGCTACTTTTATCCGTATCAACGAGATACGAAGAAAAATCCTAACGGACGCGTTAGGTACTCGATAAATTTGACCGGGACTCGACGGAATGGTAAGACCTTAAGCGGCACCTGTCGGAGTTTACACCGAGTATCCCGAGATCATGTCCAGGGACGTGATCTTGAAGTAGGTTTTTGCGGATTGCCACTAGAGCGGTTAACTAGTACCTGATCCGTCGGATGAACTAGCCCCAACTACCGGTATCCCTGTACAATATAGAAATTTATATGAAGAAATATAGAACAGTTTAAATTGTCAAATAAAAATAAACAGTGGAGATTTTCCCTGACTCTACGATTCAAGCAAAATCTCGGGGGCTACTGACATAGGCATCCCAAATGGGCCTGCCGGAAATAGTACCCGGGGTTTATTGAAGGCCCACTATCCGAAGAATAAGAAGATTCGGGAGCCCAAGATATATTAAGGAAAGTAGAGTTGTAATAGGAAGTATTGTTTGTAATCGGCGGGATGAGTTAGAAATCGTCCCGAACTCTGTAACTTGTACAAAACGAAACCCTCGGCTCCGCCTCTTATATAAAGGGGGAGTCGAGGGACGAAGAGATCATCGAATCATTGTTCACAAACCCTAGTTTTCATAATCGTCGAGTACTTTTCGGCTGAAACCTTCGAGATCTACTTGCCCTCTACTTCCAACTAAACCCTAGCCTATAACCCGTAGGCATTGACAAGTTAATCCCTTGTCAGTGGGTCTATGAGAAGCAGTCATGGAGGATTGGTCCAGATATCATTTTGTTAGAGCTAGCGGATCCAGAAGGAGAAGGATACCAGATTGAGCAAGCAAAATCAATGGAAAAGGAAGGTATGCCAAAGTACTCCTTCAGGTTTGTGTATGTCTCTGGCAGAGCTTATGGAATACCAAAGGAAAACAGATCTTTAAAGCTGTTATCCGAGGTTATGAGCATGGTAGGAACACCCTCGGATCGATCAACGAGTGACCCGTGCCCTCTCTCGTCGCTCCCGTGGGCGACGGGGAGGGAACCCTAGCCGCCTCCTTTCCGCCCCTACCTCTCCTCCTCCCCCTCCTCGCCGCCGCCGGACGGCGTCGCCGGGCAAAGCCTGGGCGCTGGCGGCGGCGGGGCCCTCCTTCCCCCTCGCACGGAGAAACGGCGCGGGCCGCGGCAGCCGTCGAGGGCACGTACTTGGCGAGGGGTGCGGCGGCGCGGTCGGTTCTCCGGCGGCGTGGTGACCTCGTGGTGGTGTCGGCGTGCTCGGGGCGGCGTGCTGCTGCTGCTGCTGCGGCGGCGGCGGCGGCTGGTCTCGGGCGTCGCGGGCTCGACTCCATCTCCGGCAGCGGGGGCCTGCAGTACAAACGGCGGCGGCTGAGGCGCGAGGGTCTGGCTGGGGGACGACGGCGGCAACCATTGGCGGCACGGTGGGCGGCGCAGCGCGGCAGGTGGGCGGCGCCGGCGAGATCTGGGCCCGATCCGGGCCGGGCGGGCGAGATCCGGGCCCGATCCGGGCCCGGCGGGCCTCTCTGCGTACGTTGGCCGCGACAAGTCCGGGGCCAGGCGGGCCTTCGGTTGGCAGCCACCGCGTGCTAGATCGGTGTCCGCTCATTCTTCAGCTCGACCTCTCACGCCCCTTGCCCCTGCCGCTGGTCCGTATGGTGGTGGCTGCCGGCTGATGGGTTGGGCGTGGATGCCGGCGGCGGCCTCGGAAGCTGCACGTTTGGCTCTACGGCGAGCGACGTTGCGGTGGTGGTGGCTTATCTCCGGGACATGGGGATGGCGTGGAGTGGGCAGCGGGGATTCCTGGCGTCGGTGGTGCTTCGGCAGTGGCGGCTCCCAGATCTGGTCTCGGAGGCTCTGTTTGATGACGGCGGGCTGCACATCGGTCCGTCGTGCGGCGGGAGTCGATTTCGGGCGAAAGCCTAGCGCTTTGGCGCCAACGGTGACGGCGCCCGCGGGTGTCGTGTCCCTCTTGGGGGCACCGTTGTGGTTGCTCCCCTGTGCTTGAGCTCCGGGTGAAAACCTTTGACCGTTCTTGGTCTCGGCGACGGCGGCACCTTGTGTCGTCACCCTCTTGGGGGCGTCGTCGTGGAGCTTGGATTCCCGTGGGCGGTTCTCGTTGTCATCGGCGGGCATGCTTAGATCCTCTCTCGGTGCTTCGATCCCGGCGAAGGGTGGACTTGGCGGCTTCCTATCTTTTACACGTGACATTGGGGTCTTGGTTCCTGGTACTTGTTGTCTGCGGGCAGGATCGGCGCTCCACGGCCCGGAGCGGGAGGGCAGGCGGCCCTTCCCGGCAAATAACTTGGTGGGTACGAGATGACGTTGTCCGGTGGTTTCACAAGGAGGCGGGGTGCATCTTTAGTTAGGAGTGTCGGTTGTACCTTGGAGGGTGTGACATCTCCTTTTTATTCTCTGTTTTTTATCTTTGATCTGCTTTGTAAAGAGATCTCCCCCTCTACCTTGTATCGGTTTGGCCGTGTGTGGCTTTATTTATAAAGCGGGGCGAAAGCCTAATTCGAAGAAGGAACACCCTCGGATCTGCATCAGCCAAGAACGAGCATGATAAACACACATCCAGACTACATATGGGGAGTAGTAAGACACGCCATATGCAACCCTGTTCTTGACAGAATCAAGCTGGTTCTTAGCCCACACAATCAGTGTATTGCTTATCTACACTATGAAAAATAGGAAGAATTTGCCTTTTCTGTGGAGTGATGTTTCATACTATTGACCAATGCTACTTAAGAAAAAGTATAGTTTCAGAAAGGATCAAGCGCAATCACAACCCAATTCAGGTTCCTTTTCAGAGGTATGGAGCTTGAATAATTGATGAATCACAAATTCCAGTGGACAAGGCAGTTGAGAGCACGCCAATTTTTAGCACATTTCCGAATCCAGAGCTTAGTTCCTTCAATAATATTTTCTCTACCACAGAAGGGAGAAGTGGGAGATTAACTAAAGTGGCAGCAACTCAAATTATTAACAGAATGGAGACAGCAAGAGCAGGAGCTAGAGCTACACCATCCATGGCGACTCAGCGCAACGAAGACGAAGGCACTATTGCATTGACACCTAGCCCCACAGAAGCAGCTAGAGGTCAAATTCAAGCCATGCAAAGCTCACACATGGAAGAACAAACCCAATCGGGTGGGAACATTGGCAGAGGTCAACACGCCACCGATGACAGCTTGCTGCAACTCCAAGCACGAGAAACGGAGCAGGACACCCATAGATGTGTAGAAGAAATGGACTACGAATACATCCAAAGCCAGCAACAAAACCAGTCAGCGTTTCAGATGCTACAACAGTTAGAAGGAGAAGGGGTTTTACCATACTCACTCACTGAAGAGGCAAATATTATTCAAACAAACTATGGGCCAAACAAAGGGAAAAGCCCAGTGTCTGTTTGGGCTACACAGGCCTCTTCCAGCTGGAAGCCCAATGCCAATTGTCCTAACCCCACATCCCCTTCAACTTCCAAACACCTGGAAGGTATAGTTGTTTCCCACCCACAACAATGCCCATTCGAACAATCCCCTGCAGGCAAACTCCACTTCAGAGACACTGCCTCCCCTCCCATTACTGCTACTCTGCCACCCCAAGTTGGAGAGCACATCACCGACGATGTCTCCGAGAACAATAGGCATCTGTCCCGCCGTCCCCACCCATCTACCCCCAGATATCATTCACTCCGCCCACCACCTCATCCATCCAATCCATCCACCAAATGGCCGGCGTAGCCGGCGCACTCGCGCCTCCTCCCGCCATGGAAGATAGCGGCACGGCCAGCCGCCGATGGAGCTCCACAAGCAGGGGCTACGCTCTGCATCCCTGCCGGTGCGAATCGCCAGCAGATCGGACGAGGATCAGGAGGAGAAGGGGATGGGCAAGGCGATGTGCAGGAGGGACTCTACCCCGACCCTGCCATGGGCAGATCGTCGGGGAGCGGAGCCCAGCAACGACGAGGACGAGGAGCACAAGGAGAAGAAGAAGGAGGCCAAGAGGGGATTCTTGGAAGCGGGCCAAGCCAAATCAACCGCACGTCGAGCAATCGACGGGGAACTCCACAAGGCCGAGCAGCGTCACCGACCAGCATTGTGGCCAGCCATTCCCCCGGTTCAGCGATTGGGAATCGCAACATAAAATCTCGATGGGATTCACCGACGCAGATTCAATTTGGAGGTATCCACCGATCTTCTTCTGGATACACTGTCAATCACCCTAGTGCTACCACTTGGCGCCGTGGCAGCAATGCCGGCGAGGTGGGCGGAAGTGTTCTTATGCGCGCTCTTCGGAGGACTGATCTAGGAGATGCTATGCACGCCGTGGCTCAGGATGAAAGCGCAGAGAATGCGCCATTATCCCCAGATGCTGCCAATTACGACCTCCACTCCCCATCCCTGGACACACAGGGCACAGAGGATTCTCGTGTTGTCAACTTCTCACCTCCTAGAGTGGCTCGCGGGATCAACATGGCTCCTTATCTTGCTACTTTTCCTGCTACAGCCGTCAGTGCTGCACATGATACAACCCAAGATCAACATGCAGGCAGTGATATTCCTAGCCAGGTTAATATGCAGGAAAATCAGAGCAGTGGTCAAGACTCTGCGGATCAGTAGGCAACGGCGCTAGCCTCCAAGGCGCCAAGGATGCCATGAGAGCTCTAGGTTGGAACTGCCAAGGCATTGGCAAGGGCCTAGGCAGTCCTAAAATGCTTCACCTTGCCACGATGATCACCGCAACTAAACCTCAGGTAATTTTCATGTCAGAAATCAAATCTTCAAAATTCACTGCTGTAGATATTGCTTCTCGTTTTAATATGCACGACAATATTGTAGTACCTTCCAGGAGAAGATCAGGAGGACTCTGTCTTTTGTGGACTGACGAGCTGGATGTCTCTATTCAGATGGAGTCTTTTCACCTCATCCTAGCTATAGTAAAGGATAAAGCTACCAATGTGTCGTTTGGCTTAGCTTGTGTATATGGTGATCCTTATCATAACTATACCAGTACTATTTGGAACCAGGTTGCAGATTTTGCAAATGTTCATAGCAGCCTTCCTATAGTACTCCCTCCATCCCAGTTCATAGGGCTTGCGCGTGTTCCTAGGTCGTAAATTTGACAATGATAATATAAGATATATATTAAAAAAAATATCATTAGAAAGCTCACGTGTTGTACTTTCTAATGATACAATTTTTGTTTGTACAATTAATATTATGTTGGCCAAATTGAGAATCTAGGAATACGCGTAAGCCCTATGAACTGGGACGGAGGTAGTATGTCTAGGAGATATGAATGACATTATGTATGAAAATGAAAAAAGTAATGCCAATGTCAACCTTCCTCGTATGGCTTTGTTTAGAGATCTTATAAAGCAATATGGGCTCTTTGATCTTGGTGATGAGGACATCCCATCTCTTGATACAGCCGCTGTACCTACAGCCACACAATTACAAGGACCAATCACTCGAGCTCGTGCCAAACAACTTAACTATCAGGTACTTTCGTTTCTTGGAACTATTCCTCACATACATGAGAATATGATGCTGCCTAAATCAGATATGTTTGTTACTCTTAGGAATGATGGACCAAGCATGGATGAGGACGACAAGCATTGGAGCATGATCACGCATGGAGGAGATGGCAGCAAGCGTTTGAGGATTGAAGATGACGCCGCAAGTGGAGATTTCAGAACTTTGAAGCCACCATAAGAAGGGATGAAGACATGGACGAAATATAGAGTTTCCCACTTCATAATTTCGTCCATAGCATGTTATGGTGCTGCGTCACCTTTAGTTTTGGGCCAGGCCCATGTCATTTTCAGGAATTAAGTCAGCCACTTTTTAGAGTCCGTATTGAAGGGGGAAAGGCCTTCTAGGGTTTGGTTCGACCACCATACGTATGGTTGGCCGAAACCCCACCTTTTCCTCCTTTAAATACCCCCATAGCCGTCACGTTTAGACTCGGATTTTGATTAGATTAAAAGTTAGCCATCGCCGCAACTCTCGTGTACTTCTTTTGAGGCCAACGCCCATAACAAGACCGACTATTCGGAATCCCACCTTTTCAATAAAGCTTTCATCTATATCCGCAATATTCTGATTGCATTATTAGTTCTTACTTGTTCTCGATTTCAGGTAGGAATTAAGACCCTCGCTGGTCAGGCTGATCGTGCATCCGCAAGAGCAGTAACTCCCGGAGATTGTCCTAGCGATTTCATTGGCGCACGAGCTTTGCACGTGTAGTCGGATCGTCAAGCACGAACTCCACCGACAAATCGATCTATCCACGTCTCATCGAAAGATCGGCCACCTTTGCCCTATCAAGTGGTATCAGATTTCAGGTTGCTCGGTGAGATTTTACTGTTTTCCTAGTGTAGATTGCATCTGCCATCATACCCATAAACCACGAAAAAGCCAAAAAATACAGTTAGGGTTTAGATCATCTCGCCCCATAAACCCCCTGCCACGCCTTGCATTGTCTTTTCAGTTTTGCATAGTTGAATTTATGTCTGCATCTTCGTGTCGAGTTGCTG
Source organism: Lolium rigidum (assembly GCF_022539505.1). Classification (NCBI taxonomy): domain Eukaryota; kingdom Viridiplantae; phylum Streptophyta; class Magnoliopsida; order Poales; family Poaceae; genus Lolium; species Lolium rigidum. The sequence continues at coordinate 139,614,981 of NC_061508.1, forward strand.
GTCTTAGCGTCTAGTTCCTTTAGAGTTTCGAGTTCGGGTCATATTAGTCACGCCGCCGCCGCCACTCGCACCATACGCAGATCACCGCCACCACCACCACCATATACTTCCGCCACTGCCATATACACCCCGCCATATACTTCTGCCACTGCCATATACACCCTGCCATATACTTCCGCCACTGCCATATACACCCTGCCACATACATCTGTATTCCCCATATACCCCGTTTCCTACCGCGACACGTATTCGTGTTGTTTCTCTCGCCGCGACAGAGCCCGTGTAGAATTAGGTTTTATTGTTTTTCCTACTTAGTTGTTACCTTCTAATATCATCTTGCGCTGCAGAAAAATTTCCGTGAGATAAGTTTCGGCCGCCAGTAAAGAATTGGAAGGAGAGCAAAAAAAAAAAAAAAAAAAAAAAGTCTGGAACCGCCTCCGAAAAAAATTTCTGGCTACATTGGTTTTTCAACTTGGCGATCACTTTTCGCCACTGGCCGTTATAGCGACATTTTTTTGGCGCCTGCGCGCTTTTCAGAGCACTTTCCAGAAATTTCGACAAAAAATTTTCTGAGGCTACCCTGTTTTTAGACCTTGGGGATCAGTTTGAGACACTTGCTATCATAGTGATTTTTCGCACCTCGCGTCGCCACATCATCGCCACCTCATCGCTGCTACTTGCTTGTGTGCCGCGCCGTGACCTCGTTAGTGTTCTAGGCTCGCGTCTCTAGTACGGTCTAGCCTAGGACCAGCACAAGCACCGTTGTTGAGCATACTTTCAATACCGCATCGCTGTTTTGACAATTGCTGTTTTTGCTACCATATATAAGCCATCCTACAGCTCCACATATTGTCTCCACGTGCACCGTGTCGACCCCGGTAATCGCTTTGGCAATCTTTGGAGAAGCTGATCTTTGTTGGTTGCCGTATCACCTTCCTCCCGTTTGGTAAGAACTTGTAAGAGCTTTGTATTTTGCTTGACGAATTGCGCGTGAACCACCATATTCCGTAGTTTCTAGGCATATACATTTGTGCTTTTTGAGTACTAACCATGTCCGGACCTACACCGGCCGCTGTTGACCCGGCCAAGATGACGAGTGAAGAGTTGCATGCTCACTTCACCCACCTTTTGGGTGGGCATGCACGCGACACCGAGGCGCGCATTGGTGACGTAGATGCCAAACTCACCGACGCTGCTGGACAAGCTGGATGGCCTCGAGGCAGCTTTCAACTCCAAGCTCGACGCCAAGTTCCAGGAGCTTTTGACTCGGTTACCGCCGCCTCGCGCCAACGTGCAACGCCGCGCACGCCGCGTTCCTCGTGCGTACATTCCTGCGGGTACCGCTCCTACTGCAGAAGCCGCACATGACGCGCCTTCTGATGAAGGCTACGAAGATTATGAAGGGGACGCGGACGAGCAGGTAGATGAGAACGTACTGGACGGCGAGGAAGTCCACCAACCCGCACCTGGTCGTCCACGGCAGCTGAACCGCCACGCTCGACCACCTCCACGCCCGGTACGTAATGATGATGATCATGTTGCTAAACTGAAGCTGAATATTCCGCCATTTGAGGGTAGATATAATCCCGATGCATATCTTACATGGGAATTGGAAGTAGAACAACGCTTTGCATGTTTAAAATACCCCGATCACTTGCGTGTTAGTGCTCGCTACTTGTGAGTTCACAGATTTTGCATCTATTTGGTGGTCTGAATATTGTAGAACACATGCAGCAAATATTCCTGCTACTTGGACTGGGTTAAAACTTGCTATGCGTACTCGTTTTGTTCCTCCACATTATCAACGTGATTTGCTGAAAAAATTGTCTCGCTTAGAACAAGGAAAAAATTCTGTAGAAGACTATTATCAAGAATTGCAAACTGGCATGATTCGCTGTGGTATTGTAGAGGATAATGAGGCTATGCTTGCTCGTTTCTTTGGTGGTTTGAATAAAGAGATTCAGCATATTTTAGATTATAAGGAGTACAACACTATTACTCGCTTGTTTCATCTTGCTTGCAAAGCTGAACGTGAAGTGCAGGATCGTCAACCACCATGGAGAAGAACTAACGTTTCTGCAGGTCGTACATCGTCGTGGTCTCCGCGACAATCAGCGCCACAATCTCGTGGTACTGCACCAGCACCTACTACCTCCAAGTACACCGCGCCTGCATCACGAGCACCTCCTGTCTCTACACCAACACCATCGGCTGGTCCTCCTCGGAGTTCATCTTCCATGGCCTCCACGGGAAGACGCGCGACATTCAATGTCGCAAATGCTTGGGATTTGGTCACATAGAGAGAGAATGCGGAACCAAGCGCGTGATGTTGGTGCGTGAAGATGGAGAATATGATTCTGCAAGTGACTTTGATGAAGATACATTGGCCCTTATTGCTGCACGTGATGGTGCCAACTCTGATTCTGAGAGAGAGATGGAGGTAATGGAAGCTGACACTGCTGATCAGTACAGGAGCTTAGTTGCACAGCGTGTGTTGAGCGTGCAATTGAGCAAAGCTGAGCATGATCAACGCCACAATCTGTTCCAAACAAGAGGCGTTGTAAAAGAGCGAGCTATACTGGATCATCATTGATGGAGGGAGTTGCAATAATCCGGCCAGCGTTGACATGGTGGAGAAGCTTTCTCTTCCTACAAGACAGCGCACACATCCATACTACATACAATGGTTTGAGAGCTCTCGGAAGCTCAAGGTAACAAGAACTACACGTGTGCATTTTACTATTGGTACATATTCTGATTTTGTGGATTGTGATGTTGTACCTATGCAAGCTTGTTCTTTGTTACTTGGTAGACCTTGGCAATTTGATAGAGAATCTGTTCATAATGGTAAAACTAATCAGTATTCTCTTATGCATGATGGAAAGAAAATTGGTCTCAAACCTATGACTCCTGAACAAATACTAAAAGATGATCTTGCTAGAGCTAGTAGAGTAAAAAACGAGGAGAAACTTAAGAGTGAGAATCAGATTGTTGCTGCAGATTTTGTTCCACATAAGACTAATACTAAATCTGATTCGAACCATGCTACTGAAATTCGTTTGAAAAATCCTTGTTTGCTTGCTAGCAAATCTGATATTGCTGAACTTGATGTGGACACTACTCAATGCTATGCTATCATTTGCAAAGAAGTTCTGTTTTCATTTGAGGATATGCCTCCTTCTTTTCCACTCGCGGTTGCTAACCTTTTGCAGGAATTCATTGATGTGTTCCCACAAGATGTTCCCCCTGGACTACCACCTATCCGTGGCATAGAACACCAGATTGACTTGATTCCAGGAGCGTCGCTGCCCAACCATGCACCATACCGTACCAATCCTGAAGAGACGAAAGAGATTCAGCGACAAATTCAGGTTCTCCAAGATAAAGGTTACATTCGTGAGTCTCTTAGCCCATGTGCTGTTCCTATTATCTTGGTACCTAAGAAGGATGGTTCTTCACGCATGTGTACTGATTGTAGAACTATTAATAATATTACCATTCGATACCGTCATCCAATACCTCGTTTAGATGATATGCTTGATGAATTGAGTGGTTCTGTTATGTTCTCTAAAGTTGATTTGCGTAGTGGTTACCACCAGATTCGTATGAAATTAGGAGATGAATGGAAAACAGCGTTTAAAACTAAGTTCGGCTTATATGAGTGGTTAGTAATGCCCTTTGGTTTAACTAATGCACCTAGTACTTTCATGAGACTGATGAACGAAGTTTTACGTTCTTTTATTGGACGTTTTGTGGTGGTATACTTTGATGATATTCTGATTTATAGCAAATCTTTGGAGGAACATTTGGATCATTTACGTGCTGTTTTCAATGCGTTACGTGATGCACGTTTGTATGGTAATCTTGAGAAGTGCACCTTTTGCACCAATCGAGTTGCGTTTCTTGGCTATGTTGTTACTGCGCAGGGCATTGAAGTTGATCCAGCCAAGATTGAGGCAATTGAGAGTTGGCCGCAGCCAAAGACGGTCACACAAGTGAGGAGTTTTCTTGGCCTCGCTGGCTTCTATAGGCGCTTTGTGAAAGATTTTGGAACCATTGCTGCGCCGCTGAATGAGCTTACAAAGAAGGATGTGCCCTTTGTGTGGGGCGATGCACAACAAGACGCCTTCATGATTCCGAAAGATAAGTTAACACATGCTCCATTACTCCAACTTCCCGATTTCAATAAGACTTTTGAGCTTGAATGTGATGCTAGTGGAATTGGTTTGGGAGGTGTGTTGTTACAAGAGGGCAAACATGTTGCATATTTTAGTGAAAAATTGAGTGGGCCTAGTCTGAACTATTCTACTTATGATAAAGAATTATATGCGCTGGTTCGGACATTAGAAACTTGGCAACATTATTTATGGCCTAAAGAATTTGTTATACATTCTGATCATGAATCTTTGAAGCATATTCGTAGTCAAGCTAAGTTGAATCGTCGCCATGCAAAGTGGGTTGAATTTATAGAGTCTTTTCCTTATGTTATCAAACACAAAAAGGGTAAAGATAATGTTATTGCTCGATGCTTTGTCGCGTCGTTATACTATGCTATCTCAACTTGACTTCAAGATTTTTGGATTAGAAACCATAAAGGAACAATACTTGCTTGATGCTGATTTTAAAGATGTGTTGCTGAATTGTAAAGATGGTAGAACATGGAACAAATTCGTCCTCAATGATGGATTTGTGTTTCGTGCTAACAAGCTATGCATCCCAGATGGTTCCGTTCGTCTTTTGTTGTTGCAGGAGGCGCATGGAGGAGGATTGATGGGACACTTTGGTGTGAAGAAGACGGAAGATGTACTTGCTGCACACTTCTTTTGGCCACGTATGCGTCGAGATGTTGAGAGATTTGTGGCACGCTGCACTACATGTCAAAAAGCTAAGTCTCGACTTAATCCACATGGTTTATATATGCCTCTTCCTGTTCCTAGTGTACCTTGGGAGGATATTTCTATGGATTTCGTTTTGGGTTTGCCTCGTACACATAAGGGGAGGGATAGTATCTTTGTTGTTGTGGATAGGTTCTCTAAGATGGCACACTTTATTCCATGTCACAAAACTGATGATGCTACACATGTTGCTGATTTGTTCTTTCGTGAAATTGTGCGTTTACATGGTGTGCCAAATACTATTGTTTCTGATCGTGATACTAAGTTTCTTAGCCACTTTTGGAGATGTTTATGGGCTAAGTTGGGGACTAAATTGCTGTTTAGTACTACATGTCATCCCCAAACCGATGGACAAACCGAAGTAGTAAATAGAACTTTATCTACTATGTCATGCGGGCAGTTTTGAAGAAGAACTTAAAATTGTGGGAAGAATGTTTACCTCATGTTGAATTTGCTTACAATCGTTCGCTGCATTCTACCACTAAGATGTGCCCATTTGAGATTGTTTATGGTTTTGTACCACGTGCACCTATTGATTTGTTGCCTTTACCATCTTCTCGTGCAAAATAATTTGGATGCTACAAACCGTGCTGAATTGATACTAAAATTGCATGAGACTACTAAAGACAACATAGCACGCATGAATACTAAGTATAAAATTGCTGGGGATAGAGGAAGAAAACATGTTGTGTTTGATGTTGGTGATCTTGTTTGGTTGCATTTGCGCAAAGATCGTTTTCCTGAATTGCGCAAGTCAAAACTAATGCCACGCGCTGCTGGTCCTTTTAAGGTGTTAGAGAAAATAAACGATAATGCATATAAACTTGAGCTTCCTGCAGAATTGGGTCCGGTTAGTCCTACATTTAACATTGCAGATTTGAAGCCTTACTTTGGTGAAGAAGAGGAGCTTTCGTCGAGGACGACTTCAATTCAAGAAGGGGGGCATGATGAGGACATCCCATCTCTTGATACAGCCGCTGTACCTACAGCCACACAATTACAAGGACCAATCACTCGAGCTCGTGCCAAACAACTTAACTATCATGTACTTTCGTTTCTTGGAACTATTCCTCACATACATGAGAATATGATGCTGCCTAAATCAGATATGTTTGTTACTCTTAGGAATGATGGACCAAGCATGGATGAGGACGACAAGCATTGGAGCATGATCACGCATGGAGGAGATGGCAGCAAGCGTTTGAGGATTGAAGATGACGCCGCAAGTGGAGATTTCAGAACTTTGAAGCCACCATAAGAAGGGATGAAGACATGGACGAAATATAGAGTTTCCCACTTCATAATTTCGTCCATAGCATGTTATGGTGCTGCGTCACCTTTAGTTTTGGGCCAGGCCCATGTCATTTTCGCAGGAATTAAGTCAGCCACTTTTTAGAGTCCGTATTGAAGGGGAAAGGCCTTCTAGGGTTTGGTTCGACCACCATACGTATGGTTGGCCGAAACCCCACCTTTTCCTCCTTTAAATACCCCCATAGCCGTCACGTTTAGACTCGGATTTTGATTAGATTAAAAGTTAGCCATCGCTGCAACTCTCGTGTACTTCTTTTGAGGCCAACGCCCGAACAAGACCGACTATTCGGAATCCCACCTTTTCAATAAAGCTTTCATCTATATCCGCAATATTCTGATTGCATTATTAGTTCTTACTTGTTCTCGATTTCAGGTAGGAATTAAGACCCTCGGTGGTCAGGCTGATCGTGCATCCGCAAGATCAGTAACTCCCGGAGATTGTCCTAGCGATTGCATTGGCGCACGAGCTTTGCACGTGTAGTCGGATCGTCAAGCACGAACTCCACCGACAAATCGATCTATCCACGTCTCATCGAAAGATCGGCCACCTTTGCCCTATCACTTGGTTATAACGGTCTTGTTTATACTTGGACCAATAGACGTGTTTATTCAACGCCTTTATTTCAACGTCTAGACAGATGCTTAGCAAATAACCAATGGTGTGTGAATTTTCCTGTCACTAAAGTCTATAACATGTCTCTCATTTATGCTTTTATTGATCATGCTCCCATTTTGCTTTCTACAAATGGTAAAGCCAATAAAGTCAAATCATTTCAAATTTGAAAATTGGTGGCTACAATCCCATGCAAAGAATACTTTGGCAACAATCAGTAGGGAAGCCTTATCATTGCAGGACTAACCACTTGGCTAACTCCTTGAAAATTTGGTGTAAAAAGAAAAAAAAACCTTGCAGGAGGAATTAAAGGAGCTGGAAGAAGAAATTCTTCAGTTGCAGTGTGCTCCTCCAAACCAACAAGATCTTTCCAAAGAGCAGCAGCTGGTGACCAGGTATGAACAAACTGCTACTAAGATGAATGAATTCTATGTGCAGAGAGCAAAGCACAATTGGGTTAAAGATGGTGACAGGAATACAGCTTTCTTCCACAGAGCAGTAGCAAAAAGAAGAAGAAGAAACTCTATTATAACTACTATACTATTTGGGAACAAACATCTTTTTTTACAGATTTTTGAGTTTTTCTTTGGATTAACGATTGGTTGACACGTACTTGTTTTCATAGTTTGGTTTCCTCTAGCTTTTTTCTGTGTACAGTTTTGGTGTTCTCTAAGATATTTCTGTTTCCTGCGCGTTAGGGCATCTCCAGCGGCGCGACGCAAACGGTCGTTGAGACCGTTTTCGTCCGCCGTGACCGGAAATGCATCTGGAGCCTGTTCCAGCGGGGCGACGCAAAGTGACCGGGCCGTCCGCGGAGACGCAAACCTGGCCCAAATATGCGCCAGGTTTGCGTCTCCGCGGACGCTCGGCGATCGCGCAGAGCGTCCTCCATTTCTTACCCGGTCCCGCATGTCAGGGACAGCGAAATCGACCGCTTCAATTTTCTTCTTGTTCCCCTTCTTTCCTGCCCTAGTGCGACGGCACCACCCCCACCCCTAGCGATGCCGTACGGCCGTAGCGCCGCAGTAGTCGGCGTCGGCTCCGTTCTTGCCGCGCGGGAGAGCAGGAGCGTGCTCCGCCGCGTACGTGCCGGCTGTTTTCGGCCGAAACGCTCCCGGTTGCGCCGCCCTTCCGCGCCGCCCACGACCTGTTCGGTCAATTGCGCCGGTAGGTTTCTACTCGTGTTTTCGGCGCTATTGTGCGCGGCCATTGATCCGCAGTTTGTACCCACGCAGATGGAATGTGGCAGATGTTGGACAAGTTCCGCGCGGAGGTTGTCGACTCCTCTTCTGACGAGGAGTCCGATGAGTCCACGCAGACATTGGCAACTACTGCGGCCTCCATGATCCACGAGTTCACCTCTAACCCGGGGTCGCAACACCGGGGCTCTGTGAAGGGGCGCTCCAAAAACCTGCCGCGCAACAGAGTGGAAGGGAAGGCCCGCCTCCACAAGGACTACTTCCACCTCACCAATCCGATCTTCCCGGAAAAAGTGTTCCGGCGCCGATACAGGATGTCAAGGGACCTATTCTTGGTCATTCTACGGGGCGTCAGAAACTACGCCCCCTACTTTCTATGCAGGCGCGATGCAACAGGTGCGTTAGGCTTCACCTCGTACCAAAAATGCTCCGCGGCTATTCGCATGCTCTCATATGGAATGGCTGCGGATATATTCGATGAGTATCTTCGAATGGGTGAGAGCACCTGTCTTGAGGCCATGTACAGGTTTTGCCGAGCCGTGATTGCCGTGTTCGGAGAGTATTACTGTAGGGAGCCAACTGTTGAGGATACAAGACGCCTCCTGTCTATCAACGAGTCTAGAGGCTTCCCAGGAATGATTGGCAGCATAGATTGCATGCACTAGCAGTAGAAAAATTGTCCATTTGGATGGCAGAGTGCGTACAGCGGGCATGCGGAGGGAACAACTGTCATTCTTGAAGCCGTCATATCTCAAGATTTATGGATTTGGCATTCATTCTTTGGCATGGCCGGTTCCAACAATGACATCAATGTGTTGCACCGATCACCGGTTTTCAACCGGCTCATGCAAGGCAAAGCTCCCCGGGTGAGCTATGAGATCAATGGAAATGCATATGACAAGCCATATTATCTTGCTGATGGCATCTACCCTGACTGGGCCACATTGGTGAAGACTGTCCGTAATCCAAACTCCGAGAAGACGAGAAGGTTTGCGAAGATGCAAGAGGCTTGCAGGAAAGATGTGGAGCGCGGGTTTGGGGTGCTCCAAGCTCGGTGGGCAATTGTCCGTCACCCGGCAAGAACATGGTCGCTGAAGACCATGCATGAGGTGATGACATGCTGCGTGATCATGCACAACATGATCGTTGAGAACGAGCGTCCCGATGGCTGCAATGAGAACCAATGTGATTTCCAAGGTGAGCTGGTTGCGCCACTTCCCGGAGCTTCATCTTGGCAGGGCTATCTACATAGGAATGTAGAAGTCACTGACGAGAACGTCTCCAAACAGCTGCAAACGGATCTGATTGAGCATCAATGGACATTGGCTGGCCATGCAGATCATGCCTAGAGGAGTACTATCTTATTTGCATGCAGACCTTTTAAAATTTAAATGTAATAACTATGACTTCGTTGAATATTATTTTGTTGTTTCGAAACTTCATATTTCATGCAAACGCAGAAATGCGTCGCGCCGCTGGAGCCACCCCAAGATGCAAACGGACACGCGGACAAAAACTGTCAGTCTCGCGTCCGCCGCGCGACGTAAACGGACATTTCGGACGTCCGAAATGCGTCGCGCCGCTGGAGATGTCCTTAGTTTTGGTGTGGCTATAGCATCCTAGATTTTGTTCTTTATGAGCGTGTGGATTTGTCTCTCTTATGTGTCTCTCCACGTGTTTAGTCAGTTAAAACAGTGCTTCTGCCTGTCCTCACCGTGGAAGAATCGAGCAACTCCACCGCTAGCTTCTTCGTTCCGACTAATTATTAGCCCCCGATATCCCCGTCCTCGCTCATCCACGGTTTCTGGAAAACCACCACCTCCTCCTTCTCTCGGCGCTCTCTTTCCACAGATCGAAGACTGCAAGCAGGCGGCGGCGCGGTCTGCGTGATGGCTATGGAGCAAGACGGAGTTTAGCTCCGTCGGCGCATAGAAATCTTGCAGGCGCCACCAGACGTGGCCTCCATGAGAAGGTAAGATGCAGACCGGTCCTCCTCACCTCGATTTTCTTTCTGAATCTTGGTGCTCCTTCTCTCATCTCAAGTACTCTCTCCCCTTCTCTATCAGGCAGCGCGGCAGGCGACGAGGACGCAAGGATGGAGAACTACTGAGGGAGGGTGGCTCTACACGGCGGCGGCCAGCAGGGGTCCGCGGGCGAGCATCCCGGTGGTGGTGCGCGGCCAGCTCATGGATGTGGCGCTTGAACAATGAACCGTGTGTTCCGCATCGCGAGCGGCCGCCAGGATGAGCGGAGGCGAGCGGCCGACACTCCGCCAGGGATGACCGGCGCCGAGCGGTGGTACCAACGCCGCTGCATTGTATCGTGGTACACACCACCGTCCCGCTCCCCTTTACCCGTCCAGTCTGGCTGCGCGAATCTCAGATGCCCCGGTCTCACCGTCGCGGCTCCCCGCCCCCTCTCGACGTACGCGCCCGCTGCCGATTTGATGAGCTGAGGATCTGCTCACCGTCGAGTCCACCTGGGCGCACCTCCGATGCGTCAGCCTCGCCGTCGCGGCGCCCTGCCTCCTCTCGGCGTACGCGCCCGCAACCAATTTGATGAGGTGAGGATCTGCTCACCACGTAGGATCACGACCCGCTCGCCGTCTTCTGCCTCGGCGCCACGGCGAGCTCGCACTCGCGGAGGATGCCGTACGGGAGATGTCATGTGCCCGTCTCCGCGTCGATCGCGCCACGGCTCACGGGCGAGACCTGCTTGTGCCGCTTCATCCCGCAGATAGAGGCGGCTGTGGGCCAGCTGAGGAGGTCCGGCCTCCTCGCCCATCAGCGTCGTTGCATCGCGCATGTCTCCGGCTGGAGGTAATACACAGGGCCGGCTCTGGCCATAGGCGAGCATGGGCAACGCCCATGGGCCACCGCCTGGAGGGGGCCCCATCAGTGCACATCTCCACTACATACTCTTCCGCTCGAAAAAAAAATTGGAGAAGGGCCAAAGGCCACGAGCCCACGAGGGAAACCGATGCACCACGACGGAGGGAATCAGACGGAAAGAAAATAGCGATGGACTCGATCGCCTTCACCTCGCCTAGTCCCCAACCCTGAGTCGCCTAGACTCCCAGGCAGGACCAACCGACCAGGCAGTGCCAGGCTCCCAGTTCAGATCGTCAATGTCAGTCGCCAGGCCTGATCCCTTTCTTCTTCAATCTATGCTTAGGTAATCCTGCTACACGCCTACATCTTATTTGTTTACCGATTAGAAATTGTATGTTTCTCACTTCCTATCATCAAAGGCAAGAATCAGATCTTGGATAATATGATGATCAAATTTTATGTGCAGATCATGAGGTCAATGAGCAGTCCTTAGATGACACTAAGTAACTAACTTAGTATCAATTTTTTGCAGAAGTAAGTATGTAACTTACAAATTATAATTTGTTAAATTTAAATGCAGATCTTGATGTTGATGTTAATGATGACAGTGCAGGGGAGGATAATCTGCAGCCTTCCCACAACATGGGATAATCTTGACAATGGGGAATCTTTTTTGTGAAGCACTTAAGCATTCTCGATAGAGTCAATGGGAATTTGGATTTACTTGAGGTAATAAAACTAGCAGGGGACATTACTTGTAATATTTTGCTACTCTTTTTGTCTTCCTATTGTTATATAACATTACTTAGTAGAAATGACAAGATTTTTAACGATAAAAATTGTTCCTTGTTGCAGGTCATCTACAGATGTACAGGTATTCTCCGTTCATGGTTACCTCTTCAGCGGATGGAGAACCGAGACCTCTTTATGGAGGTCTGTACACGGTTGGAGGATACGGCGAGGGATACTTTTTCCCTACATGGGTGGCAGCATAGTCTACGGATAGCAGCACCACCTTCACCCTAGGCGTTATATGATTTATCGTTCCGATATGTATTTCGCCTTTTTTTATACTTTGATTTCAGATACTTGAACGGCTGTGTGCATCCTGGTTATGCAGAGGCTGGATGTAATTGTTATCAGAAGTAATAAAGCATCCTTTATCGAAAAAAAAATTTACTTAGTGGTTAACAATTATGTATCGTTGGGTGTTAACTTTTCATATTTTACAAATAAAACTGGACACATATATATGTATGTGTGTATACATATTAGTCTTAGCATCTTAGGGGCCTCTTTCGTCACCTCGCCCAAGGGCCACGGGAAAGATAGAGCCGGCCCTGGTAATACACGCTCAGCAAGTTCGCGAGCGGCGTTCGACTCAGCGACGGAGCAACGGGAACCTGCTTCGTATCCGAAGAATGGTCTTGCCCAGGACATATTCGTTCGAATGGCCAGCAAGTTGGGCATGGATGATTGCTGGGTGAGTTGGTCTGATTCGCTTGGATCGGAGGTAGTTCCAAATCTGATACAGAGCTGGGAATTATTTTTAACTTTTTTTGATCATGTTGAATACTTGTTTTCTGTATGAAGGAGATAAGACACAATAATGCTTTCTGTCAGCTATCTCGAGTTCTGATCGAAGGTGTAGGATCGACTAAAACAACGATAGGAAGACATGGACACACCGAAGAGGGGCATGATTATGTTGTTGTGTCATCACCATTTTATCTGCTTATAGTGGTTTTTGTTTCCTAGATAGTTTTCTTTTTGTAAGAAAAATCAAACACGATAAGGGATTCTTTTGGCTCTTTGTAGGTACAGTATATGCTGCAGCACTCAGTTGTAGTTCTCCCTTGGTACTTTAGTTACGGCAGTATGGTTAGAATGCGGTCAATTGTTCTTAAAAGTTTTGAAGTAATAAAAAAACAAAAATATGCTTATCTGGTTCTTAATCTAAGCAGTAGATTTATCTGGATTTTTTTATGTATCCTCCTGTTGGTTGATCAGATGGAGGACAACTTGGTATTTATTTTTTGATTTAGCTGCTCTTTCTTTACTGCACGACTCTAAAAAATCCACTAGCCATGTGACTCTGGCTTGGCTTTTTCTTTCAGCTTAGGATCTTTGTGGATTGCAAGGTTTTCATTAAGGATTTCGATCCTTTACTGATATTATGCCCAATCTCAGCAAACAAATTCCATGTTGTGTTCAAGCAAGATAGTGAAGGCCAAACCTAAAATTCAGAATGATGTTGGTTGGCTATAGTTCCTGGCCTTCCTCATTGGCTGGACAATTCTGATTAAGTCTATATATTTCTTTACCTTCAAGGGATACCTGCAACTATGCACTATAATGAGTAGAGCTATTTGTCTATCTGCAATCTAATTAACTGGTTATACCTTTCTTGAATTGAATGCACACAATCGGCAGCCTTCATATCGGATGGTGTTTTGGAAATTTGTTCTTATAATAAAGAGATGAAGTTAGGTGCTTCTCGGAAGTGTATCCATGAGTGATTCATTGCAAGCATCTCTATATATTTTCTTCAGCCTACAATTCTGATCAAGAGTTAGGATGGTCCTTCTACTGAACATCACAGTTCTCCTATTTTAGAACAGGTCAGCATTTGGCTTGAATGAAAGCTCTCATTTTAGTTTCATGACATATCTCAGAAGTACTTCTTTTTGGCATGTTATGTCATCCTAATTAGTATTTCCCCCTCTGAATCAGACCTGAAACGTATCGTTTCATATGCAAACATTTATTTGTGTGTGTGTGTTGCATAATATGAACTTCAATCAGTGCAGATGTGGTGTGCGATGGTTCAGTATATAAGAATGTGAGCTAAATTTGCTACTGTCTTTTGATCAAATTCTTGCAAAATAGTTGAGAGTTTACTTGGACTGTTACTTTGTAGATACTTTACAAGGAAATTTGTGTCCGTGTAGTTTTTTGAATAATGATATGACGCGAGTAAATACTAAATACTACACATCACCTCCGTGCGTTTCTTTTTTAGATAAATAAGAGAGCTATGTTTGAATTGAATCCTCTAATCACATTCTCTTTAACTGAGGGAACCAGGGAACCAAGAACTGACAGCTGATATCAAAGCTTGCTATTATTATTATTATGTTTGCCAACTTACTCTTATTAGTAAAAAGACGGATCATTCTTGCTTCTAGGTTCAGTCAAATGTCCGAACAACCAAGAGACTGATGCAACAGAACAAAACCTTTCGTTCACACCTCTGATGTCTACGGGACCTTCTATTCTTGTAGACAGTGTTGAGCCTCCAAGAGCAGAGGTTTGTAGAACAGCAGCAAGTTTCCCTTAAGTGGATCACCCAAGGTTTATCGAACTCAGGGAAGAAGAGGTCAAAGATATCCCTCTCGAGCAACCCTGCGATCACAATGCAAGAAGTCTCTTGTGTCCCCAACACACCTAATAGGTGCACTAGTTCGGCGAAGAGATAGTGAAATACAGGTGGTATAAATAAGTATGAGCAGTGGCAACGGCACCAGAAAGTGCTTTGCCCAGGACAGTAAACAAGCATAGTAACGCAGCAGTAGTAACGCAGTAAAACAGTAAACAAGCAGCGATAGCAGTATTTAGGAACAAGACCTAGGGATTAGACTTTCACTAGTGGACACTCTCAACTTTGATCACATAACAGAATAGATAAATGCATACTCTACACTCTCTTGTTGGATGATGAACATCACTAATTGCGTAGGATTACGCGAACCCTCAATGCCGGAGTTAACAAGCTCCACAATATTCAATGTTCATATTTAAATAACCTTAGAGTGCATGACAGATCAACACAACTAAACCAAGTACTAACATAGCATGCACACTCTGTCACCTTCACACTATGTAGGAGGAATAGATCACATCAATACCATCATAGCAATAGTTAACTTCATAATCTACAAGAGATCATAATCATAGCCTACGCCAAGTACTAACACGGATGCACACACTCGTCACCATTACACCGTGCGGGAGGAATAAAACTACTTTAATAACATCACTAGAGTAGCACATAGATAAATTGTGATACAAAACACATTGCAATCATAAAGAGATATAAATAAGCACTTCACTATGCCATTCATAACAGTGAATAAGTATTCAGTGAAATATAGCCTAAGAGACCCACACGATGCACACCTTGTCACCTTTACACACGTGGGACAAGGAGTCTCCGGAGATCACATAAGTAAAACCCACTTGACTAGCATAATGACATCTAGATTACAAGCATCATCATATGAATCTCAATCATGTAAGGCAGCTCATGAGATTATTGTATTGAAGCACATAGGAGAGAGATGAACCACATAGCTACCGGTACAGCCCCGAGCCTCGATGGAGAACTACTCCCTCCTCATGGGAGACAACAGCGTTGATGAAGATGGCGGTGGTGTTGATGGAGGAGCCTTCGGGGCACTTCCCCGTCCCGGCGGCGTGCCGGAACGAGAGACTCCTGTCCCCCAGATCTTGGCTTCGCGATGGCGGCGGCTCTGGAAGGTTTCTCGTACCGTGGCTTTTTCGTCTCGAGGTTTTAGGTCTGGGACCTTTATATAGGCGAAGAGGCGGCGTTAGAAGGTCAACGGGGCGACGACACCATAGGGGGGCGCGGCCCAGGCCCTGGCCGCGCCACCCTGTCGTCTGGGGGCCCTGTGGCCCCCCTCTGGCGACTCTAGGGTGTTCTGGATGCTTCCAGGCAAAATAGGAACCTGGGCGTTGATTTCGTCCGATTCCGAGAATATTTCCTTACTAGGATTTCTGAAACCAAAAACAGCAAAAAACAGCAACTGGCCCTTAGGCATCTCGTCAATAGGTTAGTTCCAGAAAATGCATAAATACGACATAAAGTAAGCATAAAACATGTAGATATCATCAATAATGTGGCATGGAACATAAGAAATTATCGATACGTCGGAGACGTATCAGCATCCCCAAGCTTAGTTCTGCTCGTCCCGAGCAGGTAAAACGATAACAAAGATAATTTCTGAAGTGACATGCCATCATAACCTTGATCATACTATTGTAAACATATGTAATGAATGCAGCGATCAAAACAATGGTAATGACATGAGTAAACAAATGAATCATAAAGCAAAGACTTTTCATGAATAGCACTTTCAAGACAGGCATCAATAAGTCTTGCATAAAAGTTAACTCATAAAGCAATAATTTAAAGTAAAGACATTGAAGCAACACAATGGAAGATTAAGTTTCAGCGGTTGCTTTCAACTTGTAACATGTATATCTCATGGATAATTGTCAACATAGAGTAATATAACAAGTGCAATATGCAAGTATGTAGGAATCAATGCACAGTTCACACAAGTGTTTGCTTCTTGAGGTGGAGAGAAATAGGTGAACTGACTCAACATAAAAAGTAAAAGAAAGGCCTTCAAAGAGGAAAGCATCGATTGCTATATTTGTGCTAGAGCTTTTATTTTGAAAACATGAAATAATTTTGTCAACGGTAGTAATAAAGCATATGTATCATGTAAATCATATCTTACAAGTTGCAAGCCTCATGCATAGTATACTAATAGTGCCCGCACCTTGTCCTAATTAGCTTGGACTACCGGATCATCGCAATACACATGTTTTAACCAAGTGTCACAAAGGGGTACCTCCATGCCGCCCTGTACAAAGGTCTAAGGAGAAAGCTCGCATTTTGGATTTCTCGCTTTTGATTATTCTCAACTTAGACATCCATACCGGGACAACATGGACAACGGATAATGGACTCCTCTTTAATGCATAAGCATGTGGCAACAATTAGTGTTCTCATATGAGATTGAGGATATATGTCCAAAACTGAAACTTCCACCATGAATCATGGCTTTAGTTAGCGGCCCGATGTTCTTCTCTAACAATATGCATGCTCCAACCATTAAGGTGGTAGATCTCTCTTACTTCAGACAAGACGAACATGCATAGCAACTCACATGATTTTTAACAAAGAGTAGTTGATGGCGTCCCCAGGAACATGGTTATCGCACAACAAGCAACTTATAAGAAATAAAATGCATTAGTACATATTCAATACCACAATAGTTTTTAAGCTATTTGTCCCATGAGCTATATATTGCAAAGGCGAATGATAGAATTTTAAAGGTAGCACTCAAGCAATTTACTTTGGAATGACGGAGAAATACCATGTAGTAGGTAGGTATGGTGGACACAAATGGCATAGTGGTTGGCTCAAGGATTTTGGATGCATGAGAAGTATTCCCTCTCGATACAAGGTTTAGGCTAGCAAGGTTATTTGAAACAAACACAAGGATGAACGGTGCAGCAAAACTCACATAAAAGACATATTGTAAACATTATAAGACTCTACACCGTCTTCCTTGTTGTTCAAAACTCAATACTAGATATTATCTAGACTCTAGAGAAACCAAATATGCAAACCAAATTAGCAAGCTCTAAGTGTTTCTTCATTAATGGGTGCAAAGTATATGATGCAAGAGCTTAAACATGAGCACAACAATTGCCAAGTATCAAATTATCCAAGACATTTTAGAATTACTACATATAGCATTTTCCAATTCCAACCATATAACAAATTAACGAAGAAGAAACTTCGCCATGAAAATTAAAAGCTAAGAACACATGTGTTCATATGAACCAGCGGAGCGTGTCTCTCTCCCACACAAGCATTTATTCAAACAAAAACAAAAACAAAAGCACACGAGACGCTCCAAGTAAAGTACATAAGATGTGGCCGAATAAAAATATAGTTTCAAGAGAAGGAACCTGATAATTTGTCGATGAAGAAGGGGATGCCTTGGGCATCCCCAAGCTTAGATGCTTGAGTCTTCTTAAAATATCCAGGGATGAACCACGGGGGCATCCCCAAGCTTAGAGCTTTCACTCTCCTTGATCATATTGTATCATACTCCTCTCTTGATCCTTGAAAACTTCCTCCACACCAAACTCGAAACAACTCATTAGAGGGTTAGTGGACAATAAAAATTAACATGTTCAGAGGTGACACAATCATTCTTAACACTTCTGGAAATTGCATAAAGCTACTGGACATTAATGGATCAAAGAAATTCATCCAACATAGCAAAAGAGGCAATGCGAAATAAAAGGCAGAATCTGTCAAAACAGAACAGTCCGTAAAGATGGATTTTATTGAGGCACCAGACTTGCTCAAATGAAAATGCCCAAATTGAATGAAAGTTGCGTACATATCTGAGGATCACGCACGTAAATTGGCTTAATTTTCTGAGCTACCTACAGGGAGGCAGGTCGAAATTCGTGACAGCAAAGAAATCTGAAACTGCGCAGTAATCCAAATCTAGTATGAACTTTACTATCAAAGACTTTACTTGGCACAACAAAACACAAAACTAAGATAAGGAGAGGTTGCTACAGTAGTAAACAACTTCCAAGACACAAATATAAAACAAAGTACTTTAGCAAAATAACACATGGGTTATCTCCCAAGAAGTTCTTTCTTTATAGCCATTAAGATGGGCTTAGCAGTTTTTATGATGCGCTCGCAAGAAATAGTATTTGAAGTAAAAGAGAGCATCAAGAGGCAAATTCAAAACAAATTTAAGTCTAACATGCTTCCTATGCATAGGAATCTTTTAAATAAACAAGTTCATGAAGAGCAAAGTAACAAGCATAGGAAGATAAAACAAGTGTAGCTTCAAAAATTTCAGCACATAGAGAGGCATTTTAGTAACATGAAAATTTCTACAACCATATTTTCCTCTCTCATAATAAATTTCAGTAGCATCATGAGCAAACTCAACAATATAACTATCACATAAAGCATTCTTATCATGAGTCTCATGCATAAAATTAGTACTACTCCCAACATAAGCATAATCAATTTTATTAGTTGTAGTGGGAGCAAATTCAACAAAGTAGCTATCATTATTATTTTCATCATCAAATATAGGAGGCATAGTATAATCACAACAAAATTTACTCTCCATAGTAGGTGGCACCAAAAGACCACTATCATTATAATCATCATAAATAGGAGGCAAAGTATCATCAAAGAAAATTTTCTCCTCAATGCTTGGGGGACTAAAAAGATCATGAAAACCAGCTTCCCCAAGCTTAGAATTTTCCATATCATTAGCAACAATGGTATTCAAAGTATTCATGCTAATATGTTCCATGGGTTTTTTAATTTTCGCATCAAACCATCCATGTCTAAAATCAGGAAATAGAATAAGAAGCTCATTGTCGTCCATTATGCCAAACTAGTGTAAACAAGAAACAAAAAGATGCAATTGCAGGATCTAAAGGAAATAGCTTCGAGTACTTACAACGGCGAAAATAGCTTGCTAGCCGAGATCCGGAGTGTGAGTACCTTTTACCTTTCCTCCCCGGCAACGGCGCCAGAAAATAGCTTGATGTCTACGGGAGCTTCTATTCTTGTAGACAGTGTTGGGCCTCCAAGAGCGAGAGGTTTGTAGAACGAGCAGCAAGTTTCCCTTAAGTGGATCACCCAAGGTTTATCGAACTCAGGGAGGAAGAGGTCAAAGATATCCCTCTCGAGCAACCCTGCGATCACAATGCAAGAAGTCTCTTGTGTCCCCAACACACCTAATTGGTGCACTAGTTCGGCGAAGAGATAGTGAAATACAGGTGGTATAAATAAGTATGAGCAGTGGCAACGGCACCTGGAAAAGTGCTTTGCCCAGGACGAGTAAACAAGCGGTAGTAACGCAGCGGTAAGTAACGCAGCAAAACGAGTAAACAAGCAGCGATAGCGATATTTAGGAACAAGGCCTAGGGATTAGACTTTCACTAGTGGACACTCTCAACTTTGATCACATAACAAAATAGATAAATGCATACTCTACACTCTCTTGTTGGATGATGAACACCACTAATTGTGTAGGATTACACGAACCCTCAATGCCGGAGTTAACAAGCTCCACAATATTCAATGTTCATATTTAAATAACCTTAGAGTGCATGACAGATCAACACAACTAAACCAAGTACTAACATAGCATGCACATCTGTCACCTTCACACTATGTAGGAGGAATAGATCACATCAATACCATCATAGCAATAGTTAACTTCATAATCTACAAGAGATCATAATCATAGCCTACGCCAAGTACTAACACGGATGCACACACTATCACCATTACACCGTGCAGGAGGAATAAAACTACTTTAATAACATCACTAGCGTAGCACATAGATAAATTGTGATACAAAACACATTGCAATCATAAAGAGATATAAATAAGCACTTCACTATGCCATTCATAACAGTGAATAAGTATTCTGTGAAATATAGCCTAAGAGACCCACACGGTGCACACACTGTCACCTTTACACACGTGGGACAAGGAGTCTCCGGAGATCACATAAGTAAAACCCACTTGACTAGCATAATGACATCTAGATTACAAGCATCATCATATGAATCTCAATCATGTAAGGCAGCTCATGAGATTATTGTATTGAAGCACATAGGAGAGAGATGAACCACATAGCTACCGGTACAGCCCCGAGCCTCGATGGAGAACTACTCCCTCCTCATGGGAGACGACAGCGTTGATGAAGATGGCGGTGGTGTTGATGGAGGAGCCTTCGGGGGCACTTCCCCGTCCCGGCGGCGTGCCGGAACGGAGACTCCTGTCCCCCGGATCTTGGCTTCGCGATGGCGGCGGCTCCGGAAGGTTTCTCGTACCGTGGCTTTTTCGTCTCGAGGTTTTAGGTCCGGGACCTTTATATAGGCGAAGAGGCGGCGTCGAGAGGTCGAAGGGGCGACGACACCATAGGGGGGCGCGGCCCAGGCCCTGGCCGCGCCACCCTGTCGTCTGGGGGCCCTGTGGCCCCCCTCTGGCGACTCTAGGGTGTTCTGGATGCTTCCGGGCAAAATAGGAACCTGGGCGTTGATTTCGTCCGATTCCGAGAATATTTCCTTACTAGGATTTCTGAAACCAAAAACAGCAGAAAACAGCAACTGGCCCTTCGGCATCTCGTCAATAGGTTAGTTCCAGAAAATGCATAAATACGACATAAAGTATGCATAAAACATGTAGATATCATCAATAATGTGGCATGGAACATAAGAAATTATCGATACGTCGGAGACGTATCAACCTCCTTCACATGAAAATATTTGTTCTTCTTTGGCATGGATTTATTTCGATTCCTCCTTGCATGGAGATCTCCGTTTATACTATTTCGTTGTTCAATATTTTATACGCAGAGCATACCTGATTCCCATTGATGAGTTCACATTTTTTTCCAAAGTTGAACCCAGATGATTTTTGTTTATATCCAGTCTAGCACCAAGAGAGTGGCATGCTGACCATGGAGGTTCTCATTCTTTTTTCAATCCTGATTCGGGATATGAATCAAGTCCTCCAATTCTTCTTACTTTCTAATTGATTCTAGCATTCTCGAGGTCACTGATAATTGCTGGATTATTAGAGTTACTTTGCATTGGGAAATCCATGACAAAGATATCCTTTAATTCTAGAATGTAAACGAAACAAGAGAAACTGCTACAGTGATTTAGTAGGTGTGTTAATCCTTGACTCTAATCCCCATCCTTTCATGCATTTGTGTTTCTAGGACGTTTTTGGCCTGTTCGTTAGCTTATGCATTGTTCGTGGTACTCTGTCCAGAAAAATGCTCAGAAGCCGTAATTAAAGTTCTTTATGGCAAAGAACTTCCATATGTGGGAATAGTCAAGATTATTTTCTTCCAGTTCTCTGTGTGCGGATTGTATGCGTACT
This sequence comes from Lolium rigidum, assembly GCF_022539505.1. Taxonomy (NCBI): domain Eukaryota; kingdom Viridiplantae; phylum Streptophyta; class Magnoliopsida; order Poales; family Poaceae; genus Lolium; species Lolium rigidum. Next base: position 139,636,601 of record NC_061508.1, read on the forward strand.
TATCAGTAGCAAAAAGAACAAAACCTGAATAAAAAATACCCACCATGTATAGCTTTTCCATTGCACAATAGTGAGCAAACACAGTTAACTTTGTGGCACCACTTTATCTTTTCTTGCACAATGACTTAACTTTGTGGCACCACTTCATCTTTTTGGCCTAATATAGATATTTGTCACACATATTCTGGTTCCTCAGGTGAGATTTCCGAGCAGTTTATCTTATTTTTCATTTGTGCTGTTGGCTGTAAGAGAGGAATAGTTATGCCTTCCCCAATATCAAATGAGTATTATTTATTTTTTTGCTCATTTTATGCTTCCTTTATATAAATAAACATTCCTTTATATAAGTAAACATTTTATAATGAAAAAGGATTACTTCTCATAGGTGTCCGTCCAAGTTTATATACCTGTTCTTTTCATTTGATGCTTATTGACCTGTTTTTTGCGCACTGAAATAGTGTTTTTGGTGCCAAGTTCCAATGCTTCCAGGCTTTATGATTCATGCTAATATTTCTCAATATGTTTTTGAATTACCTCACCATACTGTGTTTATTCTGGAACTTGTAGGTTATTTTCATGACAAAGCGCTAGACGTTGACGGCCTACAGTCTGCTACGACATAACACACAAGAAGATGAAGAGTTGTGCCTTCCCGACACCGTTTAGTTCTTCCTTTGAATGTACAACATCCAGGCCAATACAGTGAACTGTGTCCATAAATCCTTAGGCTCTGATCTGGCACTACGGTGAATAAATACTCCACAGACCATGGCACCCAAAGCAGCCGAGAAAAGTTGCACTGCTCACCGTTATGTAAGTATCTCCCTACCATTGCATGCAACGCTCCACTCTACCCACCGAACTGCTGCATTTCGTTGATTTCTACCTGCTGTTGTTTCGCATGCAGGCACGCCGCCAGTGTATCAAAGCTGTTGCAAGATCTGCAGCATTTCTGCACCTAGCAAAGAAAGCGCCAGATAATGGGGCGACCAGCGTCCCTCCTAGCTTCTCCCCTTCGGATCGGCTTGCCGAACAAAAAGGGGAAAAGACCCATGGAAGGACAGAGTTCACATCACATCCCAACGGGCACAGCTAGGAGGCAAGGTAGGCCTCCAGTGGCCCGATTTCTGCCAGATATCTACACCACCTCTCGGGTATCACCCAGCATCCTCACGACCTGGTAGAGATACCATCAGCATTTCAGCAGCACATCCTTAACAGAATGGAGGGGCACGATCTACATCGACTGTGGGTGGTCTAATTTTGCTGAAAAATCATAGCTACAATGACAGTTTGTCGGCAACAATGGTGGGAAAAGAGATCAGCCACATTTTATAAGCCGCTTCATGGAATCAGTAGAGCGTTAGTATATTAGCCATCACCGAGCTATTCGTCTTTTTTTCTCGCTTTTGCTCACTGGGTCACACTATTTTGCTGAATCACCTGTTTGCCAGCATGATGTTTCTTAATTGTTTTAATTATATATCAATGACTGTATACTAAGACCCTTGAGTATGTTGATCAGGCTGTCTTGGCCTACTATGTTAATTATATGGATTACCTGTCGTGTGCCTCTCTTCAGTCAGATTTCATTTGTACATGTAATTATATGGAGCGTATTAGCTCTGTAATTACTTCGGACCAAACGCACAACTCACCGAGCTAAATATGCATGCAGCACCAAACAGAGCTAATACACTCCTCTCCAACTTCTAACCCAGCGCGGCGTGCTGTCGCGCCATCATTTGCTAGTGTCTATAAGAGATGAACAAAATGTTACCCACTTCATGCCTTACCAAATTGCCAACACTTTTGTCCTCTATTTTAGATCTATTTTAGCTTCTCAAAACACTCAAAATTTTGCTCCAAATGTTCCTACAACACCTCCTCAAAGCCATGATTTTCCAGACTCAATCCCAACAAAAGAAGAAATCTGGGAAACTCTCAAAGGTATGAAAAAATGCCTCCCACCTGATGGTTTTAATGTAGAATTTTATTTAGCCACTTGGAATTGGATAGGAGATGATGTCCATGCTGTAGTAGAAAATTTCTTTCATACTGGCATTCTTCCTCCCCAATCAAATAACACTCATATTGCTCTAATTCCTAAAAAGCTTATTTCCCAGGTTCCAACGGATTATAGACTCATAAGCCTCTGCAATATCATATATAAAATAATCACAAAGTGCCTAGCTAATCGACTGAAACATCATCTCGCAGACCATATTCATCCTTATCAACAAGAATTTATTGAAGGGAGAAGAATTAGTGACAATATAATCATAGCCCAGGAAATCACTCATTCCTTTCAATTATCTTCCTGGAAACAAAAAGCTTTCATGCTAAATTGACCTAGCCAAAGCCTTTGACATGGTAGAATGAAGTTTCATTCTCTCTGCTCTTACTCGTAAAGGGTTGCATGGTCATTTCATTAACCTCATTCACTCTTGAATTTCCACCCCTTCATTCTCTGTTATTATCAATGGCCAATCTTATGCAAGGTTTACCAGCTCTAGAGGAATCAGACAAGTTTGTCCCCTTTCACCATATCTTTTTGTCCTTGCTATAAATGAGTTATCTATCCTCCTTCAAAATGGGCTCTCTCAAGCAACTTTAAATGGTATAACTCTTGGATCAAACTGCCCCCCAATACACTCTCTTTTATTTGCTGATGATTTGTTAATATGTGGAAATGCAACAGAACAAGAAGGGCTCTATCAAACACATCCTCCAAAGTTTCTGCCATCATTCTGGACAAATTCCAAATTGGACACTCAAATCCAGCTAAAGGCCATTTTCCCTGTCCCTGAAATAAATGAAACTTTCATTCATCTTGGCCATACTTTGATTCTACCAACAAAAAATAGAACTGAAGCTTACAATTTTGTTCTGGCAAAATTTAAATCAAAACTTTCCACTTACAAATCAAACTCTCTTTCACATGCTGCCAGATTAAAACTCATAAAATGTGTGTTCTCCTCCATTCATGTCTACTACTTGTCCAACATCATTTTCTCTAAGAAATTTCATGCAAAAATTACTGCCATAGTCAGAAATTTTTCGTAGACAAGCATTAATTCTGACCCTGAGCACAAACATTTATGCCGGGCTGCTTGGAAAAATATTTGTGCCCCAACAAAAGATGGAGGATTAGGCATTAGAAACCTCACTGTTGTCAACCATGCTCTTATTCTCACCTCTATCTGGAGAATACCAGAAAAATCCCAAAGCCAAATTCATCAAATTCTCAAATCAAAATATTTCACTGATACATCCATTTGGAGAGCTAAATCAAATCTTCCAAAGTCTGCATACTGGGCCTCATTAATAAAAACACTCCATCTTCTAAGACAAAACTCCTTTTATCAAATCTCTTAGGGGAATATCTCTATTTGGAGCACCCCTTGTGTAACTTTTGGGAAAATATCTATGAGGATCTCATCATTCAGGACTCACAATTTGTTTATCATGCCAAAGTGAAAGATTTATGGATCCCTAGAACAAAAATCTGGAATGTTAGGCTTATTGACTCTCTTTTTCAAAGAACTACTGCGTATGCAATCAAAGCAGTAACAGTTATCCACTCTGATGAGCCTGACATTCTCTGTTGGAAGCCCACCCCGAACGACAAATGCAATACAAAGTCTGCTTACAAAACCTGTCTGCAAGCTCTTTTCGATGCAGGTTCTCCCAAGCCAATGGCGCCAGACGATGCAGCACTTAACCTACTAAATAGAATTTGGGAGCACAAAAGCCTGTTACCCAACATCAAGACCTTTGCTTGGAGAATCATAAGACGAGCAATTCCCACAGGAGAAAGAGCCTCAAGGTATTCAAGGCACATTTCTAACATTTGCTGCAGATGTGGCCTGCAGGAAAGCGATACTCATTTATTCTTTACCTGCACTTTTGCCAAAGCAGCTTGGTTTCACTCACCTTGGTATCTTAGAATGGACATAATAACTCAAAATTCTCCGAATTTTCATACTACTATTTTGCAGCTCCTAGCTTTAAATCACCCACATGTTAACTTGCCCAATGTTTTTTACTTTCCTTTGGTGCCTTTGGAAGATGAGGAATGAAAAGTTGTTTAACAATTTGGAGGGAGGACCCAACCAAGTGATTATAAGAGCTAATGCTTTACTAAATAGCCTGCAACTCCATAACCCCCCAATTCCACCCAACAAAGTACTCACTACTCCTAAAGAGCTTTTATACTCTGGCCCAAAGATCTTTGTTGATGCAGCCTGGAAGAAGCAAGAAAGTGGACAACCATCTAAAGCAGGTGTAGGAGTATATATCACCTGGAAGGATGGCCAACATATAACTGATGTTTTCATTTCAGCCAAGACACCTCCAGTTTCATCACCAATCCAGGCGGAAGCGGAAGGGCTGCTCATTGCAGCAAATATCACTTCTTCTCTCCTTTTGCAGGACCCTTATTTCTTCACAGATAATCTTGGTCTAGCAAAAGCAATACAAGCGCATGGAGCTACTGATCCAAACGTTCTTTGGGAGATCAGAAGGCACACACTGCAATTTCAGGAAACAATGCAGCCTCTTCGTCCGACGATCACACACATAACCAGATCTCTTAATGTTCTAGCCCACAATTGTGCACATCAGGCAAAAACTCTGTCAAGAGCTTCGCCTTTATGCTCATGCAGAAACCCTACTCATAGAGCCTCAGCCTTCCCTGTATCTATAGCAATCAACCGACTGCTATTCGTCAGGAACAATGTTTGTATATATACAATGTCTATGACCTACCCTTGTTCAAAAAAGATGACGCATAATTGATATTGAATACACTCGGAAATGTCATCTCGTATGATTGCCTCTAGGTAATATTTTCAAAAGTCTTCCGCTTACATTATAATCCAATCGTCCAGGTATCTAGTCATTGACTTGTGTGCTACTCATGCTTCAGTTTTGCATATTTCACGTCACCGTCTAAACCACACCGATCCTTTATGGACTTACTAATACAAATGTATTCCTTTGTGGCGTCTAAACCAGTGACATACTCAGGTTTTTTTTTTTGTAGAGTCCGCAATTGTATCTTGTTTGAAACTCTTTCATATCATAGCATCTTCATTCAACATTAACAAATATACTGATTGGGAATAATAGTCATCCTTATCGGTTTTGAAACTAGGTTCGGTGTAATCACTAAAATTGAAACTCAGTCCCCACCTCCATAAACTATGAACATATTTATAGTACTTCTCAAGTACATAAGGATATTATTTTAAGTTGTCCACTAACTCTCAGCATATGAAATAGTAGACAGAGTACATATTATGGCATACATTTTCTAAGAGCTCTAAGCTCCCAGAGCTCTTGTGGATGATCGGCGGGTCGCTTTTCGCGGGGTCTATGATCATGGTGGATATTGTGGTCGCAACAATGCTACACTTACGGGAGAGGGCTTACGGAATTTTCTTACAGGCGTACGTGGAACCAAATCATTGGAAGAAACTGTTGGTTCGGTTGCAAGAAAAAAATCCCACGACAAACCTTTGATTGACACCTAATCCCGTAAGAATTTTTTGTAAGCCATCTCCCCGTAAGTGTAGCATTATTGTTTTGGTCGTGGTGTACGCAGGTTACGTCGGTTAGGCGGCTCAGACCGAGCAATGTTTCTAGACAACTAGATTTAGATGTGCGCCTTGGCGCACGATCCCGTGAAATCCGCACCGATTTATAGTTTGTATAACAATGATGGAAATCACAGCTTGTGGTGCGGTTGCTTTTTGATTGATGATGGTCTCTATGTTGTTTCCATTAGGAGCTGTTAGGTCTAATTGAGAGGTTGCAAAATGCAGTGTGTTTTAGCGTGTTCTGATATTTATGGTGGTTGTATGTTCTGAAGTTTGCTGTGTTGTATAATTGTATGTTCATATTATCTTTTTTTTAACCGTATCCATTATAAAGCACAAATTAACCTTTTGATCCAGATGCTTTTGTCTTAGCTGCTTTTTATATAGTAGGAAGAATGACAACAATTACATATTATGGTTTTTCTCCAAGATAATAAAACACCATTACAATACTTGTTAAATGAGCATGGAGGTTACTAATTATATCTAAAGCACACACAACTTCAATAGAAAAAATAAACAATTATATTTCTTAAGGGTGACATCGGGAGGTAGCAATTTTGCTATTTTTTTCTTCTACTCAAGATTTTCCATGTAGAGTGGAATAACAAATTGGGTATGTTACCAAGAGAATTTGCATGCCCTTGAGAGTAGGCTATCACAACACACATGTAGAAAGGTTACTCTAGTGATGTTCTGTATCGTAAAGGTAAATGCGGAAAGAGGGGATAAGCTAGCGAGAAATTGGTGAGAATCCTGTGTACGGGAGTTGCACAAGTACGACGGAGGTGTCCGTCGTGCGAGCGTCCCGGCAAGATGTTCTTGGGGAGCATGCCCTCTATTCGTTATTTCTTTAGCGCGGCGCCGCCGTGGCCAAAGCACCGGATCCGTGCTTTTCATGGCTGGTCAGCGCTCTACTTTACGGGGTGACGATGTCGACCTCTCTCAACCAATGGTGGAGCTTAGTGAGGGCAAGACTGGGCCATGGCCCACCCAGCCCAAGGAAGAAAATGTTTTATACTTATGCCTCAATGTGTAAAGCCCACTTATGTATCGAGCCAGCTGAGTCATAGTCGATTCCTTCCCGAATTATCTTGTCGGTGGTCTCTATGGCCGCTTCTTTATTTCTCGGCTCCTGCTCGAGTACTCTGTGCTCCGCTGCTGGTACTGGGTGCATCCATGGCGCTACCGCGCTAGGACAGTCGATCCGGTGTGGCGGTGACGGTTCAGCGGCAAGGCGTGGAGGAGACGGTCGATTCGGCGAGCAGTGACCATTCAGCAGTAGCAGGGTGCCCGCCGCCTAGGCGACCAGGCCCCAACCCCACCAGTCCACCACGGCAAGACCAAGTTCCCAAGCAGGCTTAGGCGGCTCGCGGCTAGGATCCAGTGTAGAGCCCCTCTCTATCTTCTTTCTTCTCCGATTTTGCTGCTGCTTCAAGCTGCAAGTGCAAGCCTGCAACAGTGCAGCTGCTCCAATTCGATCCCAGGCAAAGCGCTTCAGGCCAATTTGAATCTTGGTATAGTTTACTATGGTATGTATTATGGACAAAATGAATCTTGGTATATATATTTTATTTTGTTTTGGGGTAATTCATATGAGTATATATCAGAATTGTATTTTTATCTACGGTTGGTGGCGCTGGAGGGCTGGGCACACCATCTTTTGTTGCAGAGGACTTAGCTGACTCTTCTTTGCAGGTGCCAACGCCAACCTCTCTCAGCATACTCGAGGAAGAAGAACCATGGAGCTGTAACTGTCTAAGGATGGTCAAAAGCAAGCATCGATTAAGCCATCAGTGATTGGTATGTAATCTTTTGCTCTACTGTCCCAAGAATTATTTTTATGTTTGGTATACTTACTTGGTAGATCCCGTGGGGCTCATGTATAGATGGGAAAGTGATAATAATTTTCTTTTGGTCTTAGATAATGTAGTCACTCTAGAAAAATACAAATGGAATAACAAACCTTTATTTACAACCAGGGGAACATGAGGATATATTATAGGAACTAACATTCGTTGATTGAGTCAAAATCAACAAAAGCAGAAAGGAGATTTACGGGTAAGCTTTGGCGCATGATCCCGTGAAATTCATGCCAATTTACATTTTCCATAACAGAAGAAGACCGAAGAGTGCAGTGGCAGCGTAGAGATTGAACAACACGGTAATACGAACTTCGGAATTGTCACATCTCAAGATGGTACTCGAGACACCATTTTGTATGGGACTAAACACCCTCGGTGCACCCTACAATGGAAAAAAGTATCACAACGGTCAGCTAAATTATCCAAGTGAGAGCATGATGTACTACAAAATATTGTACAAAAAATGGATGTGGCGCTTAGAATCAGTCTAACTTGCTTGCTAATGTGGTTGTTGTAAGAATTACAGACATATCTGGAAAGCCATCCTAATGAATTCTAACGAAGGGAACAAAAATTGTAATGGCCTCATAAACAACATAGTACATGGGACATGCTGAAAAGAGGAACGCAGGCAGAATGAAGCAAACATTGAAAATAGGCACCTAAAACATGGAGTTTGTAGCGGCCAAGTACATAAGGTAGGACGAAGGCAGAATGAGGACATGATGAAACTATAAAGTACCTTATCAGCTGTTTAGACTCACTTGAGCAATACCAAAAGCTGGCTATTAGTCGCACACTATTTACACATATCAGCACATTGACTTAAGATTCCATAGTCAGCATATGCTTGGCAGCAATAGAATATGTATATGAAGACAATGAACTGAAATTGCCACCAAAAACAAAAGAAAGACCTATTTTAAACAATGCATGCACAATTCTGTTTTTACCAAAGAGACAAAATACATCAGGACTAAGAGCATCATCTTTGTATTTTTCCTATCTTAACAAAATTCCAAGATGGAAAACTAAAACAAAAAAGTTATTTTAGGCCAGGATCAAAGAACCAACGTCGATATCATAAAGCATCTCTAAAGAGGAAGAAAAAAACTATTTTATATCATACTGCCATGTGAACCATAAGCCGATGGAAAAATAAGTTCAAGGAGGTCACCTAAGTGTGAAACAACAGAAGAAACAAATTATGATGATGCCAACAAAATTATGCAGATAAATTATTTACCTCTCGAACATGGAAATAGTGTTTGTTGTGTGCTCAACATCATTTTTCTTTGTTCTTGGCGCATGATCAACTTTAAAACAATAAAGTGGCATATCTCAGTGATCAACTTTAATCTTGGATGGTTGTTATCTACCATGTAGGAAACCACCGAAAGTTTAGCCCCTTTTTCACAATTAAGCTTTCTTAAAATAAACTGTACAATATGCACTTCACTGTTCAAAGATACAAGCAGAATATCATGACACCGTTGGTTATCCTTATTCCCAAAAAATCCGCATATCTACAGTTTGTCATGCCTCTCCAAAAAAAACAACTACAACAATAGCAAAATTCTGAAAGGTTTGCGAAGCAGCCTCATATGGTACTTACACCCAAAAAGTATTCTCAACATGCCCCACTACCGAATAAGAGCAATATCATCTATTACTATAGAACAGGGCTTAGCTCATCAGTCAACAAAGTTACATGACAACTGTTAAAGTTCAATTTTTGACTGAACTGTGCTGGTCTACAGGGACAGATCATTAAAGGTGCAAGCATCCCAATATTTTCTCACCAAGATCAATTTGTAACGGGGAGTATCTGATTAGACAGCTTGTGAACCAACAGCAGGAAATCCAATTCTATTCAAATTGATGGTTCTTAAAGTAGGTACTCATCATTTCTTTCCAGGGTTAATGGTCCGTAAAGTGGTTATTCATTATTCCTCATGAAAATGGAAATAGATACTATGGTCTACAAAAAGCAAAAACAGCACTCGAAACCGGTTTCTTCCTTGATAAACATTAAAGTATTGATCTAATTAAAGTTTATGGGGTTGTGAATTAATGAAGAACTAAATATAGATTAGGTACCTGAATGCCAGGTTCTACTATGACATATTTCTTCAATCCACGATTGCCAAATGCACAGGACATTGCCAGAGCTTCATCAACCATCCAGGTATAACCTATAGAAGAGCTCATATGAGAACAGAAGAACACACAATAATTATATTGTTCTTCTAAAGAACCTTCAACTACTGGAAAAATATGAGGGAACATGTGGGTGTTATGCATGTACCTAATTATTTGTACAATTTCCCATGTTTTAACTTCGGGTTTAAATACAGAGAACTTCCAGTATTCTCAATTCTCTTTTGCTCATCTTCTCTGTTAGGTTTATGGTCATCTGAGAGTGGTATAGCTACAAAACATAGGAATAAACATGTCTTGTTATATCCTTCACGGGTGAAGATGTAACCAGAGAATAATTAGTGTTCATTGTTTGTACAATATAGACATAATAAATTATCCCAGCATGAATGAATTTAGAAATCTGAGGTGAACACTTAATAAATTTTAGTAGGCAAAAGTTTTCATTCTTTACCAGCAGTAAAATAAATAAATCACTCATTTGATAGTTGAGACTCAGAAGGCACATGCCAAGTCTCTAGAAAATACTATTTAAGCAAGTTTGAACCTACTATCAACTACAGTACAAGGATACGCTATCCACTGAACTACAGAGAGTTTCAGGGTATTCTAAGCATTGGTAGCTAGCAGCTATAAGACGTGCTGGATATTCATGTCTTCACCCACAAGACGCAACATATAATTGAGATCTCTAACAACATCACATTTCACGGTTTCCAAGCGAAAATCAACATACTAAAGCCGTAATAGGAAAATAATAAAGTGAGGTGCTTTGAGGATAATCCTAAAATATAGATAGAAAGAGCAAGAACCTGAATTGTGAGGTATATGGCGTCTATCCCCTCAATGCTCTTAGCCTCTTAAACAAACACCTTCTTGTACTGCTGTACAGGCTATGATAGTACGACAAGCTCAAACCACACTCTGCAAAATATGGGGCATAATATCATGCTATAATTACACCAAACAGTCCCGAGCCAAAGTGAATACGTTGCAGCAGAATCATCTAACGATGCAATGGACATACTATCCCGATGTTGCAAATCTGAGTAGCTATTTTTCATGAAAACACGAGGCCCTCGGGCTAATTTACTTCAGGAAACAACTCAATTCTCATATTTTCCTGTCTCTGATGAACCAAAAGATCAAAAAACCGCAGAAAATCAAATAGATGGATACATCAGCTATATTTAAGGGGAAACCTTATTCTAAAGCAGATTTAAACATACAAAGTTGCCTTCATGTAATTAATTAATATTTCTAGTCAACTACTAAGAAAGAGGTAGCTATCTCACTATGTACAATCGTAGCTTGTCACATTACAGAAGCAAGGTACCATGATCAACGAAGAATGATTCATATATGCGTGGACATTGTTTTAACAAATCCTCTTGATCGGTTCAGCCAAGGGACTATGATTAACCAATTTCCTGAACTCTTTCTACTAAGAAAATTTTCTAAAAAAAATGGGGAGCTTGTAATGTGCTTTCTTTCATAAAAAAGCTACATGTTTATTTTTGCAGGGAGGATAAACACCTAATAACCTGCAACACCTCCCACACACCAAGGAACTAATGCAACAACGGAATGCGTCAACAACATGTAAAAGAAATGTTCTTATCATGTTGTAGGGACTGCAAAATGCTGCCAGGCAGGCCAACCATCACACACCTTCATATGCAAGAACTAAGAGGTTGCATCACATAAACTGAGTCGATTCCACTACTTGAATGCAGGGCCTAACGAACTAACAATTCGAAGCCAATGTTACACTCGTCAGGCCAACTATTGACCATACCAGATGAAACCTCTAACTATGCAGCGGATTAATATTAATAAATCTCCACATATATTTCAACTTTCATGTCAGCATGTGCATTAGCAAATCTAAACTTGACCTGACAACTTGTAGGAAACCCAGTCTTCATTTCCTCAAAACATCAATATACATGGTAACATTACACTAATGATATGCACATGGACAGTAAGCATTGCATGAGTACCCTGTCGTTTTGCAAGTCCAAGGGTTGTAAGCTTCTGCATTAGTTGTTGGAGGGCATTAGCCATTAGGTGATCTTATCTCGCTTGTATGCTCCTGACACAAAATTTATAGATATGAGCACAATGCTTGCATCGAACCGAGGGGACTCAATTCATAGCTCAGCCCACAGATCTCAGCAGATGCTATAATTCCTGACACGCACAAACATAGAATAGCATTTTATTGTATAACTTGTTCACCATGTCTCGCTACATCGACTGTCAAGCACCAATTCAAATCTACGCCTCCAAGCTCCGCCTCCAAGCTCCGCCTCATGCCATGTCAACATCACTAAAAGTAACTGACAGCAGCTTAAACTACATGTAAATGATGTCAGATATAATCTTGGTAAAGAAATGAACCACATATTTTCCACTCACACCAGCCATGCAGTTTATTAGATACCAAGCTGTCATAATTTAATTATTCTAAATTGCTAGAAAAAACAGTTTATAAGCTAGCAACAACTGCCCTGGAATCTTGTGATATTTCTAGGCCTTGAATCTTGTACCCTGGAAATTTGTTATACTCGTCAACACCATAGCTAGTCAATGTCCAGCAAGGGTATTAGTTTAGCTTAACCGTGGACTCCATTTTACTACACCTATTGTTTAGAAGATCCTTCTCCTTCTCAAACCGCTGGAATTAAATTGACCAAGGTGAGCAGTGTCCTATATGGGCACCCAGGAAACAACATAGAGCTTTCTCCAAGATTTCCTCTAGGCACAAAAAGTTCACAATATTTCTTTTTTCAAGTGAGCAAGATACTAATCAAATTACGTAGTCTCAAGCACACAACTAACTGACCTAACCACAACGTGGATGATAAAAATCAGAGAGACCGTGGTAATAATATCCTAATGCTACAGATTTTACAGTAGCTTCTTATAGAACCTTTCCCAATCTCTATATAGATAAATTCAAGTAGAATACCATTGTAAGCAAAGGATTTGCATAACCTATATGTAGAACATCCAGGATTCAAGAATTTACTTGCATTGGTGATATACATGAGCTCACCAAACTTTTTCACGCAACAATAACAATAAAATACCTTCGAGTTTTACCTCTATCGGGAGGTTGCAAGAAATGAGTCCATTCCTTGTATAATACAAAACCTGAACTGACACGGTTCTTGACAATAATTCCACCAGCCTGCATGAGTTAAAAATTATTTCCCTTTTTATAGATGAAACATATAAAGATAAGATGTGACGCCCCGGAACCGGTATCCTGAGGATCCCAGCAAACCCGCCGAAATCCGCACGATATCGATTCAGAGACGCCCTCCGACACAACGTGCGCGACGAATTACACACGTGATGCCAGAGGAATTAACACGAGCGGTAACATTACAACAGGATTACAATAGAGCCCACAAGATACATATATTACAACAACGACTCCAACGAGTCAAGATACAAATATACAATACAAAGATCCAAATCATACGAGAAGATCGAATACGTCCGAGTACGGACAAGATACAAATTGGACTAAGAGTCCCGAAGATAACCAGATGGCGTCCATAACCCTGCCTGAGCCAAGCCGGAAGGGTAACCTTGCTAACGTCGTCATCTCGTACTGTCAAAGTCGGGCCATCGGTTGCCGACAAGAGGGAGGAAGCAAAGAGAAAGGGGAAAAGGCGAGAGTAAGTACCAAGGAACGAACTCCGGCACGTACTTAGCGAGACTAGAAATGGCTATGCTCGCCGAGCGAGTATATATATATATCGCCTGGGGCTATATGGTAGGTTTAGCGGCAGCAAAATTATAACCAATAGAGACACGCTACAACATCCGTCTAATCAGAGAAGATAAGAGAGCGCACAAGATAACAGATAAACACTACACAAATATAACCCAGCCAAATACACATATCCCCTTCAACGATTGCGAAGAGGCAATGTAAAAGGCACTCAACGGTGGACAAGTTTTATTATGTATCGGTTGTAGTAATGCTAATATTACTACGCAAGTTATTAGCAGATTATTAGCAACAGGATAATAGTGTAAGTTGTTCTATGATCAAGCTATACAATTCCAAGTCGTCCATAACCGCGGACACGGCTTATCGATAAGATGTACACCCTGCAGGGGTTGCCCAAATGTAACCATACGCATGCTCGACCCGCTTCTTACGGGCGATGTCTAACAACAAGACCGTTCCCGGTTCAACAAGAAAGTCTAGGGGGCCACCCAACTAAGCTACCCGTGACGAAGTCCGGCCGTACTCGAGACGGACTCGGGGTTTGCGTCGGCGGCTAGGCGTGCAAACCACACGCTTCGCTAAACGTCCCGCGGGGTACGAGTACGAAGTAAACACCCGAAGGCAACAGTAATAAACACCCGAAGGCAACAGTAAGTAAAGCATGGCATACATGGCATAGGCAAATAAAACCAAGGTTGTGGCCCCCTTTTCAACTGACTTGAGAAAAGGCAATGAGTGAGGGGGGGTCCCAATAATCGTCCCCACGCATGGGTAGAGCGCTCAATCTCGGAACAGATAACAAGAACTCGGGTCCTAGGGGACATTAGCAAGTCAAAGTTCCGATGCTTTCGCAAAGGGGCTCACGGATGCCTCTGCTTACAATTTTAGTTGTTAACAAATAAGTAAAGCATGTGTATCTCCAACAAGCGATATAGCATGTGATAACCTCCCAACAACCCAACATATCCCGATAACAGATCGAGATAAACAACAAAGCCTAAACACGCCTACGACTCGCAAGGCTCAAACATCAAGCAACGGCTATGGGTAAGGAATGATACATATAGGACTTTTATGGTAAACAAGTGGAATAGGACACATGACTCGATAAAGAATCGCAACATAAGGATAGCAGTGCGAGGGAGAGAGTAAAATAGGTGAAGAGAGAGGGCTCGCCTGTGAAAAGCTGCAGAAGAACTTGTCGTATCTCACATCACCACTTCGTGATCCTATCCGGGAAGAAGCAAATGCTGGACAAACAACGTATGCAAGTTTTACTACTACGGATAAATAAGATCCAGCATGATCAAGATGATATGCATGACATGGCAAAGATGATGCGATGCACTTATCCAGTTTAAGCGGAGTCGGAACCCCGGACAAACAAATTAGGTTGGAGTTGCATTCGTACCGACAAATTTAATGGTTGGTTAGCATGGCATATACATGGCAGGGGTGATCTACTTCAATATTAAACGGAGCGGGGAAAACCAAATCGGTGTTCCGAAATACTCCGCATATATGTGAGGTGGACATGCATAACTATCAACGCGTGACATGATGCGAGATGCAAACAGATGAATGGATGGCATATTCATGTTCCTCTTATCTTTCTGATCGAAATGGACATAAAGTTTGTTTGATTTGGATTTGTAAAAGTGCAATTATGAAAGAATTAGAAAACCATCTGTTTGCAAAATTTCTGAAACTGGAATTTTGGATTGAGCTGAAAACTGTTTACACCGGCTGAACTAGCCACAGACACAGGCAAAGAGTCCCTGCAGCCACGTCAGTATCCAGCGTGGAAAGAATCAAAAAGTTGGGTTTATTGCGCGCCCAGGGGATTCGAACCCAGGCCTGCGCGGAGGAAGATCAGGGAGGTAGCCAGTGTGCTGCTTGATCGGTTTTGATATGGGACATGATTCAGACAAGGTAAAGCATCTCTGCAATTTAGCTGAAGAAAGTGACACTACGAACTGAATTTTGACAGCAGCGATTTTCTGTCGACGCGAAACTGCACAGATTTTAAAGCGTTTGCCTCGACGAATCTGGCCACCGTTTTGATCTAAACAAAAAAAAGGTTGAGCAAGAGGGTGGTTCCATGAGTAGAATGGAGGTGGTTTGGGTAGAAACGGTGCACACAAACAGCGGCAAAGCTCGCCGGAAAACGGGACGACGAAACAGCGACACTGAACTGAAAACTGAAAACAGTTTTCTGGACCGATCTTTGGAAGACGATGGCGACGCCGTTACTGCTCCGTTTTGGGTGATTCGAAAACCAGTAGATAGCTGGTGGTGTTGTGCATCTAGAGCACCAAGAAGATCGTGCTGGGGTGACCTGTGTCGGCGAGGATCTACACCGAAAGATGACACCGCGAAACAGCAGAAACTGGAACTTTCTGTTTTTCGTTTTCGATTCTATCTCGTTCTCCCGTCGATATGTCTCGATCCAAGGATGCTGTGGCATGCAGGGGTGGGAGGAAGGTGATGTTCTCACCCTGGGGTGGTCGGAGACGAGGAGGAAACGTCGGAAAGGGCGCCGGCGTCGGGGACGAAGGTTGGCCGGGGTAGACGACGGGGAGGCGTGCTGTCCTTGGCGTCTCCTGCTCCGTGAGGACGTCCAGGACGAAGAGGAAGACGTCGTGGTCTGATTCCCGCGCTCAGGTCGCGTCGACGGCGACCATGGTGTCGGCGGCGGGAGGTAGACGGCGGTGGTGCTCTCCGGCATACTCACAGAGAAGAAGCAAAAAAAAAACGAGAGGTGAAAGGAGGTGGAGGCGGCTTGAGGAGGGGAAGAGGCTAGGGTTGCAGGGGAATGGCTTTAACGAGGAAGGGCGCTGCTCATAGCCGTCCCATCGATCAGGTGGGCGACGTGGTACCAGTAGGATTGCTGCCGTACAAGGTTGAAGGCGATCTTTTGCTAGGAGATGTTGCTGGGTCACATGCTGTTCGGTGAAGAGAAAAAGGTCAGGGACAGAAAGTTGGAATTGTGCTGATGGGCTACTTCGGTAGAAGAAAAATTGGGCTTGGAGAAGTGGATGGACCTGGAGATAGCTAGAAAAGAAAAGGACGCTGCCCAGATGAAGATGAAGAAACGACTGATTGCTGGCTTCTTTTCTCTATTTTTCTTCTTCTTCCGTTTCTTTTCTCACAGATTTTGAAATCCTTTTGAAACCAAACCAAAATCAAACTTGATTTTGAAAATGAAAACAATTGAAACATTTATTTATTTTGTAAATTGGATTTGATGGTTTTGTTAAATGAGTATAAGGAGGAGGTTTATTAAATAACCCATACGAGAGATGGAAAACAAAATATTTTTTTTATTTAAAATAACTTTTATTTGATAAAAACTTGTGGATGATATGATGCATGATTCATGATTATGCATAAAATAAAAAGAACAAACAATTCTATTAGGGGTACTACCCGGGGCCGTTACATAAGACATGGTCAACATGCACTCCCTCCCAAACAGTACATACCAAAGACCAGCAGAAATTCCATTGTAGCTCACACAAGCTTAATTAGAGCTTCAAATATTTTATTGCCATGCACCAATAAATTCTATACTTCCATTGTCTGAACAGAAGAAGGAAGAGCAGAAATCGGTAGTTATTATTGACCATGGCAGCTCAAGAAATACATGAATCTAAATTTGGCTAATTATGAAATTCCCAATCAAAATGCATAAAACGGGCATGTACCTCTCACAATTAGTTAACTCAAACAGAGACATGTTTAGTTAATCAACCTTATAGGTAGTGGTAGTTGTTGCACGAATGGACTCCTATCACTTGACCTTATTCAAAATCAATTTAAATGAAAAGTGGTAGTATTGTGCACTACAGTACTAACCCAAAATAAGTCACATTGCCCATGACCTAATAAACCACTAAATATGCAAATGTGCCTGAACCGACCTTCATCTATGCACTTTTCACCAAGTGCAGTAAAAACAAGACACAAACTGGATAGAAAATCATGAGATAAAATTGGAAGGAGACCTGAATATATATGATCCTATTCAGAAACCAAAGTCGTAGCATTTAAAACATGTGCATCACTAAATCAACGATTATCTGAAAAGAAGGATGTCATCCTTTGTTTAACCTTAATGATGGATTGTCTCTTGCTCATGGATGGCCTGATCATCATTACTCAAGGTTCTCAAAAATGAACTTCAAAGAAATTTCCTGGCTCCATTGCAATACTGAAAGTTCCCATAGAGAAAACCAGTCACTTCATGCATCCCTCTCTAGGGTCGAGCTTCGCAATATTTACCATGAAATTCAACAAAATCAGGGTCAATCAATATGTATAAATCAACATTCATATGAATAAAGGCACGCTTAGGGAATGAATGAGTCTGAAACATGGCTTCAGGTCGATCACCAGAGAACTCAGACCCACTAAATTCATGTCATTAAAAAGGAAGAAACAAAGTGCACTTAGAACTGGATAAATATCTTAACTCAGAGATGATAGTACCTCTCACAGTATCATGCCCTTTCCTACAACCTATTGCATTGGAAGGCACACTCAGATAGGTAAGGCCCATTTACTAAACCTATAAAGGAATTCTCTGACAACTCGTAGCTGCAGTTCCAACTTGCATTACAGACATGATGTGATAAAATAAGGAAGTTACCACTTGAAACCAAATGCATCATAGTGGATATTTTGAGGCAAATTACCTAAATTGAACACACTGCCCCATATCACAAGGAATAATGAAGACACCAATCGATCTTCATCATCTAGCCTGCATAGAAAATATGCAACACCAATCGATCTTCATCTTCTGGCCAGCACAACAAATATGTAAATCCACTATTTAACTCCAATCCATGATATATTTGCAAGCTCCAACATGGCTACTACGACTGATGTAAATTGGAGCAACGCACAAGATTTAATTTATTACCTTTTCAGAGAGGGCAAGGCTGTGTGGAGTGAGAACCAGTCTAGAACGGGATCACACACAGGAACCAATATATACACTTGTTGTACATGTGCCCGTCGTTGATGATAGCTAGTCCCTCCTGGTTCAACAAAGATTCATGGATTAGAAATTGCTGATGTCATACAAACGGCAAACAAGTATATGACCAATGTTAATCATATAGCTCCACAAAATCCATGATATATTTAGCGTTCTAACATAACTTGCATCACACACAGAGGATTGTCTTTTCTTTTGCATGATAATTGACCATGTAGATTGCTACTGTAAAGAGAAAAATCAGAGGCGGTATTTACCTTCAGAAAAGTTTCGAGGGCATCAATTGCATGACCGGTAGACCTGTTCTACAGTGACATACCCTTTAACCTGCATGTGAATGATGTTATAGCTAGAGCCTAGAGCAATATGGTATTATGGTATAGGTTACAGTTTAACCATTGAGAGACTGAAAGCTTCTGTCAAATTATGTCTTGCTCAAATTGCCATATTGCTCTAGGCTCTTTCTTATCACTTATCAGCACCATTTTATGATGTAGTTTCGCTAGGATTGTTGCTTCCTATTTCTGACCTAGAGGGGAAATAAGCTTCAGTGTTGCGCAACATAAAGCTCAGAGCCTTAGTTTTAGACGCTGCAAATTGTAGTAAAGTACAATACCTAAGTAAGTTGGATTTTACTCAGCCAATAGACACCCAGTTTGCCTTTATATGGTTATCTCCCTTAGCGTAAGCAACGAATAAAAAATGAACAGTGATGTTATCTTTGCAGCTCACATAAATCATGAACCAAACTTTCTACCAATTTGCTACCTGTGGAATAAATAAGAAACTAAGTAGACAACTTAGGAGCCGAATGGAATGAGCTTACTGCAGCTGGAGGCTATTATCTGGGTGTGATTCTCTTATCACAATCATCGGCCGGTGATGCTCCGTGCCACAGCAGGTCTCATCTTCCTTCTCGCTTGGACTATATTCTCCTCCTTTCAATCTCCCTCTATGCATCTTCCTCTTCCCCTCTGGTTCTCACTTGCTGCAGCAGACCAACCAAACAACACATGAACACACCAGAAAGAAAAGGAACACTGGAGAGAATAAAAAAGTACGAATACTGGACATATTATGATACTATGTAAGCTCAAATCACCTATGGAGGAAGATTTTCATTGCTATTCATTGAGCGGACCCAAGACCTGAAAGAAATTGCAACCAGAAAAGTCCACCAAGATTAAAATACTCCATGTGATATTATTGTTTCTTCTAAACCATTCAATTACCTAAAGGAAATAGCCTACCGAAGCCAGAAAAAAGGGGCATGGAGAAACAAAAAAAAAAGCAATTTTACGAAAAGAGGTAAGATCCATGTTGAAATTATCTCCTGTAAGCTTCCAAAGTGCAGTTAAAATTAAACCATGCAACTCATAAGCTAACAAAGCTCCATTATGGACATATCTATATATATATATATATATATATATATATATATATATATATATATATATATACGACGCGGATTTTCTACCTAGGGTGATAGCTGTGCACAGGCTTAGAATCATCCGATATTTCCTCATGATTCGTGCTGCCGTTGAAGTCCGTTAGCTGTGCCGTCCATGACAGTGAAAAAATAACTGTGTCCCTTCCGCACATTGTCGTCGTCAGAAGGCCCACCAGTACGGATCGTGCATCCCAGCTGCATGCAAGATCCATTCTCTTCTAGTACTTCCAAGAAAAATTCATAGACCGGTTCTTTTTTTCTGGCTAATTCACAGATCCACTCAATACTTAAACACAGATTGCAAGGCTCATGCATGTTTATTCATTGTCAAGGTAAATCCAATGGAGCATCTGTGAAATTCTGGATCGAAACAAAAAATGTCTCACGAAATTCATAAATAAACCAAGATCAGTCTCCTTGCCCACAGGCGAGGTCGAGCTGCCGATGCAGAAGCCTATCACCACTAGCTGCCAAATTTCAGCTCGATGAGCAGACCAACATTTTTAGAAAGAAAAGAAACTCATTCCTGACAAGAAATAAGGACCATGTACAGATTACAGACTTCATAAAAACTTTGCGCTACTGAAATTACTGAAACTCATGAGCTCTGGAGAGAAGAAAAACAAAGAACATGAGAGAGGAATCCAAGAAATTAAGATCTGGACAAAGAAAATGTATGGATCTACTAAAAACTTGGATTGGGCAAGCCTGTTAATTATTTTCAGGACCACGAATAAGCGTTCTGAAAATCAAAACTAACCACGCAGCATTCTCCATCTTTTCTCTAAATAAACTTGGATGAACATGTAATCTGGATCGAGAGGAAGAACAATATGGTGCGTGAGCAAGAACAATTACCAACTAATTTTTGCCTTGCGGTAGAGCAAGAACAAAAACATGGAACTTACTCCGTACAAAAAAATTAACTCCGCTGGCTACCGTCAGGCACCCATCCAAAACAAATCCTGCCCACCCCATTGCATCTTAACAAATGATTGACATGGATCGCATGAACATGACAGGGGACATGCTAAAACGGATAGAAAAATAATCACTGGAAATCCAGATCGAAAAAATATCCAGGTTAGGATCCGGCTGCCTCCACTGCTCCACACATCCAGCAGCTCAATTAACACTACAAGAGCAAATCTAGATCTGAAAAAAAGTGCAAATCAAGATCGGAAGAATCTGTAGATCCTCACTGCATTGACCTTGGCCACCTCATGCCCCCACGCGGTGACCACTTTGTGGGCGGAGATCCTGGTGGGTGGCAGTACGCTGGAGCACTTGAAAGAGGAAGGGATTGCAGCTTGCAGGCGCTGGCAACGAGGAAGGCGGGGGTCTGGTCCGGACGACGCGGTGTCGTCCCTCGTTGGTAGTGGAGTACAAGATGAGGAGGATGGCACCAGAGTGCAGAGAATATCATTCACGAGCCTTGAATCGAAATGAGCAAACGAGAACCCAATCGAAAAGAGAGCAGCAGCAAAGGGGCAAAGCAAACCCAGGATCAGAAAAAGACACGGAAGACCTCGCGGCTCGCGCGAGCCTTGGCCAGTTGGCCCAATATTCTCCTTCCTGCTCGGCGCCACCTGAACGCCCGGGACGGCCGCGTCCTCTTATCCTGCTCGGCGCCGCCTGAACGCCCGGGACGGCCGTGTCCTCTTATCGCCTCCGCCCAGGCTCGAGAACCGCACGACAACCATTCATGGTCGCGGCGAGTCAGTATCAGGTCAACAAAAATCTCCACGAGAGGAAGAGAAAAAAATCGGCTGGAACAAATCTAAATCTGCAAAATGCCATCCCCAAATCCAAATCACAAATGACCGTGATGCAAAAAAAAGAAAGTCCTGTGGCCGTGCCCTGCACCACGCGCCTCTTAGCATCCACCATCTCCCCTGGAACGGCGACGACGGAGGTCTCTGGTGGCCGGAGATGGGGTGGACGCGGAGGGAGCCGACGACGCGGGAGCTCGCCGGGATGCGGCAGCGGGGCGCGCTAGTCGACAAAGGGGCGGTGCGCGCCTGCCCTGGGGGTTCAAGAGGGCGCCGGAGGTAGGATGAATGGAAGGGGCGGGTGGCCGTCGCCATGCGGACGAGAGGAAGGTGGACGGGATGGTTTTATTTTTGACAGTAAAAAGGGGAACGGTGGTGATGTGGTGGTGTGTGTGTGTGGGTGGGGGGGGGGGGGGGGAGAGGGGAAAAAAGGCTGGCTAACGGCCCTAACGGAGTTAAGATAGATGAAGGGTGGAAATGCCTTATAGTGTTGATCCAATGGCTGGTTGAGGGTGCGTAGCTATGCCCCATGATAGCCCACTATTTCCCATATATATATATATATATATATATATATAGGGTCGCACTATTCTGAAACCGGTGCTCAGAATAATATTCTGAGCATCACCGATCCTTATACAGAGCTACCGAGCGAAATAACAGCCTGCCAAACCACCTCCTGCCCCCGCACGCCCCCATCGCCCCGACCTGATCGGCCCGCATCCCGCAACCCCCATCCCCTGCTCCCCGCCGCCGGTCAGGGCCCTCGCCGCCGGCCTAACTCCGGCCGCCGTCTAGCATCGCGGCGCCCCTGTCCCCGCTGTCCAGGAGTCCCATCGCCGGTCGCGTCCTCCCCACCATCGCGGTGCAGCAAGACGGGATCCCATCGCTGGTCGCGTCCTACCCACCATCGCGGCGCCCCTATCCCCGCTGTCCAGGAGTCCCATCGTCTTCCTGTGCAGCAACCGGCGACCGTGCGCGCTGCCGGCGCTCGATCTCAGGTGCCGCCCCTGCCTCTGCCTCGGGCCACCGGAGATCCCGCCGGCATTCCTCTGTCCCATGGATCCTGCCGCCGCCCCAAACCGGCCCCCGACCCCACAATCCGGCACCGTTTCTCGCAATCTCCACTCCGCCCCGGAAGCAGGCCAGATGAACGGCACAATGCGCGCAGACGGCTCTCCGCGCGGTGGACTTCGTTCACGGTCATGAGCTGGAGGAGATGATGCCGTTTCCCCTTGTTTTTTTCTGTTTTTTTTTTTTTGCAGAAATGAGTGGAGATTTCAGTTAACTTGCGCTGCTTTTTTCTTCTTCTCCGACAACGTGTGGCCGTGTTCCTATTTCCCTCCCCATGGCTGCGGGCAGTACAGAGTTCAGTTTACTCGAAGTACAATCGCCTGTCAATGGGCAGTGCACTTATTCACCTGTGGTTGCCTGTTTCTTAATGCTCACTTGCAAAAAGAAAACTTAATGGAAAACTTCATTCGTCAAAAGGCAGAGCCTTATATTTGACATGCACAGGAAAAATGCTAATAATGTTTAAAAGTAATAGCCGAGAAGTACACCAAGTAACTACCAGAAAGTGCAACAAATTAATTTTGAGAAGAACGAGACCACGCCACCACCATTTGTTCCAGCCCATCGCCGCCACTATTTTCCAAGGAAATATGTAGGAAGTTTAATTGGAAAATTTGAGAAGTACATGCTGATAATTATTGGAACTAAAGGGAAACATTAAGGCAACTCATGGCAATATTTCGCAATTTATGGCTAAAATTAAGTCTTGAATAAGTACATGGCAGTAAATCAAGGAAGCACAGTAGCGACAATGCGAGAAGTACAACCCAGGATACTGCTAAAAACAATAAGGCAACTAAAACACTCCCATAAGTACGAATACCAATGTTTGGAAGGTCAAAACTTCGATTTTGAGAAGTATACATCAATTCGGAAAATTAAAAACAATAGTGACAGGAAACACACGAAAAATGGCGCCAAGAAGTACAAATTCTTCTTTTTGAAAAGTGCAAAACTGCTGTTTCGGGAAGCACATATGCCTATAGTGAATCCGAGAATAAAAATAAAATCATCCATACAAAAAAATATTGGAGGAACTACAATTATTGTGTCTCGGTAGTACAATTTCCCGAAGTACACACGTCAACGTTGGGAAGTACAATTGATTAGTTTTGGAAAGTATACGATGCGCGGTAAGTTCAGATGCGCGTGCTTGTGCTGAACATTTTTTGTGGCCGTGGACCTCAAACGGAAATCGTATGAGAAAATTATAGTCATTTTACTAAACACTTTCGTGCAACAGCACCGAGAAGTACAACCGCTTTTCCCGAGAAGTGCAAGTTGATGTCGCGGTAAGTTCAATGCTCTGTTTTTACGAGGCGAAAATATATTGTCCAAATCTCATCAATTTGATCACCGAACACCTCAATCATTGTCACCAAAACCTTTATATGGTAGAGTATGTGTCTAATTTCATTACCTACTGAATTTCACAACAAATAAATAGATCTAATCCATCAAATTCAAGTCGTTATTTCACAAAAACAAGAGAGATGTGATTTTAAAACTTTCAAAATTAGTTTTACTATTCATGGATTTGGGGAAAATGTTACATACATAAAATATGGGCCATGTTGATACCTTTCCAATGGTTTATCAATTGCTCCGTTTGAATATACCATTTGGTATTTGCAGGGAAATTATTTGGTGCATGTTAATACAAACGGGCGGACAGTAATTTGATTTTTTCTCTTAACCCGTAAAGAATTAGAGAAAACAATGTAAATAAAAAAGTTGCGCCTTCTCCATAGCTTTCCAACGCCATATCATTTGCATCATTCCGATATACGGTTGAAACAAATCGTCCAAATTACTTTCCGCTCGTTTTTTGAGTACGTCCGAATTTCGGTATTTTCAAAATTGTTCAAAAACTGTGAGGATTTTGAAAAAACATAAAACATGAAAAAGTTGCGCAATTTCATTATCTTTCCAACGGTATATCATTTGCACAATTTCGATAAGCGATTCAAAAACCGAACTAAAAGTTCGTTTTCTGGCCATATAGAAGCGTTTTCGTATTTTCAAAATTAAATTTAAACCGTGCAAAATCTGTGAAAAGTCTGAACATGAAAAAGTTGCGGTTTTTCATTATCTATCCGACGGTATATCATTTGCATAGTTCCGACAAATGGTTAGAAAACACGAAGTAGAATCAGTAGCTCTGAAGAAAATGGGAAGTTCAGGTAACTTCGACGGAAAGTTGAACCCCGTTATCCGGAAGTACAACCTTGTGTCCAGGGAAGTACAAGTTGGTGCTCGGAATATTATTCCGCAACCGGTTGCGGAATAGTGCTGGTATATATATATATATATATATATATATATATATATATATATATATATATATATATATATATATATATATATATATATATATATATATATATATATATATATATATATATATATATTGTACATCAAGCACACGATTTCTAATTGCGTAGGAGGTGTTGCACATAAATTAGAATTAGGAAAATGCTATGTTTTCCTCATAATAAAATTGGCCATGCATATCATCGATTTGTAAATCTAAATATGACATGAAGCATTCCTTTTGAAAATCATTTCGATCATTGGATCACTACCGTTGCAAGCAACATATATGTGTTCCTCCCTTTCCTAAACTAAAAGAAATAAGGAGTATTTGAAGAAGAAAAATAGAAGAATCACTTACCCGTGATATTGGAGCATCACCTCAAGAAATGTGCTTTGCTCGCTGGTTTTCCATGCCAACTGTACAAAGCAACATAACATCATCTTTAGCATGGACCATTTTGAGAAAAATGGCATATGTGCCACTGAAGAATGGAGCTAGCTAGCTAAAAAAAAATACTGACATACACCCTGTAGTAATGAAATTTTAGAGAAACAAAAAGATAACCCACGAGGTAAATATGAATTCGAAACTTCTAATTTTCTTCACTACACAAATTGCAAAACTGAGAGATGTGGGGAGTGAGAGGGAGTACAGAGGAGCACCAATCACACGATGTACTTAAAAAGTGCCCCTAATTTCCTTGTGAGAGGGACCTCATAAGAAAGAACCAAACCACAATGTTTCTGGCTCCTCCACATCTCTGCCTACTCCACTTTTGTAGTCTTGCTGCTCCATATTTTTTCTTTCCGTCCTCTTACTCCTCCTAGTTCTCACCGGTGTCTGCTGCTGAGCACCACCAAGGTGACCCCTGCAAAGGCACGAGGATGCACATGAAGGAGGGGCTGAGAAGAATAAAAATTTGATGTACAAAATTAAAGAGGAATCAAAAGGAAGAATCAAAAAACAAAAATATAGAACAAATCTGGAACAAAATAGAACACCAGAACGAACAAATCTGAGACAAACCAAAAGCAAATGTCAAAGAATCGTAGAGAAACAAAAGGAAATCTTATAGAATCTCAAATCTGGGACAAAATACAACTCAAGAGCAGACAAATCTGAGGCAAACCAATCTCTTCTGTGTGACAGCACGAGGCGCACCAGCTCCTCCCAGCGACGGCATGGCGCGTGGCTGCGACGCTGCTCCCGCCGGCCACCACCTGCTCGTCCAGCGACGGTGGCGCTGCTCCCGCCGGCCACCACCTGCTCGTCCGGCGATGGCATGATGCGCGGCGGCTGCACTTCTCCCGCCTGCCACCACCCGCTGCTCTCTTGGTGTGGCACGGTATGAGGACGACCAGAGAAGGCGGAAGGACGGGAGAGGTTGGAGGAGAAAGGCGAAGATGGAGGGGATTGGAGGAGGAGCCAATCGAGAGGATTGGTGAGGAGAGCAGCGTGCACGACGATTGGCTTCCGGCGGCTAGGGTTTTCAACTGTGGCTCCTCCTTTTATACTGTGCAGTCAAAAGAATTGGACGGACAAGATGCACTGATGGAAAGATCTAACGGCCCACGTGCTCTAATCGCTGTGAGGCCCCCTATGGGGGGCATCATATATAACGTTAGACTAGATTTAAATGTGCGCCTTGGCGCACGATCCCGTGAAATTTGCACCGATTTACAATTTCTATAAGAATGATGAAAGTCAGGTGAAAAATGAAAATACGATTTTTAGATTTTACAAAACAAAGTCGGTAGGATGAAATCAGGACAAAGCACACGAAATCATGAATGGAGTAGCAAACGCTTATATACAATCAAGAAAAGAGGAAATCGAGCAATATTTTGGGGCTTTCCATGGCTCGCGGCTCCGGTAAATAGTTTGTAAAGTACTATATTAAGCATCTATAGATATCGACGGTAATAAAACATCAAATGGAAAAAAAACTATTCGATAGGTAAAAACACTATGTAAACTGTCATTAGTATGACATGTCAAAGGTTGCATAGTCGGACTTCTCCATCGGAATGATGTTTATGACATGTTGAGAGAATGTCACCGGCACTTCTTCCTTCGCCCTTGGTGGGTATGGTGTTGTGAATGGCAATGGAAACTGTTCCTTCGCCCTTGGTGGGTATGGTGTTGTGAATGGCAATGAAAACTGCAAACGGTGAACGCCGCCTTGATCATGAACCTGGATGGAATCTCACCGACATCCATAGCTTAAACCTGGTAAGAAAGGACCGGAGATCATATTAGCTAAAGGGTAAAAGTTTATGATCAGGAGCCCGACTTGGCATATGGTTCCCCATCTTTGGTAAAAGATTTGGCAATCGCTATATTAATTGTGCATAAAAATATAAAACTAACTAAGCTATAAATGAAGAACACACATGACTTACTCATTCCAAAATGAAATATAGAAACAACTGGTATCCTTGGATTCAATTCTTAGATGGTAATTAGAAAAGGAAATGTAAATAAAAATGGTACACTCTGATGTTACAGATAGACATGTAGCAATGTGTTTGTGGCTGTATTTCTAAAACTATTAATTTTTCCTTATGCATTGTGTGTAGCGATGTAACAAATAGAACTCAACTTAGTAAAAAAATGATGGGTCTGGCTCACTTCTAGAAACAGAGGTATGCAAGTCACAACTTTGCCCTGTTCATTTGCCTTTGAAGACATCCTGAGCTTTGCCCTGCTGTAGCAACCTAAAACACCAGAGCAGGACCATCTATCAGATTTTTATTGTACAACCCATATCCCTCTTTTAGAGAGCATGCATCAGACACCATTTCTTGGAACAGTGGAACTGTCTGCCCAATTTCTTGGCCTTGCAAGACCTGCAAGAACCCAACAGATTCACCAAAGCCTACAACTTTGTGTATTAGTAAGGAATATCGAACCATCGGAATGTTCAAATTATGTGGCCCCAGCTGGATGAGGAGAATATGTAACACGATGAGTTCCATAAGTCATCAATTCTTGACCTGGCAAGCACAACTGCTGGCAAGACCCTGGGGAGCTTACCAGCTACCACGGAGTCAGACGACCATTTATAAATACACTTTTCAGTGCTTATTATAATAACTGATTCATTGGTTTCTATTAAGAAATATAAAACTCTATACAACTAAAGTATATAAGTATTGTAAATATTCCAAAATGTACTAAATATCATATAGCTTTCTCCATTTCCCCCAGTCAAATATCATTTTATAGGCACCTTCTTTTATTTGTGAGATAATATGGGATATATTTCTCATCTGACAATGTCGAGGGGTGGCTTGAATTTTGCAAAGTCATACTAATGCTAAACTATTTAATTGGAATTCGATAAAAATAAGTATATTCGGAGTATTCTTCTAACAAATATAAGTTTGATTATTTAAAAATTTAATGAGTTCAGGCAGTGGAAAAAAGCCCAGAAGGTGCACTGTTTAGTACAGCCTCTTGTCTCTAGCTAGTTGTGAAGCTTCCGCACAAATATATAGAGCGTGTAGCAATTGATACTAAAATAAACTCGTTTTCTTTAGTCCACCCAAATATATTGTTTGCTACTGATCTACAAACTCTAGCAACAAACTAATCTGCATAGATAGAGAACACGTTCACACCCATATTATGTGAATGTAGAACCCATAATATTATAACTGGTTATATTGAGTTGGACAACCTTTTTTCATTTTCTATTTCTTTTACTCAAGTTCATTTTTAATCTATAGCCAGCCTATTTGCCCCAAGCTTGTGGTCGACATATCACTTTCCTATGCCCATAAGATATACTGATGTCGGTAAAGGTTGAGAAAAATATTTGTAGAGATATGGAGCAGAGGACAAACCTGATGAAATTCAGAAACTTAAGTAAGTCCAAATGACTAATTACTTGGGTTGTCTACCTCTACATAATTTCTTTGTCAGGCACCTGAAATTTTCCAGTGGCTGGCAAACAAGTAACTTTTTTTAGTTCAAAAGAGTGTAACAAACAGAATGTCAGCTAATGTTTGACCTTACTTTCCATCTTATGCAGCAATGCATACATAGTTCATAAATAAAATAATATGCAACTAAATCTGAAATTAATGAGGCACCATGGTAATGAAAATAAAGATAGTGGATTACTTCATATTCAAGGCTGGTATTGGTTTGAGCTGCATTTTATTATTATGGTCTCGTGAACCAAGGCATAGCCTGGTGGCAGTGAGCTGCTGATAGCTCCCAGCCCGCCCGAGTTCGAGTGTCCGTACTCGCATTCTCGGTGTTGTGCACACAATTACCGCTATCAATACACAACGCTGCTGGGTTTCTTCCGGCCAATCATTTTTTTTATTATTATTATGGTCTCAATGTATATCACATTTACTAATTAGGTCTCGTTTTGGTGCTCTGCAAATAAAGAATGATGGAAGTTGAATGGAATTTTGGCAACTTCCGTTCAAAGCAATGTACAAAATGAGCTCCGTCGTGAAAATCCAATGATTACATTCCTGTAAAATTAGTGAAGTATGGAGCAAATTGGCCGTAGAAAGCAACCACGTCCACTTGAGGCGTTGAAGCTAATTGGCCGTAGCTGTGAACACCGGTCTCAACGTGGTATCAAGACGGAAAGCAATCAAGAGGGAAATAGAAGCTAACATGCAAAGGCTTCCGCGACGTGCGACGAAGACTCTAGCAAAATAAAATAATAATAGATAATCCAGAACCATCTTAAGGACCGGAATAATAAAGATGTGATAGAGCTGTAGGCAAGAACTTATTTGTATGGCAACTGGAAAATAAAAAAAAATACTCAATCAAAGTGATGAAGCAAGCAAATACTAATACTTTTTCGTAAATTCATAAAACATGTAAATACGTGGCTGTCCAGCTGAACATTCGAGCTCCACGCTAGAAATTTCCATCTAGGAAGAGCAGTATCGTTTCCCAACCAAGATTACTGTATGCAACTTTTTATATATTTATAACAGGCAATATATTCTATCATTTATAGAAGTGAGATATTAAATTCTTATATGTAATAAGTTTTCAGAATTGAGAACTGAACATGTAAGATAAATAACAAATCTACGTATGCAACGGAACTTCTTGGACATGCCAAACAATGCATTCTTCAGAGAGCAGATACAGGCCATAATCATTTATTAACTTTGATCAAACCCCGTGAATCGAAGATGTACTGGCCCATGTTTAGGTTTTGCCATACCATATCAAAAATCAAGCATCATATCTGGCCTATTATCCAGCTTGCAGATATATGGAACCTTAAGTCCTTAACCATGTCAAAGTCATTATTATTCTGGCACCTCTTTCAGAGTTTAGGGTCAATTTGAACTGAAAGGACTTCACCACAAAGTGTACCAGCCGCGACAATACAACTATCAATTAGATATATGTACCCTCCTTCATATACTAAATGGATGTAGTACTCGGTTTTCATCAAATTGAATACTTTTATGTAAAATTACAGTTACTGATAAATTATATTCGCTCTTCCCTACTGGAATGCAATGATTAGTTAAGCACATATAATTTTCACCAGCTTCTATTGAGGTCATCTCACACTGAACTATATACTGATAAATTAGAAGACAACTTATCAAACCGTATAAAATATTTTGTATACAATATTATTAGACAGAGCTCATTGCCTATTGTATTTTGCTATCGGGACAGTTGTTTGGGGATTATAATGGGGTTGCTTGGCTAGAAGTTGTTGCTTTGCAAAGGCAATCACTATTATCCATTGACATAACTTGTTCTGATGTTACTGATAGTGGGTTAACACGCAAAGCTTCTGATTTAATTACTGTGACCGAATCTCGGAGCATGGTCTTAATTCACCTTGCTTTGGAAGTAAAGTGCAGGAGATCATCACATGAATTGCATCACAATATCAATCCCCACATAAAATCCTAAATATACATTGCTATTTAAACCATGAGCTACAGGCGAAATACCTTTCACTTGATGAAGGACACAACAATTCGTATCTCCCAAATCACTCCAGCCTTTATATCTGTAGTAGCAAATCAAATGTGAGAAAATGTGATACCATAAACGTCACTGGTCTGCAAACCTTGACTCAGTTGGAATGAGAAATTTTACCTCAGTGCATCTCGGCACATAAATTGGATGTCATTCTTGATAAAACTAAAGCCATGGAGAGCATAATATCCACTTTGCAGCCTACCTTCAGTTTTTGTAACCTGTAAAGTACCTCCTTTTGATTCCTAATTTGCAGTCTGCAAGCAAAAGCGACCGACAAATATAGTCTATAAAATTGCATTGTTTTGATAAACTCATCAAGGAACTTAATGCACAGACATAGGATCCCGTAGTCGATCAGAAGAACATATCACCAAACACAAGAACCAGAAAAATATTAGTTTGGGAAACGATGAACGGACCTGGAGCTTAGTGAAGAGGTCTCGTCAGCTTAGCGGTTAGGCTCTCAGTTCCATCAACCTATGCCAAAGATCGCCATCTTCTTCAGCCACGCCATGAGATTATCCTAAAATGCACCCACATAAATCAATTAACCCTAAGCTAACTTATCTATGACACACAACACGAGATCTTGTAAAGTCAAAGACAATATACCAATGGAATCCTAGTGTAACAAAGACCAATCATTCTCTGAAACAAACAATTGGGTTGCAACGGAATCCTTCCCTACTCATTCCTTCAAAAAGAAAGATGGAGTGGATCTACAGATCAACAAATGGAAGGAGGGAAAAAATTTACCTAGCACTTGTCAGGGAATAGCACCTCTCCCCCTCCTTGGAAACGAAGAATCCTCACCGTCGCAGTGGATTTCCGCTCCAGATTTGAATACCATAGTGAATCCTAGGTGGCACGGCTCTAAGCCATGGTGCTGCAACAGTCAGCGGTGGTAGCTCCCAGTCGTCCACCAAGCCGGTTTTGATGCCGCCATGGGCTGCCTGCCCCCCGAGTCATAGCATAAGGCAATCATTTGAGTAAAGCACTGGCAGTAGCCACTTCAACCAAATAAAATGCAGGTGATGTGAAAAAGAAAACAAAGGGCATCAACATACATAGAGGGTGAAACAAAAAGAGAGATAGATCATAGATGTATACGCCACATAGAAAGAAACAGAACACACACATATATATATATATATATATATTGGTGCTGCATAAGAAAATATGTAAAACAGCAATGAAGAGGCAAAAGAAGAAAAAGAGAGCTATCCAAGTCTATCTATCCAGGCCTCTAGGACATTACTCTGTGGAAGACCATATGCATAAACTATTTGAAGATTTTCGTGCATCTCAAAAGGGTTGGTTGAATCTTAAATCGGTAGTTCTTCTATTCTAGGAACACAAAATTACAACTCAAAATATAGGATTGTATGAATAATTTATGAAGAGGGAAAGGTACTAATACCCTAAAGTGCTTAAGAATGAGGATTTTTATAGCTCTAGAATGCATTGCATCTGCATATATTTAATGGGGATTTTTACTTGAATGTGTTTACCTACTTTTCTACATCTTCTGTGGACCGGACGAACACTAAACCCTTCTTATAATTCTGTATAAAAGTCATCAAGTGAATCGCTAGTAAGAAGAGAAATTCCGTAGGCTGCATAAATTACCAGTATTATGCAGCGATTTGTTCAATACATTCTCAACACAAGAAGCTAAAGAAGTGCATTTTCTGAATAGACATAGTGACATACAAAACTGCAGTAAGCATTTACCTCTCATGGTCAGAGTAGCCATGCTAAACTGAGAACGAAATGTTTCAGCCATAAGGGGAAATGTTTAACACTCTGATTAAGTACACCGGAAAGCACATTGAAATCTAACGCGTATGTTTAGATTTTTTAGAGGCCAACAATAACATTCTAAGAACCAGGACAACACAACACATTATATAATGCCCACACCTAAGATAGAAGAAAAAACATCTAGGAGATAAATAAGACCAGTGACCTGATTTTCTAGAGGGATGTAGTACAAAAAAGGAATGGATGCATGAATTGAATGATTGGTGACCTGATTTTTCATTCCATGGGCATCACAAAATTGAGAAGAATCACCCAGTTTTCACGACCGAACTCGCCCATGGATCAAATAAAGTGAGGGGCAATTGTCACCTCAGAACAACTCAGGATTACCCGATGAACAAGGGTAACTAACCAAACAAATTGGGGGCATGAACAACCAGCAGGAGAGAACCCATGACAGGTCCAGATTTGCTAACAAAATTGAACCGATGCATCCATGGCTCAGATAAATAACCAAGACTAAGATTGACATGTAGTAAGAGAAAATGAATATATAAAAGGTAAAACTAACATCATGATTTAATTATATCTATGATTTGAACAGCAAGCGATGAATCATCACTGTGAATGCTCAGTTTTCCGACACAATAAAGATCCAAAATCCATATTGAATCTCTAATCAATATTTGATTCTCGGCAATATTACCAGTGTATACTCCAACATGACTTCATTATATAAATTGAAAAAGAAAGGAAACACGGATAATTCTGATAAATAGATGGCTCTGTTTAGATAGAGAACCATGATAAGTAATAATACATACACCAACGTGACTTCACTATATAAATTGAGCAGCAGAACATGTACATATAATCATTTATCATATCTTATGGTGTTACATTTGCAGATCACATATTTGACACCATTGGTAAACGCAAGGCAGGCGTATTCATGGATCTGCAGATGCTTTCAATATGTGTAAAGAGGTGTGAATTTTTACCAATATAAAGCAATCAAAGATTAAGATATTGTAGCTGCATAAGGAATGAGGAAAAAAAACAGATCAATTGTTTATGATAGGGAATTATCATTAACAAATTTCTACAACTCTTTCCATAAAAAAAAATCAAGTTAATTACTCCAAAGAAAATTAATTGGTGAACTCAGTGCTTCCTTTCATTGATAAATTTATGTCAGAAAGAGAAAAATATAGAACAACTTTGTACAAAGAAATTAGACAAGTGTGAAAGAAAAAAGATACTCGGATAGCTACTTGATGTACTGCAGCACCTCCCGCACACGGTAAAGGAAGAAACGGCAAGAGCCAAACACGACAACAGCCTGCAAAACAAACGCAATGCAAACTGAAGCCAGCATAAGTAGGAGCAAAAATAGTGCCCAACACCAACGGACCTATTTTTTCAAATAAGAAAACTACCTTGGATGGTCTAGGATGTATTCAGTGGACCACCCCTTATATATCCTTACCCAATAAATCGCCAAAAGAAATCAAATCTCAACAAAAGTATAGTAAGAGGCTGCGGGATAATTAGAGTTCCCAAGTAGCATAACTTTTTCTTTGTACATATATTGTATGGTAGACATCTTATCTGAGTTTTAAAACCAGTCCTAACAAATAGAAGGTTTAGATATTTTCCTTCTTAGATGAGCAATGGAATTGTAGATGACAAGCTACTTAATATTGGAAGAACGCAACCGATGCAAATTTGCAGCAAGTTCTCTATAAAATTCAACCCATTAGCTTCCTGGACAAAACAAATACAAAACCCATTCTTAAGAAACGATATATACCTGTCGCTCAAGAATTTCTTTTTATAGTAGGAACCATTTTCCATAGAAAACTGCAACTATCTAGCATCTGCTTCAAGCAGCCCTTCCACCATGAACAGAAAATCGACTTTTTGAGCCTGTCATGATGAAGGAAAACAGGTTGTAACTTAGATTAGATACAAAAATATTTATATTAAAAGGTAAACTTGGTAATCTGCAGATAGGAATAAGACGGTTTAAGAAGTTTAACACCTCTCCTGCGGGCACATCATTAATCATGTGGAAGCATACGGATGCAATTGATTCCAAAGCAATTCAGAAGCAACCTGTACAGAACTAAAAGAGCATCAAATCAAACAAGGAAAAGTGGGCCTTACCAGGGGAATGAAGAGAAGGGGATAAAAATGGCCTGCGCAAAGGTGATGGATTACTACAAATAAGCGAAAATAGATGGCCATGAATGAGAAAGAACTAAGGGAAGATCAAACAATGAACTTGCTTCAGAAACCATGTAGAATCACATGCAGAGACGCTATATTTGGCCAACCAGAATCCAACCTCCTTGCCCCCCCTGCAGGCGTCCTAATTCTTTGCGGCTAACATCGATTTCTTGGCATTTCCACCTCTTGGCCTACCATCTAGCACCAGGCAGCCTAACCAACAAATAGCAACTGCAAATAACTGAAATAAATCGAGTCAGACTTCATTCTCACGCATAGGCACATATTTTTTAAAAGCATACGCACTTCTAAGTGTCGCATATAAATAAAGGCAGATAATGCAAGTCTGAAAAAGATAAATAAACTCTTATGTAAACATTTGACAAATAGACAGTGAACTTATGCGGCTATGCGTTTGATATAGCTGAAAAGTACCAGATGCATCATAATAAGTTACCCAGAGATAATTTATTGGCATCCTAAAGGACTCATGCTCTTGCTCTTGATCAGCATCCAACCCTGCTCTTGATCAGCAAAAAAGACACTGAAATTATATAGTACTTCTCAAACAGCTGAGAGAGTTGTACATGGGCTTCCAATTAGAGATATATTATTTGATTCTACTCCTATCTGATTAGTGATGTTTTTACCCGAGAGTTGATATGGAATTTTAATGGCAGGTGGGTCAGGCATCTCAGCGGCAAAACGTACAAACGTACAAACAAGGAAGCAGACCACACACATACGTAGAAACAAGGAAGAAGAGGAAATAAACCTGCATCGCGCTGACGAGGTCGATGCGCTTGCCACAGTCAAGCCCTCCTAGCAGGATGACCTGCGTTGCTGGCATTGAGGAGCCCTTCCAGCGGTGTCGGGGCCGGAGAACACGACGGCGACGGCAGCAGCGCGACAGACGAAGATGCCGGTCTCCTTGGTGATATGTGGGGGTCGCTTGGGCTTGGCCAGGGTCGGAGAGATGGAGCTCGACCATCTGTTGAACCCGCCGTAGATGAGACAGGGATAGAGTGAGATGCGCTGGCGGGCGCGCGCGAAGAAGAGGGCGGATAGGAGGAGCTGCGGCGCTCCACCGGCGGCTCCGCTTCCGTGGAGGATCCAGAAGAGAATGAGGTCAAGGGGAGGGAGTGGGAGGCGGCGCTAGGGATTCACACTCCAGCTCTGGCCTTGATGGCGCCTCGAGGTCGCAGCATCGCGAATCAGGAGGAAGAGGCGGGGAGAGGGGAGACGGCTGAAGAAGGTGGCGGCGGCGACGCGAGTGGCGGTGGAGGCGGCCGAGCAGGAGGCTTTGGGGAGGAGACGACGGGGGGAGGTTTGGTGATTTGGGGTAGGGTTGGTTTCTCTCTCTCGCTGCAGAGAGATATTTCTGGACGGGCCCAATCCCCATGCGACACGTGGCCCAACCGGCGAGAGCGACGCATCACCCAGCCACTACACGCCTGGGTGGCAAACGTGGATCGCTGTGAGGCCCCCGTTGGGGGGCATCATATATACCTTCAGACTAGATTTAGATGTGCGCCTTGGCGCACGATCCCGTGAAACTCGTACCAATATCTATTTCGTATATAATGGTGATAAAAATAGTTGTCAATATAATAATCCATTTCTTATAAATTTTCAGTACACCTACAAAGTCTTTTCCCCAAACATATTATGAGAGGTAGTACAAACTACAAAGAACTAAAAATGAGAGCGGAGCGCGGAGCAGAAGTCTCTCACATAACTAAGGAAGTGGTAATAGCATGAAGCAAAAGCACTCCTACACAACGAAGGCTACGGTAGGGTGGCCACCACCCAGAAGAGATGCAGAAGATAACCATTGTATTGAACTCCTGATTCATATGCATAATACCATCAAAAGAGAGGAAGATAACTCTAAGATCCCACGGTACGTAGATAACAGGAAGAAAACAGCTATTGGTGACCTATGCCACCTATTAGGCAACTCTCCTGAAAAACAAATCACGTAACAATCAATGTTAGGTCCAACCAGATGGTAAGCAACACAGACTTGACATCATTTTCACATGAAAGGCTAAAACTCACCTAATGGGGAATCAAGTTATGTTTTTCTTTCCATCTACATCGGTCGCGTCTTCCACAGGGTTTGTCTCATATCTGCATGTATATCTTTTGTCAAGTCATGTTAAATAGATGCAAAAGTGATCAGTGAAGAATTACCCACTTTTTATCACTTAGCACAGGCAGATGTTCAACAGCTATTTCTGGGACAACTGGTGTATCCTTGCCAAATATGTTATCAACCAGCTCAACTGCATGTTCATTGGCTTCACC
Source organism: Lolium rigidum (assembly GCF_022539505.1). Lineage (NCBI taxonomy): Eukaryota > Viridiplantae > Streptophyta > Magnoliopsida > Poales > Poaceae > Lolium > Lolium rigidum. The sequence goes on from NC_061508.1 coordinate 139,673,898, forward strand.
GTTACGAACTGAAGACACCGTAACATGTAAAACATGACCTGGAGAGAAAGAAAGATAAATACAATTAATCAGAACATCTCAAGAAGAATGAAAATCAATGTGCTAGGAAGCGATGGTAACACCACTTTAAACCTAGAACGGTTTGAATCAATGATCAGCCTGCGTTCTTTTCGATTAGCTGCAGCATGGGCAGGGGAAAGGAGCGGCAACAAAAGTCTTCCTTCTCGAAAACAAACATAACAATGGACGGCATGTTAAGAATAGTAGTCGAAGAAAGCGAAAAATAATATGGAAGGGTACAAAGAGATACTCCTTTATCTAAGCTAAGGAAGCCTACGTTGTTGCATAGGTACAAAGAGGGGTCCACATGCATGTTCATCATCAGTCTCCATGGTATTGTAATCATAGCTAGAGTGGATGATGGATAAAAATGTAATACCGAGTGGAAAAAACAATAAATATTAAAGCATTTCTCTTTGCTGTGCCAAATCAGCAGACTATACAAACCAACTACAGATTAGTGGAGCCCCCATCATCAACTAAATGGACCAAAAGAGCCACGATTTGGTTTTTAAATGGCATGATCATCTCTACTGCACTAATATCCTTTGCTTCTTTGTTCCATGAACGCTTTCTAAAATTGATATCTATATACCACAAATCATGGTACTGTACGTGTACCCTTTTTATTATTTGTTTTCTGTATATATGCACCTTTTCAACTATGGTATGACACCTAAAGGATGTATCCATCTTAGTAACTAATTTGATTCATAAAGATAAATACCTTGGGGCAGAGCATTGATCGAGTGAATCACAGCGAATTATATCTAGTACTCAATCAACATCCAACACCATCTAGTTTAACTAATATTTTCAAATGATGGGACAAATCAATACATTCAGGCGAAAAATACCTAATTATTCTTGAAAATCAGCATGTTGAAAAAAAAATGTCACAAATCGTCCGACTACAAAAAATTGTTACCTTGCAGATCATGGCATGTCCTCCCTTGCCCTTCTTCTACCCAACTCTCCTTATGTCTCGGTCTCTCCTTGCAAATCACAATCCCTGTCGTCCTACCAATAAGGTAACACCATCACATCAAACGGGAATATTTCTCAAATGTGATGATACACAGAGCAAAGGAACAGTACCGGTTCAACTGGCTATGCAAGATATTGTGAACACCTTACAAAGAATGCATATTAGAAGTTGTTGCTGATTATGAACTGGTTACATTTAAAATACTACCACTAACAGATAAAAATTAAGTAGACCTGTGATATAGCAGAAACTTTTCTTTAATGAAAAGAATTTCCTTGTACCAAGTTCAGTTTAGAATGGATATGCTTATCTATTTCTACCAGAACAAAAATAGCCAAAAATAAAATAACAAATATAGTCAAACATCTCCTCTTATCATCCATCTTGCAAAGGCAAGAACATATTAAAAAAGCATACAGGGAAAATCGTCTATGTCATCCCATAATGCCTCATATTTTGACAAAGAGGCAGAGATATAGGGAAAAAACATATAAGATGTTTACCATTTTGAATAGTTATATTTCTAGAATTGTCTGCTTAATTCTGGACATGCATGTCTAATATTTCACCGATTAGAAGGTTTTATATGCGTCGTCTTCCAAATTAAGTAAACTTCATGGAAGGAGAAGTTGTAGATATCATGAGAGAGATGTGATGTATCGAGGTTCTAAAATTGTAACAATATCACAGTGAATGTCCTAAACCTTGCAAGTCAAGACCACATGGCCAAGAAGATAGCATCATTGTCCTACAGTAGTATCATGCACATCATGAAGTGGTACAATTACAACAGAAAGACTCAAAAATAATTCGGCAGGTAAAATACTTGGCATAGAAAGTGCATTAGGACATGAAACAAGCATGTCTTCATGAAGTGCTACAACTACAACAGAAAGACTCAAAAAGAAGTCAGTAGGAAAAATACTTGACATAGAAAGTACATTAGAAGATGAAACAAGCCTGTCTTCAGGATATCTAAGAATTGCTATATATCAACTAATGCAGCTACAACTACACAGCCTCACAGGATAGTGCGCATGGAACAAACAAGAAGACCCTGATGGTACTTTAAAACTGGCATGATCTTTATGGTGTTACCGAACAATTTTCCTCCGCAAAGAAATACACACAATCATACCGGCAACTATCTTACATAAAAATATGCCAGAAACAAAGAACTATCATATACAAATTTAGATGTGCGCCTTGGCGTACGATCCCGTGAAATTATTGCCAATGTTCATATAACAGCGATAAAAAATTAACTGCCAATATAATAATGTGCCAAAACCATTAGGTCTCTATCTAACCATGAACGGGTGTTGTTTGGATTTGTTTTAAAAACATATTTGTAGTAAAATATTATTTGAGAATTCTTCTGTCATGATATTGTTACACCTTTGCTGATTGCATGCATATGGCATCTCTTTTATTTATCCACCGCTAGCCATTATGACAACACAAGCAAAATATTTTGTCAAGCTACAATCATTTACATTCCCTGTTTCCAGATTTAATATCTTAGGTATAGAATAACACATTTATTATGTATGTTGCTAATAAGTAACCATAAACCTTATACTAAGGATAGTCCTAAAAAATAAATGTGGTTCTGCTCTTCTTACAGGGCACACTAATTCACCGGCCGCAGATAAATACTAATTATCAAGCAAGTGTTCCAAATATATGAACAAACGAAGGTGACAAACACCAAAGGACAGGAATGCTGAGAGGGCACACTTTTATCAGGACCATTACATTCACAGTCATGAAGAAAGATAATATACATGTGAGCAAGCTACAAACATGTGCTAATAAAAAATGGGCAGAGATCACTACCTGGCAAACAAGGAAGTACCAGCAGCAGCTCAGTCTCAGCAACACCTCGCAGCAGCAGTCAATCTGAAACAGACAAGAACGCCAAACCGCACATTAGAACTGAAACATACACACATCCAGGATAGTCCACTATTGTCAACACGACGGCAGTACAAGTTGATTATCCATAGCAAATGGTAGCCCTGAAGAGGGGAACTTGGAATAACCAAAACAGAAGAGAAAGAGTGCAGGTTCATTATCATAGAGACAAGAGAGGGGCAGTAGAGTATTCTTTGACACATAATCAACAAACGGGTAATTCCTGGAACAATAAATCCAGCTAAAAAAGTACGCTACATGTTACAAACAGAAGAAATAAGCTGATTACATATCAGTTGACACCACACTGACTCACTAAGAGTATCTACACAACCACCAGCACCAATAGGAGACACAACACCACCTAACCGAAGTACCGAAACTGCAAGAACAATAGCAGAACGGGTGAGGTCCCTATAAGCTCGCATTCCCTCGTAGTTGAAGTCACGATCACAAACCCATACAGACGTTGTAGGAAGCAAACGGCTTGCAAGGCCGATTCCTCGAATGGGCATTGCGAAGTACACGACATGGCTGACCAAAAAAACTCCAACAAATCGTCGCCCACCTCACGTAGGTAGGCATGGTACGAGCGGTCTCAAGCTCCTGGATACCAGCAGTCTCAAGGTCCACGCCTCCAAGGACGGAATCATTGCCGCCCACCTCACGCAGGTAGGCATGGTACAACAAGCGATAATGGGAAGCAACCAACTCCAACAAATGCAGAGGAGAATATGAGAGGACGAGCATCATGTGGCACAAAGAAAATAAATGCACGAAGAAGACACACACCAAAGCAAGGGTAGAACCCATAGGAGGCACTTTTATCAGGAACATAGACACATTATTCAGTAACAAGAATAAAATGCACGTAAGCACAAGAGATAAGCATGCGCTGATACCAAATAGGCAAAGATGGGTACCTGACAAACAAGGAGTCCAAGTAGAACGTCACAGACACTCCAGCAACAACCCACAACAGCAAATAATCTGGAGCACACAACAATGACGAACAAAATATTAGGACCGAGAACCAACACACGGTAAGAAAAGCAGGCACATGAAAGAACTAATACGCATCGTCTGCAAGAGTACAGCGAAACGAGAAGAAACTAAACTGAGCTAAAGCAAGACAAGAGAAAACCAAGGTTGCCTATCTAGACAGCAGGGAAATTTCATCTATATAGGCAAGACCAAACGCAGAGGTAAGAAAAAGCGCCATTAGATTAACAAACTCAAGAAACATGGCTACACCGCGAGGCCAATCCAGTGTCACCCAAAACCACACAGCTGCTTCCAGCAGACTATTTTAGATGACCAAGGCTCTGGATCTGTACCTCAACTACTCAGCCTGAATTAAAGGCAAGCCCAGCTTAATGAATTGTTCACGGCGGTGGTTCAAGTTCAGGCGCGCGCAAACACACGCCTCTTGCCTGATATATATCTCTCCCAGATGTGGTTCAGTAACATTCCAACCATTATTTTTATAATCCACCCTATGTCGTAAACTGTATATATATACATGGTAATGATGTTTAACTCTGTACCGCTAAATACTTCATTTTTCGTACTTATCCTAATGCTCCTTTTTATACGGGCAACTTAAATCAAGAGCCTGCGCGGTAGGTCATGTCGACATTTAAGTTCTTAGCTGTGGACATAATTTAACTTATGTGAACTACTTGGATGCAGCGAAGTCTAGGTTCTTAATCTTTTTAGAACATCTGTGCAATCTATTAGGATCCATGTAGCTAGCTAAAATTAACTCACATGTCCTAGTAGACAACGACGAAGCTACCAGTCCTAAATCCTACACACCAATAAGGAAGGAAAACAGGTTCTACCACTCCTTCACACAGATAAGGAAGGGAAACAGGCTCTAGCTTCCCCACCTGACAGTGGCAGCATCAGAGATACAACCGAACAAGAGAAGCACAAATAGGAATTACATGCTGGAAACAAAAATTGCACCCTCTTCCTCTCTCCCTCTCTTCCTACACCTCTATCCATGCTCTGCACAGCCTGATGGAAACTAAGAGATGGGTAATTTGCTTTCTGATTAGGGGAAGAAATACATAGTATTCAGCGTACTAATTATAAAATTTAGTAGATTAATTTGAATATCCAGTGGACCAATTATTAGAATTACTACGGTGGATCTTGAAATATGTGTTTTTTTCCAGATCGTACCAAAGGCACAAGCTGACTTTTTTCTGGCTCTACCACGCATACACAAACACAGGCAGCTGCACCGCTAAATAAGAGGATGGAAAAGAGCAGGCTTACCAAGGTTGGAACCGAACAGCAGGCCGACGAAAATAGCCGCCGACGAAAATAGCCGCGGTCACCCGACGCGGCAATCCCAGTAGCGCGACGACTTGCAAATGAATCCAAAAGAAAACAGGGCAGGGGTAGGCTTTGAGAACAAGATTAAGAAGAGGTAGGCAAATCTAGGCGGAAGAACAAGATGGGAAAAGGAAAGAAAATATCTGACGGGGTCGTGTGCGAGAACAAACGGCACGAGGCCACCAGGCAGAGAAGAATCAAAGGGAGGGGAAAGGCGGCCCGGGAAGCTGAGTCCAGCCAAATCACCGCGGATGACCAAAACGACCAAAAGAAACATGGATCCGTGCGCGAGAGAAGCAACCAAACAAGCAGCCCACAAAATTCGAGGTCGGCTTGCAGAGAAGAATCAGGGGAAGGGGAAAGGAGGCCCGGGAAGCTGACCTCAACCAAATCCACCGCACAACATCGCCATGGAGCAACACCACACCTCGTCTTCCTCCCTCCACAGCCGTGGCCTACCTCATCCTACTCCCTAAGATCCACCACGAGTGAGTCCTGCTGCAAGCCTACAACACAGTCTATTACCCGACCTAGGTTGGGGGCGACAAGGAGAGATGCGTCTGTGGGGGCGAGGGGAAAAGGCAAGAGGCGGCAAGGTACGGCCAGCGCTCCGCGGAGGAAGACCGCGACCGACACCCATGGCCCTGCCTCGCCGGAGCCGAGGAAGATGAGGCGAGCGCGGCCGGCCATGCGAGCCAGAGCCGCTCTTTCTTGGCTGGCTCACCGCTCGTCCTTGGTCTTCATGACCGAGAGTGGGAGGACGCGAGCGACGGCGGTTCACCGGAGAGGAGGCCGATGACGGCGTGGAGCAGGAGGTGGGAGGCGGCGGCGGAAGAACGAGGAGATTGGGGGAGGAGTAAACGAGAGAGGATTGGGGGAGCGAGCGAGCGCACGAATGGGTAGGGTTCTGGACCACGGGCTGAAGTTTTGTCTCATCCGATCACCACGCGAGGAAATACCGAATCTACCCCTGCGGGTGGAGATCTTTTCCACGCCCGGACGACGAGCCTGACCGAACGAAATTCACCCACAGTGACCGACGTGCGGGCCCGGACGGAAGTGGGACCCTAATGCAGTCGCTGGCGGGTAACACATGGCCGTTTCATGGGGTTAGCTAGCGGGAGGGCCAATCGGAACACTCGCTTTATGCCCAAATAAACGGTTCAGATGCAGCTGATGGAAAGATCCGACGATCCAGAAGTGAGGATCGCTGTGAGACCCCCATGGGGGTGCAGCAATTATACCTTTAGACTAGATTTAGATGTGCGCCTTGGCGCACGACCCCGTGAAATTTGCGTTGATTTACATTTTATAAAACGACGATAGAAATAAGTTCAAAAAATCAGTGTACATTTTGTACTGGTTTATTTTCAAGCGCATCAAGAGAACAAAGTTTAAATGATCTGTAGACAGACCCTGAGAGGTAATTTTAGTTTTAGTAGGATCTCCATAAATATTTGTTAACTCACGCATGCTTACTAACTAACAAAAAATATGACATAAGCACGCGGATCAGAAAATATCATGTAAATTTTACGATAGAACCAAAGGCAGGCAAACAAAAGTCAGTTTGCATATAGACGCAAAGGAAACATGAAAATATGAGTAGCTACTCGTGAGCCAGTTTGAAACATAACATATAGCGATAAATAATATTTTAGGTACATAAGTTTTCTACGGGAAATAAGCCAGGGCTGTGTTATGCACACAGTAGGGGTAGAAGTCTTTTTTTTTTTAGTTTTGTGGGTGGGCTAGAAGTTATATGCAAAGAAATACGGCACCAAAGGTAACCAACACAATATAGATGCAGCTCATCACAAGTGCACTCATTGGCGCACGATCCCATGATCCCATGACTTCACATCAGTTTTTATTTTATAAAACACTAAAAAATGCAGGACACCAATAATTTTCTTATATCTAGGTCTTATATTAGGATAAAAGAGTATATTAAAGTTAGCATTAATGTATCATAAAACGGTGGCAAGCTATTTGTGGCTAGGTCAGAATCTCCTTTATCCATGAAGAATTCTATAGCATAAACTGAGCCTGCTTTTAACACATCCTTGAAATGGTTAGATAGTTGCATTCACCATAACTAAAGAATGTGCAGTTTGGTCCACCGATGTAGTTGCCATCTTTGACAAGTAATCACCCCGCAGCAGATGTAGCGCCTTCAGTAGAAACCTAGAACGCTGAAAGGTGCCCTTTTTCTTCTGGGGAAAGAAGATAAATGTTTGTATACTGTTCGACGATGAATGCACAGAAGGCTAATACAGCGCTGGTATGTATATGGAGGCTGAATATTAGCTGACTGATATACAGATTCCTTGATGTGCTCAGCAACAAAGATGCACTTGGCGTTCCTGGTCCCGCTCAACACAAATATCCACTTGCACATGAACTCGCCATCCTCGATAACCACCCCGTAGACATCTATTTCTGCAAGCACAAAACAAATCCGGTTTTGTTCATTAGTCCTCCTAAACTCTCATGGACTTGCATAGTACTCCGGCAACCTAAGTTGTTTGCAAACACTTACCAAATCATAAAATTTGTTTTCCAAAAATGCAGACAGCATAAAAGAATAGACACACATCCAATCTTTGTTTCACAATAACAAACAGTAAAGAGATAACTGAATAGAAAAGAACAATGGTTGACTTTGAGAGAAAACGACCATTGTCAGGCAAAATATGTGTTGGACAAAATCACAAAACAAAATATAGTGAGATACTTGCAACCAAACCAAATAAAAATCATGTCGAATTAAGTAAAGCCCCCCCGCTTCTTTAGCATGGCTTCCAGAAGCTCACCTGTTGGAATCTTCAGTCTCCATGGAAGCTGTTATGGAAATACAAATATTATTTGATCATGAAGCAGAACAACGAAAGAAGGTAGAGCAACATCAAGTTAGGAGTATGTATATGAATAAGTACTCTAAGAACTACAGAACACATGTTAAGAAGTTTATGATTGAAATGGATTGAAGTAAAAGTTAAAAGAAGATGAGTTAAGTATTGTCCAGCAGCATGCTGACTTGTATACCATATGCTTTTATCAGCTATATAGTTTTGTAGGACGCAGACTTCGGATATATTAAATCGGTACAAATCGGTACAAATCGGTGCTGTGATGTTACTATGATGCAATTGAATATTTACGTGTAGCTTACTTTTGTTTCTAGTTTCTGGAAATGCTCAGATAAGTGTTCAAGAGTGTGAGTTGAGATTGGTTGCTGCATTGCTGGACTATATTTAGCGGTGCGCCAGGAATGTTTCGAGGATGATAAGCAAGCAAGCGATGAACAAAATCTGACCTGCGAAGGTTTCCGCGAAGCTCGATGAAGGCCTCCGCGTCTTGCGCGGAAGAATCGACCTGATGAAGCAGCACCTGAAACAGCAGATTACAGTAAAATTAAGAGAAGGCGCTAAAAAGTAATAATGTGATGAATATATAGGCATATTGATCTTCATAAATCACAATAACAGAGTCCAAGTTACACGGCAGAACTAACAAAAGGAGCAAAGTTTAGCGAGATTTCAAAGGATTAATGGATACTTCAAGTGTAAATACAGAGTCCAAATTCAGATTGGAGTTTCACTCGATCTTGTTTGAACAACAACAAAGTACAAAGATGAGTAATATGACATAAGAAATTAATATTGAAAGCTAAAGTAAACTTGTGTGCAGGAAACCATTATGTAAATTTCTATTTCGAATTTTGAAATGCATCTTTGGAATTGCTTATTCCGATTGTACTGAATTATAAATCATGTAGCGTACAATCCTTATTACTCGCTATTCCGCCACGAAGAAAATATGCATTTCAACCTCTCCATATAGTAATATGTACACACTGTGTTACGATCTCTAGCACATTATATAGCTTCTGATATTTTATTGGGTCAGAATTCAGGCGGCAGAAGGTACATGTCGCCTACTCAGTATGTCTTCGCCATGGCCTTGATGGTGTCGTCAGCAAGCAAGCTACAGCGGAGATTCACCTCTATGAAAAACAACGTTCAACAAAGCTTGTAAGCATTCAATAGCTACACTTCTAGCTAGGGCGAGCAGAACTTGGTAGCAAAATTGGAATATCGAACAATTTAAGAGCTAGCAGCTCACGTACGTGTTCTTGATTGCTACTATTTCGTTCAATGAGCTTTTGAAGCAAAATCCAGCAACGTGACAATTTTCCATGCGAGGTATATAGTGTAATAATTGACCAGCGATGGTGCAGTGGAATAGTCTTTTCAAGCTAAAAAAATCCTCTTTTCTGGATAATGTACCCTTTTAAAATCAACCTGCAAAAGAAACAACAGTAACTTTCCATAGTTTAGTATCTTAAAATTGGTAGCAAAAATAAATTACGGTGGAAGAATTAAATACGCCTTGGTAAGACTTTGATCAGGTCATCAGGATCACCTATGAGGCAGCACTGATGATACCATCGCTCGCGCCTGGTTGCTCTGCTTCCTTCCTGATTTGCATCTTCTGGCAGCACTGCTCAAAATAGCCTCTGAAAATTTTAACAAATTCAAATGTTGATGGGCCCCATATGGAAACCAATGACATAAAACCAAAATTTGAAAGAGAGGAGAACAAAGAACTCAAGAGGAAAAGATAAAAAAACAGAAATAGGAAGAGGAGAAGAAAGGAATCATCAAAGAGAGAAATAGAATAAATGTAAAGAACATCACCTGAGCCAAAACGCTCTGTGCTGATGGGTGGCGTCCTCTGGCGGCAAGGGTGGAAGAAGCAAAGAGGACCAGTCGACCAGATAGTTGTGCTTCTGGCAGATGAGGACTTCGGGAACTGCAAGATCGATTAGCATGTATTACAATAAAATGAAGTGACATTGGTATAGCTTGTAAAATAGAAGGAACCAAAAATCCATGTTTAACTTTATAAAGCATCATGAAAAATGAATGGACTGGACTGAAAATAAAATAGCAATCCAAGTTCAGTTGTTTTGGTGTGCATCCTAAACCTGGAAGAGGTGAGCTGTTTTGGTGATCAATTCACCTTATGCTATGTCATTATCAGTTGCCCTTAGTCACAATGATTGTTAGTTAAAAAGGGCTATGAAGGTACCGTACCACCACAGGGGGAAAGCACTAAACTTTTTTAATGAAATTACCATAATAAAAATGCTACTAACCTAAGCAAATAAACACATAATGAAGAAAGCAGAGAACACGGAGACCATAGGAACTCCATGACAGGAACATACACCTAAACAACATGACTTAGAAGGAACTATTAGTGCTAGATAATAACATTAGAGGTTACCTGAACATAGAGACCAACAAGAAGTGTTGTAGTAAGATCAGCAACAGCTCCAATGGTCAACACAGTAACAAATCTCAACCTCTTAGCAGCAAAAGCCTCAGCCAAGGGAGCATCTTCACCAAGCAATGTATATGGTACCATTCCAGAAATCACCAGGCACACAAAAATGTATATTGTATGACACATACCAGAAGGCTCACTCTAGAAAATTTCGTTTCATTATCAGTAATGAATTTTTTTGCATGACTCAAAAGAATACTTAGAACGGGTTATGATAACCAAAAGGAAGATCATTAAAGTGTAAGAAGAAAATGAAACATTAAGATAAAAAGAATAATATTTAATGAGAATTGCTGAACACTTCAAAATTCTAAGAATCAAATGGATTATGGTGACAAAGGAGAAAACATCTACTGAAAATTTTGAGAAAATTTTCGAAATTCATCGAAGAAAATGAATTATGGTGACAAAAAGTACCTAAAGGTGATAGTATGGGGAAATATTGAATTTAACAGTGGTCTTTTAGCTTTCTTGGCAAAATTAGCAACTGCATCAAATCCAACATAGGCAAAGAAGACTATTGTGGATCCAGATAACTATATGCATCACTACAGCAAGTACAACACACACAAAATACAAGGAAATAGTCATCTGAGCACATCATGACTGCATCATACTGAAATAGTTTGGGGAAAGTACCAATCAATGGGAATAATGCCTCAAATCACAAGAAATCCAAGAAACGACAATCAATCTTCATTGGCTAGTCTCCAATGAAAATCTGCAAATCCACCACTCTAATCTATGACAGGCTTGAAGACTACTGATGCAAGGAGGAGTAGGCCACAAGATTGAGCTCGATTACTCTGTGCATACGACATGGTGACATGGAGTGATAATGCCACGCTGAAGGGGTCATGAGGGCGCGTATTTCCAATAGAGTAATCTGCGGTTGTAAATGGGATTAATCAAAATTCAATGACCTCCCTTGCAGGTACAACATTGAACATGCATAATTGATCTTCTTCACATAGTAGTAGTAGAAGTGATTACCTACAATTGTAACCTCTTGCAGCTACTGCGCATTACCAATCTGTACAAAACTAAAAACCACCAAATTACACAATAAGAAACTGGGCACTGATAAGAGCGTGAGCGTCATAAGTATCACTACAGTTTTTAAGGTTTTAAACTGTGGGCTTAACACGTCATTTGGACATGATGGAATTTTCTAAAGATTAGTTAAATCAAAGTTGAAGACAATACAAAATATAAGTTTCATTAGAATTGATAGTGATGAAAAGGCAAAGGGTATACCATGCAGCAACATTCTGATGTAAAAGATCTTGAATTTTTTATGCTTCCTTAATTCCTGAATTTCTTCAAGCTTGGTACAGAAGCTGCATGTAGCATTTGCATCCCGGTTCTCTCATACCTGCACGATCAGCAAATGATAAATCTAAAATGTGTAGCTTAGAGTTTTTGATCCAGAACTTTGACAATATGAAATATCATTTTGTTTTCACCTAAAAGGAATCTACCAACGAAGCAATAAAATGTATGAAGTTCTCTCTAATGTACAGACAAGAAAAATAGGCAAAATGGAATATTTACCATGCATTGATGTAACATGCTACATATTAGGCCTTGAAGTGCTGCCACACAGAGAATGTATCCATAAAATGGACCTCATATCTTTGATGAGAAGAAATCCAACACAAGATAGCCGTTGATCGTATTTAGTACTGCATCTATTGTCCATGTTACAGCCTGCACAAAAATATGACGAAATTAGCGCAACGTCTGCAACAACAATACCCACTTGATGAGAAGGTCCACCGCAAGTTATGACTATACCATACACGAGGAAAATTATGGAACCGAATAAGCAACTAAACTTGTTTACCTTTCTATAGGCACAATATAGGTGTATAGAAGTGCTAACCAAAACATAAATTTGTTGACCAAACAACTCAGTTTCGATTGTGTATCTCAATTCAACCAAGAATCAGAAGACAATGAAACAAAATATAACAGAAATCTTCTTGGAATTTCGTCAAACACCTTGAATGCATATGTGCATATAATCTGCTCAAACATATATGATTCAGAGAGAGAGAGAGGAGGAGGAGGAAGAGTAGACCATAGACACCTGCAGACGTGACATCTCCTGCCACTGTAGGCCGCCATGGTAGCCTAATAGGAGAGCTTGGAGGCAACGACCAAGGGTCACCGAGGATAGCGGAGGAGGGCTCGGTGGCAGAGCTTCGACCGCTGATCCCTCGCGTGCTACTCCAGGGCCGGCCAGCCGCCGCTCTTCCGCGGCCAGCGAGCGCAGGCGCCGCCGCTCTTCCGCCTCCGCGTCTCCGGCGGGCTTCTTGGCCATCCCGCTGCGCCTGCTATAGGGGAGGTGGAGGGGACGCGAGAGTTGATTGGGGGTGGAGGGAGGAGACAAGTCCTGGCCTCGCGTGCTACTCCAGGCCAGCCGTCGTTCTTCCACGGCCAGCGCGCGCAGCCGCCGCTGCCCTTCTGTGGCCAGCGAGCGCAGGCGCAGGCGCCGCCAAGGGAAGGGCGCGCGGGTGTCTCGGAGGATGCTAGGTTTTCACCGTGGGCTGCTCGTTTTATATGGGCCTGGTGAAAAAAGATCAATGGACGAAATTTGCTGGAAGGCTCCATTGGATGGCTCAGAATCCAAACGAACGTGGTGGCTCCGCAGGGGGGCATCATATATACCCCTGGACTAGATTTAGATGTGCGCCTTGGCGCACGGTCCCGTAAATCTCATGCCAATGTTCATTTTGTATATCAGTTTTGATAAAAGTAGCGGCCAACATGATAATACATTTCAGAGGTTTTACTTGAAGCAATGAAGATAAAAGTCTGCATGACTTCTGCATTTTATACTCTTAGTTATTGAAAGCGTTAAATTTTATTCTTCTCATAGTTAATGAAAGAAAGAAATTTTATTCTGATGTAAGCTGAAACATGCAAGTAAAGAATTGAAAAGGATGGATCACGCCAAACTCTAAAGCTGCCTGAATAATTCCTAACACTATAAACCAAGAAGACATGCCACCTTTTAAATTATTGTAAATTACATTTAAGATATTATATGCATAAATATGTGAAATTTCTTAACCACATTAGAAACCCCTATGTAGCACATGTAAGTTCTTCATGTGCCTCCAATCGCAATCGGTCCTGGTAGCCTATCATCTTGTTATAACCTTCGACTTGTTTCGAGCTAATCTAATTACCATAGAACTATGCGAGCTACTCTCATTTGATTCCATGCTCCAATAGCAGTAATCAGAAACCATGCACCATAGCATTAATAGAAATAAAAGTTACAAATGACTTCTCTAATTCTATGTAGCAGTTTATCACATGAGGATCATGTGAAGCAATCCTAGAGTAACTTTATAAAAAGTACATCATGTGACATAACTTCCATAGTTCCATTCCATACCATTGACCCGCAACACCTCTTGGTGCAGCATTTTATCTCCATGGATTAAACCCCGCCGGTTTCAAGCAGGGGTCACTCAATCAAAGATACATTAATACCACAGTGAAAACTGAAGGTCCTTATAAGCGGTAGAAACAAAACGCAGCAGCAGTGTGCGGATCAAATTTACACATTGAAAGAGCTCACAATCTTGACCTACTGCTGTAGCGGGTAAAACCTGGAACTGCAGAAGTTATTATCATCTAACCCTGCACTAACCCCGCACGTCGTGATGACAGGTGGTCACTTGGGGCTGGGAATGGACCTGCAGCGCACACCGCTTTCCTGTCAACATGCGGTAAATTCTGTAGTCGGGGAGGCCACCCACGTGAACAACAACTCCATCGCTTCCACCACCTTCTTGCAGTGGTTCAAGCATCTCGACAACATTGCTCATGAGGAGCCTCGCCTTGGGGTTCTGGCTCAGGCACCAATATGCAAGGCTGCAGGCCTTGTGAGCACCTCTAACTGAATACTGCGCCTCCAGTTTTGGGTCGATGATTTGGAGAAGCCACCTCTTGTAGCTCAACTTGGGCAAACCCAGTCAACCAGGTTGTGCTCCCTGCTGGGCCAGTACTTGTCGATGGATTTTCGCCTCAAGAAGGAGCACACCAAAGGTGTAGACGTCACTTCTAGCAGTCAAGTGACCTGCCAACAAGGTATATTCATGAGGAGAATGCGTAACTAAATGCAAGCATGGTGCCTGGAAGAATCCGACGGCAGAGAGGGGCCTGCAGACTAGTTGGCATTGCTAGAGGATGATGTCTCCCGCCATGTTGCATGCTAGAGCAAACGACATTGTCGAAGTAGAGGAAAGTCCATCACAGCAGGCGAGAGGAAACTCGTCGGAGTGGAAGCGAGCCTGGAGAAAATCAAAAGAATCAGGTACTATGCTAAAATATCTGTCTGAATTTAAAACAGGATAAGCGAGGATTAGGATAGAAACATGAGATGGAGAACAATAAAATTACATAAATGTGAATAAGTTCACAACCAGTATGTCATCTCCTAGAAGCAGATCAAAATTCAAATTGGTCGCACGACAAAAATTACACATTCAATATGCATTTCCCGAATCCTAGATAATTCTAGAAAGTTATCTTACATTCACTAAATACTGAAATGAAGTAAAATGTTACATATGACATCATTTGACGAAGCCAACCGTGTAGATAGGTACCAGTACTTGATAGAAGAAATGTAAGACAGTTATCTTGCAAATAATGAGGTAACACCACTTGGGTGAACCTAGAAATGTCTGACACCTGGCTAAAAGGCACAATAGTCTGAATAAAACAACATGATTTACTAAAGAGCCGATAGCAGGACAAAACTAAAGTTAAATACATAAACCGCTTCCGTAGAGACAAGTGGACACACCATCGGATAAATTCCCACGTTGCCTCCACTCCATTTTCATGGTGATAAAGTGCAAAAAAATCTCTGTTTACGGATTTTATCTAGCTGCAAAAAATAAAAAGCACTTCATAATTCCAAAGGGAGATTAAGAAAAGGACAATCATATAAAAGCAAAGCTAACCTACTCAAAGTTATATGGATTCTAAAAGTAGGATAACTGATCTCCCCATGCCATTTTAGGTAGATCATATATAATAATCCAACATCACAAGAACTATACATTTTTCTTTGCTTCAGTCTTGGTCGTTTGATAAAAATGTCACTCCTAGCTGTAGCCTCATTGTAAATCTTCCAAGTAAAGAAAACAATAATGTTGGCTCAAAGGGAAAAAAGACCTTGTAGAAATGAGGAAGTTGCATATTTTCTGAATTATATGTCTATGAATTTCGAAAGATAGTTAAGATTACCAAATATTTCTATGAATACAAACTGATCAAGTATAGCTACCTCAAGTCTACATTTATAGGCATCGTTGTTAACTTGTTTTCATAGTTAAACAAAATAAATTTCATTATCACCTGGCAATATGCATTTATATTTAACTAACAGGAAATTCTAGGTACCAATTAAGGAGTCAGAAATATATACAAATAATAGACTTAACAATATGTAACATCAAAATATAGTGTTCTTATCGGAAATGGTATCAATTCAAGCAATACTGCTACCCGATGAGACTAAAAATGATATCATGTGCTGCTACATGAACGAAGAATGTCACTTGATATTTTCTCCAGCTTGTCATTTCTTATTGCCTCCATAATGGATGATATCTGAACTTATATTGTCAAATAATCAATAAATAATTACATTAAGGGTCTACGTCGCTTTTGGTAATATGAAAAATAACACCCTATAAGAGACATCAAAATTCTAGCTTGACTGGACAAAGAAACTTCGATATATTTTAAACATTACCATGAGCTAAAATGAAGAAAAACATGAGAACTGAAGCGTGATAGAACTATGATCCGTAGCAGCTGAGATTGTGGCCACAAAATAATTCAGCATTGATTTTTCTCGGCTATTTAACATAGCAACTGTGCAAATGTTGTAGCTTTTCTGATTGTAAACAGACTCAAGTTGATAAAACATCTTGTACACCTTTGGTTACTGATTCTAGAGAAATTAAAATCAGAATAGTTGGTAATTTATGCACTCGGAACATAGACCTGCAAGCACTAAGTATGACTGAAGACTATACAATAGATGACTATGAAGCAAGAGTAAGGTATCATCAACCATTAGTTAAGGCTCTTTGGTTTGTACGTTTTTCGGTCTAGTGGCTTTCTCATATTCATCTAAAAGCTACTGTTAATTGCAGTTTCATGTGATCAACAAATTTGGAAAGCATAGAAGACATTTAGCGGGTACACAGATATATATAGAGCAACTGAGTCTCATCAGAAGGTATGCCAAATCTCTCGAAGTGAATACGAACATAAGTATTCTTCATATGCAACATCACATAAGGATAACCATCCGTTTGTCTCATCAAATATGACCTGAACCTGCTTATACCCCTAAATTTTAATTAATTGTATATGTTCTACTTTGTTCTTGTTACAAAGAAAGAGATAGGATGGTCAAATTTAGAATCAGACGTGGAATATGCAGTTTAGTGGATGTCAAGCCATAAGCTATGAAGTGGAACACATAGCCGAAAATCCTTTGCATGTATTGTATGGGTCTAACCAATACAGACCGAAGTTACTTTGTTATGTCAGCTAACAGCTCCAGTATGAAGGGAATAATTTTGGGTCTGGACATCAACATAAGCAAGGAAAATCAGGCCTCAAATTCTTACAAAGGTAATTAAACTTTAAACAATAAATTGCACCAGCATAAACAAATTCAGAAATGGATAAATAAATTGCGATCTGACAAATAAATTAAAAAGCAAAGAACATAAACGTGGGTTCAGAAATGGATAAATCTGCATTTGGTTAACTATATGAAATGTCAATTCATTTGTCCAGCTTTTCAAAAGCACCTCAGCACTATGCATTTTTTCGAAATGGGGCGCTATGCATATATGACCCCTTTTACGTGCATCATACCGGGTGAGAACCAAGGAATTTACTTGGACACAAATGTTAGACTCACATATGCCTGCCTCCTAGACATGGTTTCCGGCTATAGTTTTACAGTTGGTCACGTGGCCGGTGAACCGAAAGCCACCCGATGGCATTGGCAAAACAGACTACCTTGTGCACCTTGGATTCAATTGATCCCAAAATAGAATCCCTGCCAAATGACTTTAGGAACTCAACAATAGTGTTAGTTTTCAAAATCAGCAAAAACTAAATCACCCCTTCCAGAGTCAACCAGTCTATACTCTATAGGGCAGATAAGAACTTCCAAGTGAGGCTGAGTTGGGAACATCATGTCCCGAGTAAAACAAAGGATTGGAGGGACAACATCAGAAGCAAGAAAGAGGAGGTCTTGATACCTTGGTACATGCCAAATGCTTCTCAGATTCAGCTGCTAGGGCCTATGCGCTTCAGCGACGACCGTGAACAACACCTGCTCCTCTTCTTCATCGAATCCCATGGCATATGCCTGTCAAACATGTGGCACACGCCGAGCCGGTGCAAATATTTTTTCTTTCTCATGCCCAAATTTTCCAATGAAAAATATGATTCGAGCAGGATCAGGACTAATCCAACATTCGATATCATGAAAGAAGAGAGAAGTTTGTGTACCTGCGAGTGGTGCAAATGTCGCCAGGTTGGGTGGAACCATGGAACTAAGGCTGCAATGATAGAATATGCAAAACCTACAATGATAAATAGTAACCAGATGTGCAAGAATTAATCAAAACATATTCAGATAATCTGAAACCTTTTTTTAATAAAAAACCATCTAAGCTAATAAAATCAGAGAATGCAATCCGTAATGCTCCCACCTGGAATAAGTGCCTTCACTCTGATATATTTTTCAGGTAATTAAGCTTTTCTTCTCTTGCAGCCGATTATGAAGACCAGTAGTTTACCTTTCCAGATTAAAGAACACGAGCCACGATGGGTATTAATACGATATTAATAGTATTCTTTGTCTATTCATTTTTGTATCGAATACATGCCTAAAAACAATAAAACATCATCACATAGATATTAATCTATCACAACCAAAATGTAGACATAATTTTCTCTTTCTATTCTTGACTAATTATCTCTTCTCAACAGCAAGAAGAAACATGAGAAAGAGGGACATTTTCTTATCAGCAATGAAATGGAGCTAAATATGAAAGAAAGTAAGCATGTATTCTTAACATGAGAAAAAAGCACATCACACATGTATTAATTCTTGTCAGGATCACACATGATTTGCACCTCACAAAGTTTTGGTGATATATACAAGGGTACCAAATTAAACATTTACACAATAACAAAAGCACCATTCGCTATCAGATGCACCAGGTTTGACATGCCTTTAAATAAAACAGTAATGAGTTCACTTCCCAAAAAAATTAGGTGTCTCAGATTTGTAGGGAAAGAAAATTTACCATACGTAGATGCACCAGGTTTAACATGCCATTATAGCAATTATTACCGTAGAAATTAAACCTAAGGTATTCACTCTACACAACATCTGAAAGGCTGAAACCATGTATACTATATTGTATATTGAAAGAAAAATACATTAATATGTAGATACACTGTGGATTGATTTAAAAGGGTGACATGTACATATATTTTGATGTGAGAAAGGAATCCAACAATATTGTAGGCAACTGAAAAGTAATGCTGAGATCAGAATCAAACATTGTTGCATTATACCATTCAAGGAAAATAGCTCAAGATGAATTTACCGAAATTCTATTTACCTTGAAGCAGTCAAGTTCCTCACCGCTCCAAGCATCTTTGATACTGAATTAATTTAAGTAACCCATACCGGGAATTAAAGGAGACACATTTTACCTAGAAAAAGTACCCGATTTCAGTCATGAGTCATGAGCTCTAAAATCAATGACACCTACCTCCTGACCGGCTTGCATTGTCCAAAAGCAAACTAACAAACAACCTTGCAAGCAGCAAATCCGCCTGCTTGTACTTAAACCAAAACAACTTTGCAACATAAATCATTAATATTTCTTTTGCGCATTTTGTTGTAGAGTGATTTAGGGCAAAAGAAACTAATATCAGTCCTTTGAAAAAGTTAACCCCAAAAAAATAAACCATTAGCAAGTAGTATTTTGGATATGCTACGTACTGGAAGGATATTTCTTTTGCACAACTATTGGCATTGATATTACTTTTGCACATTCTATCCAGGAGGCCGTCAGTTGCCTCTAGGAAAGTAAGGCAAACACTTGCCTCCGACGCGATGCCCTTCAGAGCAGGCTGAAGATTCCACCCTCAAATACGAGAGGTAAAAATCCAATATGCATGTATTTATATACTACACACCAACAAAATTATACCAAACAAATCATGGTGGCTGAACCAACATTATTTCTTCTCTCTCTTGATTCTTATTTTCTCTTTTGCTTTGACTGAACATATCACCAATTATATTTTCCTAATTTTTTTCTCATATATTGCATCGAGGACAGTCTACCTGGATTTTCATCGAGCACCTTGTAGGCATCGATAAAAAGAATCTGCAAAGCAAATATTAAAGCAAATTGGGGATCAAACAGAGAGCAAGAGAAAGAGAACAGAG
The DNA here is from genome assembly GCF_022539505.1 of Lolium rigidum. Classification (NCBI taxonomy): domain Eukaryota; kingdom Viridiplantae; phylum Streptophyta; class Magnoliopsida; order Poales; family Poaceae; genus Lolium; species Lolium rigidum. The sequence goes on from NC_061508.1 coordinate 139,694,099, forward strand.
AGTAGGAGAAAAAGAAAACTGAGTACCTGCAAGCGCACACAAAGGGGACCAGAGATGGAGGATACTGGATACGTAGCCTCTGCTTCATTCTCCACCCATCTCCTCTCATGATGTAGGGAACTGGGGCTAGAGGAGGTGAAGTGCAGGTGCAGGGAGGAAGGAATTTGCCACCAGACCTCCAACAGCGATGAGGAGGCAGCGAGCTGCTGCTTCTGTCGGGCAGCCGCGGCGATGGTGAAGACGAGGCGGACGCCGTTCCGTCTCGGGGCGGCAAATAAGCGGCAAGCTGCTGGTTCCACCGGGCAGCCACCGGCGATGGAGACGACGAGCGTGCACACGCCGCTGCTCCACCTCGGTATACGGCAGGGGATTGGATGTTGAGGACGAAGCGAGCAAGGGGATCCGCGTGGCGCAGCGGCGGCCGCAGTCGCCGGCGGCGAGAAGCAGGGGCGGAGAGGAGTTTGGCGGCCGGCCAAACGACGCGAGCGGCTGTGGCGGCGGCGACGAGGAGGCGATTGGGGAGGAGACGACTGGGATGGGATAAGATTAGTTCTGGCCTTGTGTGGATGGAGAGATATTTTAGGCCGGGCCAATAACAAGACGCCACGTGGCCCACTCGGTGGAGATCCAAGTGAAACGATTGCCCAGCTCGTGCATGCCAAGTTGCAGACGTGGATACGCTGTGAGGCCCCCTACGGGGCATCGTTTATACCTTTAGATTCACACATAGGCGGTTTTCCCTCGGTACTCCTAGTGGAGGCGTGGAGAACTGGAGCAGCCATTCCTCCCATCCCATCTCTCTCTCCCTCCCTCTCCTTCGCTCATGAAATCCATCTGCCTTCTGTGATTATGGCCGCCTCCGCTGCTGATCGGCGCCGATCTCTCCAACATTTGGGGATGCGCGGAGGGAGATCCATCTGGAGAGGTAAGGCTCTCCCACAGTGAAAAGCTACATCGACCGTGTTGGTCTGAGGCATGGAGCTCGGACTCCGGCAAGGGAAACCAGAAAAATGGTGCAGCCGCTCCTCTTCCGCCTCTCTTTTCCAAGGCCCCCTCTCCATCTAGATTTCGACGAGTTCGACGCTGCTGCGCAGGGTCGACGTTCGCCTGTCACTGCAAGCAGCACCACTTCGATCCAAAGCCGACTCTGGCACCTCCAAGACCTACCCACAGCAGGCCCGCGCCATCCGCGAGGGTGGACACAGCCTCATCAAAGGTCATACTTGCAAGATCTGCGGTTGATTATTTCCTCCTATTCCGGTGGTTGATTGATGCATCTGGAAATCTACTGCCATGTTTTGTTTTGTTTTTTGGAGTTGCTTAGCTGGTAAATCTACAATACAAATGAATTTTTCCACTCATATTCCACAGTCATGGATTTTAGGAGTTGCTGCCAAGTTGGTATCCATCCATGCTTCAGTAAATTTTAAGGATTTGGCACGGTTATGCATTAGGATATTTCAGTGAATCATAACATGGAAGGATTTGATGAAGTTTGTTGTGAAGGGCATGCATGTTTTACAAGGAATTTAGCTACCATGTTTAATCAGCAATTTGCATATTTATAGTTGTCATAGTTCAGGGATATTCATATTTATTCAGTTTTGAGACTCTTATTTAAAGTAGAATTACAACCGAGTTGAAGGCTGGCCTACTTCTCATCCCCCGGTGGGGTGCCTGCACCTCCCCAATCTATAAGCCCAGCTCCATGTGAACACGGGGAGGGTGGCAACAACGCCTCTTCCAATCGCGACAGAGATGGTGCTAATCCTCCAATGTCTGGTTACAAAAAAAAAAAAATGGAAGCGTCCGTTTTTACAGCAAAATATGTATGGCAGATATTATACTCCGATAAGAAATGAAGATGAATAGGGGAATACTTAATCGAGTGCTGGTACATGATATTTATTTCTGAAATCCAATGAATGAGGTTATTGGTGCTATCTCACGGTTTGTCAATTTGAAATTTTCATGTTGTCTTGGCTCACTACAAAATAGAGGGACTGAAAAGCAGAAGTGCATAGTTTATTCATATTTATCCAATTTTTTGCTCCACTTTTAGTAGATTTTAGGAATTATAAAGCTGCTTTATTTAATTTTTTACCTTGAATTCTTCATGCCAATTGTAACTTTGGTTCAGATACTTGTTTGCATGTACTAACTGAAATACATTCACACTTACATTGGACTTAGAAATTTTTAAGTTTCATGCTTGAGAAAGATTCATTGAGACAATCATGTTCTGTACATATTTCAGCAGCTGCACTAATTGCTAGGTATACGGAATACATCATGCATAATGCAACTACTCTTTGGTGGAATTCACCGTGATTTTGCTGGAAAAGACTTCAACATTTGTCTGCAGGAGGAAGTATGTTTCCTTTCGACTGTTTGCTTTCCATGGTTGGAGGTTTCCTCTATGTTACCTTGGATGTCAGATCAGTGAATGTTGAAACTCACAGGTGCATGTGTATGCTGTGAACATGTATCTTCCCCTGTTAATCTTACTTTCAATTTATTCGTAGTGGACTTTTGAAATGCCTGATTGGTTGTAGGTTTCTCTGCTTTAGCCTATGGTTAGAAAATCAAAGGAGGTGAAAATGCAGAGGTACATGCTTTGTACATCTTCCCTTATTTTTACTCCGGTTAGTCGATATAGGAATGATTAAGCTGCCTGATTTAATGGTTTACTAAGATTCTTCAGAACGATCACAAAATACTATCCAATTTCTACTATATTGAGATTCATTGAGACTATCATGGTTTAGGTTTATCGATAACGGGTAAAACTTCATATATTTGCCTTGATTTCATTAATTTCAGATTGGTTCAGTTCCATAATACAAAGGGGACCATCTTATAATATTGAAATTGGATTTTCAGAACTAGAAGTTCCCTTTGTGTCAAGACTGACTTGCTAGATGATTTTAATATCAGGTGTTGGTCATTTTGAAATTAATTGAAAAGTTATTTACGCACTTGTTCTGTCTATAGAACCTATTGTGGTGCCCATTCTTAGAGATATTTTGCAATTAGACAGGCAATCGTTTTAGGCAAGTTGGTAGCAGGTCTAGTATGTGCAAATCCAGATTTCGTTAGGCCTCTGTTTCTACGATATTTCATACAAGGATCTAGGCCCCTAGGTGTTTAAAGAAGTTTTACTTCGTGGTTTTGGTTTGCAGCAGCATGAGTGCGCGTGACTGCTGTTGCATCTGCTACGCCTGTGAGGCCTTATGTGCTTTCTTTTTTTGCAGGACATTGACTGTCTGGTCCGAGACGCATCACAGTTGATGCCTTCTTGGTGTGGTATTGTCTTTCTTTGGTCTAGATCAGGATATCACTCCCGTTGCAGCTTTAGAGGAAGAATGTTTGGTAATGTACTGAGTAGAAAGAAATCTCATAGTGGCCTCTGTTCTTACTGTTGCCACCCTTGGTGCCATGCGCCTGCTCTGGCTTTCGATGTGTTTCGGATCTGGTTTGTTATTTCGTTATTATCGTTTTTTGGATCTTTATCGAAAAAAATCGTTTTTGGGATGATAAACCCAGCAGAAATAAAAGGAAGCCAAAACAAGAAAGAGGTGGAAAAATAGAGGTACCAATATTGACGAGTATCTCATTATATGCATTTTCATGGTATACAAGTCCCTATTATTTTAAAACCAATGCGGTTAAAAAACACATATATTAGAGAGGTACCAGTATTGACGAGTATCTCACTATATGCATTTTCATGGTATGGCACATTTGCTTTTTAAACAGTGTCAGGATTAAACAACTGCTTGCTAGGACACCACAAGTATCATCTGTCTGTGATTCAAAAACAAAATTTACTTCCTTTTCAAATGCGAATAGGGACTTATCTACCAAGTTTGTTTGTTGGTTTATGTCATTGTAAAATGCTATTATATATATTGATGCATGCTGTTCGAAGTTTTTGTTCATCAAGCATCGCAAGTTATCAATTTCAATTAGAGGTTGGGGTAAATTCAGAAGCCGTATTTCTTTGCAACAAAAATCAGAACAAACAATAAGTATTCACTTGTAAACTGAACTATGGTCAAGATAGGACAAAGTCCATCTTCGAAAATAGAAGATGACCCTGTTTCAATCGTATACAGCTAAGGCATACCACTTGCTTAATTAACAAAGAAAAGGATCTAGGCTGAATATGTGCGTGATATCCATGATCAAACAACGGACAAGTTCAGTGAGACCATGTCATCTCGCAAGTTCCAACTACCAATAAATAGGAATTTTTTTTTGAAGCGCACCATCTATCTCCTAGCTATATGGCAATATTGGAAATTCAGAAATGCAACCCACAATTTTCGTTTATGTATTTATGTCTTGTGAACTGTTCTGAGAAGACTTATACATCAAGCACAGAAGTCAATGAGAACAAGCAAAATGGTACAGACGCTGCGAGCATACGGAAATAATGGAAGAAAATCTACAAATGCGCCTCCAAATGAGCAAGGATACGCAAAGCAATTTGACAATGAGAAAGGATATACTTGCAACCGTGTCCTTCCGCCAGAATGCATGGTTAGTACTGAGCCCCGTTAGATCTAAATAGACGTGAGATCTCTGCACTACTGTACCCGGTATAGTAATTGAAGAACTGTAGAGGATCCACGCCCCTCCTCCATGGCTGCAACTTCAAATAGACAACACAACTCTGGAGAAACCGTCAGATAGCTAATTAAAGCATTGTTCCCAACCTTTGTCAGAGAGACAAGGTGCTGGTTTAAGAAAACTAGAAAAACACCAAGGAATAATCATACTATTTCAGGCACAGCTACGATTCAGGCCGAGTGTTTACATACGTGCTCTCCATGACCAAACAAAGTTCTACAATCTAGGGTGAGTGCGTGACCATGCCATGTCCTAACCAACTATAAGTATACTGGCATACACAGTTAGCTTCTCACCCCCCACCACCCATAGCCCAAGCAGCCATTCCAAGAGCAAGCTAGGCAACGAAATGGCCCTAGCAGCGCGCACGAGGACGGTGTTGCTAGTGGTGGTGCTCACTGTGCTGGGGCTAGCCACGGGTGGTGTCGCGCAGCTCAAGAAAGGGTTCTACACGGGCAAGTGTGGTGCCAACAACGTGGAGACGATCGTGCAGGGCCTCGTCAAGGCCCGTGTCGCCCGTGACGCCGCGATCGTTGCCCAACTCCTGCGCTTGCAGTTCCACGAGTGCGCCATCAATGTTCGTGTTACTATTGCAGTGCTTGCAATTGCATGTATCATGACACAGGCTATTGGTCATCTGCTCCATGCATATGTATTACGGATATAACTTACCTATGTGTATGATGTAGGGCTGCGACGCCGGGCTCCTGGTCGATGGCCCCGGGACTGAGAAGACGGCGAAGCCGAACCTGAGCGTGAAGGGCTACGACCTAATCGCGGCTATCAAGACGGAGCTCGAGAAGCGGTGCCCTGGCGTCGTGTCCTGCTCCGACATTGAGATCCTCGCCACAAGAGATGCGGTCTCCCTAGCTGGTGGCCAAAGGTACGCCGTGCGCACCGGGCGGAGGGACAGGCGGCGGTCCAGTGCCACCGACGTGAAGCTTCCCGGGGAAGAGGATACAGCCGCGCAGGCGGCCTCCTACTTCGGTAGCCTCGGTTTCACCGAGCTGGAGATGGTGGTTCTTCTAGGCGCCCATACCGTGGGCGTGACCCACTGCAGCAAGATCAAGAAGACACGCCTCTATAGCTATGGCGGCAAGGCCAACTCGACAGACCCAAGCCTAGACCCAAGCGACGTGGCCGTGTACAAGAAGTTCGTGTGCCCCAACATGGCCTCGTCGGACAACAACATCCTGTACCTGGACACCCAGTCCAGCGTGTCCAGGATAGACAACAGCTACTACAAGAGGCTGCAGGGGCGCCACGGCGTGCTCTCCGTCGACCAGAACCTCTATGCCAACGGCGCCTCCACCAAGAGGCACGTCGACAACCTCGCCAACAACGTCATCGACTTCTCCTCGCTCTTCCCGAAGGCGCTCATCAAGCTCAGCGAGCTCAAGGTGCTTACTGGCATGCAGGGAGAGGTGCGGAAGGTCTGCAGCAGGTTCAACTGATCATTCGTAGTCTTTTTCCTATCTAAAGCAGCGTGATCAGTGATCAGTTTCTTCCGTCGTTTTTCTCCTTATTTTACAGATTCTTGGTTTGGTCAAACTCAATCACTTAAGTTTGATCCCATGTTCGATTCATTTGTTTTGCGGTTCAAATAACGGCTTGTAATCAAGTGCAAGATTTTACATGTTTTTTGTTTGATGAAGAAAATAAAGGTCACCAACTCACCATTGACGGCGTGCATCCATTCATGTTGCATATAAGAGATCTCGAGTATCGGTTGTGCATTCCTATTGAACTAGAAGGACCACAGGCGTGTTTTTCTTGTGTGGCTTGTGTCTTTACATTTGACACATCTAATTCTCAACTAAATAAAAAAATGGAACAACAACAAAAAGAAAAGTACCTCCACCGCAACCGTTGAAACGATAGCTCGCTGAGGATCTTGACACGCTCAAGGCTTATTGGAAATGCTAGGTGAACGGTATCACAAATCATATCGATCTTCAAGACAGTTGATTCCTTTTCAAAAACATTGAAGCAAAGTATCGACAAGCAAATGTGTTTATTTGATGTAGAGAGCAATTCACATATAATAAGAGTGACATCATGAGATCCAATATCCACTACATGTTCATTGTATAGAAAGTCACAAAATTTGGAAGATGAAAAGAACGTTCTTTATGGAACATGGATAATGTACCATGAAAAAATTCGGTAAAATTATGTTACTCCCTCAAAGTTGTACTAAATCAGCAACACGTTTTATGGATCGGAGGGAGTAACAGAAATCAGTTCACATGACACTCCTTGGCCCCATTTCCATGCCAAGTACATTCATCCAAAGCCACTCATCAGCAAAGTCAAGGCATAGTGAAATGAAACACCTCATTATACATGAATCTTCTCAAATTATCAAATAAGAAAACCCATGGAAAAATCAGAAAACAAACATATCTTCTCCGCCGGAAGGAAAGATGTAACTCAAAATAAACTTTAAGATACCAATAATTAAAACACAAAGGTTTATATTCTTCTGGACAAAAAGTTTGTGCAATTTCATGCTTCACTTACTCTGACAAGAGAATTTGCATAGTTAGTATATGATTGCCTAATCTATTAGGGAGTAACCATGGTAAATTATTTTGGTTATTCACAAAATATTTGGTTGCTACAAAATCAGAACAAACAAAAAGTGTTCACTTGTAAACTGAATTATGGCCAACAAGATAGGACAAAGTCCCTCTTCGAAAATAGAAGATGATCAAGTTTCAATCGTGTACAGCTAAGCCATACCACTTGCTTAATTAACAAAGAAAAGGATCTAGGCTAAATGTGTGCGTGATATCCATGATCAAATAACGGACAAGTTCAACGAGACCATGTCATCTCGCAAGTTCCACCTACCGATAAATAGGGAAATAAAATGAAACACACCGTCTATCTCCTTGCTATAATACTACGGCAATATTGGCAATTCAGAAATATAACCCACAAAGCCTGTGGTGCGTGATAATTGAAGAGTGACATTTTGTTGTTAGTGTTTTTAATTTATTTTGTGAACTGTTCCGAGAGAACAGAGTTTATACATCATTTTTATACATCAAGCACACAAGTCAATGAGAACAAGCAAAATGGTACAGACGCCGCGAGCATACGGAAATAATGGAAGGAAATCTACAAAGGCGCCTCCAAATGAGCAAGGAAGAAATAAAAAGGCTGCTGCCGCGGTGCTCCCCAGGGCGGCACCGGGGCTAACCCTAGCCGCCACCAAAAGCTCCTTTCCGGTGTAGATCATCGCCGACGCAACTATCGACCTCGTCCGACGGAGCTTGGGGGGGGGGGGGGCAGATCGCGACGACGGCTTCCAACCGTGGCTGGGGCAGCGCGAGCGCTTCCCGTCGAGCGCAGGGGCCTGGGCGGAGTCCTCTGGTCAAGGAGGCAACGCTGTTTTTCTTCTTCAATGATGCACTTCGGTGCGATCCTGGGGTGGTGTTGTGGATCTTGATGCAATGCCTACTATCCTGCCGACCAAGTTTCGGTGTGATTGGCGGCCCGGTGATGGCCGGTAGTGTGGAGGCTGTTAAACGATGTAGTTATCTCCTGTTGTATACCGTGTATATCTCTGTCGGTTGTACATAGTCCTTGTATCATACGATGTATGTCATGTATGCTATATAAAGAATATCGCGGCCCTGGTTTTAGGGTTACGCTGCCCATATTTGTTTTGATATGGTATCAGAGCTAACTCTTCCTAAACGCATCTAGCCTAAAGTCTGCCCGCCGCCACCGATCGCACCATGTCGTTCTCAGCGTCGTCTTCAACCTCGGCAACTGGTGCGGCGGCTCTCAACATCACGATCTCGGAGAAGCTTACCCGAGACAACTTCTTGCTCTGGCAGACTCAGGTTCTTCCAGAAATTCGTGGAGCTCAATTGTTTGGTTTCCTCGATGGATCTGTGAAGGAACCGGCGAAGACCATGAAGACTACGGACAAGGATGGGGCTGAGGTGACTATTCCCAACCCCGAGCATGCGCGGTGGATCGCGCAGGACCAGACCGTGCTAGGGTTCTTGGTCAGAAACATGGCGAAGGAGGTCCTCACGCAGATGGTGGGCCTCCCGACGTCCGCAGCAGTTTGGAAAGCGTTGGTGGAGATGTTCTCTGCCCAATCTCAGTCGCGCGTGGTGCATATACGCACCAAGCTGAACCAATGTCGCAAGGAAGACAAGTCCGGTCAGGTGTACCTGGATGAGATCAAAAGTCTCTTGGATGAAATGGCTGCGGCGGGTAAGCCCATGGATACTGTGGATGTGATTTCTTACATCCTAGCTGAGCTCGACAATGAGTATGATGGCTTTGTTGCTGCGATCAACGCCTTGATGAAGGCGGAGAAGGATGTGAGCTTGAGTGATGTTTACTCTCAGTTCATGTCGTATGAGTCTCGGATGGAGGCTAGAAACAATGGTGGCGGAGCGTCGGTGAACACCGCACACCGTGGTGGTCGCAATGGTGGCCGCGGTCGAGCACCGTTTCCTGATCAGTACCGTGACCAAGGTGTCCAGTTCCAGTATCGTGACCGGCGGAACAGCTATGACCAGCGAAGCAACAACTACCGTGGAGGCTACAGAGGTGACCGAGGTAATGACGGTGGTGGAGGGTACAGAGGTGGCCGTGGCAATGATGTCCGCTCATATGCATCTGGACGAAGTGATGAAATCTGCCAGGTTTGTGGCAAGACTTGTCACACGGCTCTAAACTTTTGGAAGAGATTTCAGAAGAGCTACCGTGGACCTGACAAGTCAGCTGGTGCAGCCTACGAATCTGGATCCTATGGAGTTGATACAAACTGGTATAGTGACTCTGGTGCTACGGACCATGTCACGGGTGAGAAGCTCCATTTTCGTGATCGCTACAATGGGAACGAGCAAATTCACACAGCCAGCGGTGCATGTATGGATATACGTCACATTGGTCATTATGTAATTCATACCCCTAATTATGATTTGCATCTCAAAAATATTCTGCATGTTCCCAAAGCCACCAAGAGTCTCTTATCTACTAGTCGTCTAGCCACCGATAATCATGCTTTTGTTGAGTATTGGCCTAACTCTTTCTTTGTCAAGGATCAGGACACGAGGGAAATCCTCGTAAATGTGTGGGAGGTCTATATCCATGCCGGCACCATCACCCCCATCTTCTGGTCAACAAGTTCATGGTGTAGCCAAGTCATCATCCTCGCTTTGGCATATACGTCTAGGTCATCCATCTTCAGTTGTGGTCCGACAAGTTCTTCGTGATAATAATATTCAGTTTAGTGAGTCAGAAAAAGAGTCAGTTTGTGATGCTTGTCAGAAGGCTAAGAGCCATCAGTTACCTTATCCTACATCATCAAGTGTGTCTACTTTTCCTCTTGAACTTGTATTTTCTGATGTTTGGGGCCCTGCTCTAGGTTCTGTTGGAAGATATAAATATTATGTTAGTTTCATTGATGATTATAGCAAGTTTACCTGGATATATCTTCTTAAAAATAAGTCTGATGTGTTTCAGAAATTCCATGACTTTCAGCATCTTGTTGAGCGACTCTTTGACAAGAAAATTATTGCCATGCAAACTGATTGGGGTGGTGAGTATCAAAAACTCAACTCCTTTTTCCAAAAGGTGGGCATATCTCATCTTGTGTCTTGTCCTCATGCGCATCAGCAGAATGGCCCAGCTGAGCGCAAGCATAGGTATATTGTTGAGGTTGGTTTGTCTCTTCTTGCTTATGCATCCATGCCTCTTAAGTTTTGGTATGAGGAGTTTCTTACGGCGGTGTATCTTATTAATCGTCTTCCTAGCAAAGTAATCAATTCTCAAACGCCTATTGAGCGTCTCTTTGGACATAAAGGGGACTATAGCTTTCTGCGGATCTTTGGGTGTGCTTGTTGGCCGAATCTTCTACCATATAATAAGCGCAAACTAGAATTTCGTTCCAAACAATGAGCCTTTCTTGGGTATAGTAATCAACACAAGGGTTACAGTTGTCTCGATATTTCAACTAGTCGTGTGTATATTTCACGTGACATTGTGTTTTATGAATCTGTTTTTCCGTTTGCTTCACTCCATTCTAATGCCGGTGCCCAATTGAGAGCATAAATTCTTCTTCTGCCTTCCACTTTACAACCTATTCATTTTCATGATCATGAGGGGCGTGTTTTACAGTTTGATGATGTTGATGCTAATGCTGCTAATAGTGCTCCTGCTGAGTCGTTTGTGCAGGAATCAGGTCAAAATTCTACTCCAGATGGTTTTTCTGGTGATTTTCCGGGTTCTGGCGCAAATCCCGAAGGAGATTCGCCCGCCCGAACTGGGCAATCATTGCCTTCCTCGGGATCTAGCCGCACATCAGCTTCGGATCGCGCGCCATCATCGGATCGCGCGTCGTCAGCAAGAGATGATGTCTCCGCGCGCGTGGAGGACGCGGGTTTGCCCGCAGGGGCATCTCTGGACCCGCGTGGTGGTCCGTCCCAGTCTGCCGGGCAGTCTGCCTCCGCAGATTCCTCTGCCACATGATCTTCTGTGGCTGTTTCTTCTGATGCACAACAGCACACGGGATCTGGTGAGGCTAGTTCGTCTCATGTGTCTGATGCTTCTAGATCTGCTGCGGAGAGTGCGCCTGTAGTTTCTGGTGCGCCTGTTTCTGTTCGTCCTAATACACGACTTCAAAGTGGTATCTCTCTACCCAAGCAAATTACTGATGGTCGTGTTCGGTATGATCGTGTTCGTTTTGCCAATTATAGTAGCACTGCTGAGCCTACCAGTATTGGTGAAGCCCTTGCAGATCCTAAGTGGAAGGCTGCTATGGATGAGGAGTACCAGGCATTGAAGCAAAATAATACTCGGCATTTCACTACAAGAAAAGTTGCCATGGCCGACGAAGTTGAAGTCGCGCCGTGGTTGCTGGTGTACCATGGCCGACGATTTTGGTCCCTCCGTGGTGCATGTCAAAACTTTTTTTTTCTCGTTTTTGAGGCCATCTAGCCCGACGAAAGCGGCCAAAACGTCGCGTATGGTGGCCCGGACGTGGTGCATCGCGAATTCTCGGGTTCGCCGGCCGAGTCAACGCAAATCCGCACCGCCGAGGGATGTAGGGCCCGGATGGCAGCCTCTCCGGCATTGTTTTTTTCTCGATCGCGCCATCTCGTTCAACGTTCTCCGATCGAGCCGTTTACGATGCAGGATCATGGGTCCCGCATGTCATCCTCTATGAACCAAAATTCTTTCTATTCTTGGATTTTTTTTGACCCCCGATTTCCGGCTACTTCCTTTTTCTTTTGATCCCTTGCCGCCTTGGAAACGTTGAGACCGCCGCTGCTAAATGGGACCCGTATGTCATCCTCTATGTGCAATCAACTTTCTTTTCTTGGAGTTTTTTTGGCACCTCAAATTTGGTCACTTGCCTTTTTCTTTCGATCCCCGCCGCCTCTCAAACGGTGATACCGCTGCTGCTAACTCGGGACCCGCATGTCATCCTCTATGCACTATAAAACTTTCTTTTCTTGAATTATTTTTGGCACCTCATATTTGGTCACTTGCCTTTTTCTTTCGATCCCTTGCCGCCTCTCAAACGGTGATACCGCTGCTGCTAAATGGGACCCGCATGTCATCCTCTATGTACTATAAAACTTTCTTTTCTTGGAGTTTTTTTTGGCACCTCAAATTTGGTCACTTGCCTTTTTCTTTCGATCCCCGCCGCCTCTCAAACGGTGATACCGCTCGCTGCTAAATGGGACCCGCATGTCATCCTCTATGTACTATAAAACTTTCTTTTCTTGAATTATTTTTGGCACCTCATATTTGGTCACTTACCTTTTTCTTTCGATCTCATGCCACGTTTGAAACGTTGAGGAACCCGCAGTGCTCATGGGACCCGCATGTCATCCTCTATGTACTATAAAAGTTCATTTTCTTGGTTTTTTTTCACCCTCTCGATTTTTGGCAATTTCTTTTTTCTTTTGATCCCCCGCCGCCTCTCAAACGGTGATACCGCCGTCGCTAACTCGGGACCCGCATGTCATCCTCTATGCACTATAAAACTTTCTTTTCTTGAATTATTTTTGGCACCTCATATTTGGTCACTTACCTTTTTCTTTTGATCCCCGCCGCCTCTCAAACGGTGATACCGCTCGTCGCTAAATGGGACCCGCATGTCATCCTCTATGTACTACAAAACTTTCTTTTCTTGGAGTTTTTTTTGGCACCTCAAATTTGGTCACTTGCCTTTTTCTTTCGATCCCCTGCCGCCTCGCAAACGGTGATACCGCTGCTGCTAAATGGGACCCGCATGTCATCCTCTATGTACTATAAAACTTTCTTTTCTTGAATTATTTTTGGCTCCTCATATTTTTTCACTTGCCTTTTTCTTTCGATCCCCTGCCGCCTCTCAAACGGTGATACCGCTGCTCGCTAAATGGGACCCGCATGTCATCCTCTATGTACTATAAAACTTTCTTTTCTTGAATTATTTTTGGCTCCTCATATTTGGTCACTTGCCTTTTTCTTTCGATCTCATGCCACGTTTGAAACGTTGAGGAACCCGTCGGCTCATGGGACCCGCAAGTCATCCTCTATGTGCTATAAAAGTTTATTTTCTTTATTATTTTTTCACCCTCTCGATTTTTGGCTATTTTCTTTTTCTTTTGATCCCCTGCCGCCTTGGAAACGTTGGGTAAGTCGCTGACTCATGGGACCCGCATGTCATCCTCTATGTACAATCAACTTTCTTTTTCTTTTGATCTCAAGCCGCATTTGAAACGTTGAGACCGCTGCCGCTAAATGGGACCCGCATGTCATCCTCTACGTACAATAAAGTTTCTTTTCTTGGATTATCTTTGGCTCCTGATATTTTGTCACTTGCCTTTTTCTTTCGATCTCATGCCGCCTTTGAAACGTTGAGTAAGCCGCCGGCTCATCGGTCCCGCATGTCATCCTCTATGAACAATAAAAGTTTCCTTTCTTGGAGTTATTTTTTACCCCTAATTTCTGGCTATTTGCCTTTTTCTTTTGATCTCCCGCCCCCTCGAAACGATGAGGACGTCGCTGGCGTGTCGGTCCCACATGTCATCCTCTATGAACAATAAAAGTTTCCTTTGATGGATTTATTTTGAACCCCTAATTAATTTCTCGGATATTTCCCCGCCGCCTTGGAATCGTTGAGGATGCTCGCCGCCTCATGGGTCCCACATGTCATCCTCTCGTAACGGTAAATGTTTATTTTCTTGGATTTTGTTGACCAAACGATTTTTGGCTTATTTTTTCTTTCGATCACCCGCAGCCTTTAAAACGTTGAGGACGCTCGCCGGCTCACGGGTCCCACATGTCAACCTCTATGAACAATAAACGCCGAGGATGTCGCTGCCTCATGGGTCCCGCATGTCATCCTCTCGGAACGAAAATGTTTCTTTTCTTGGATTTTTTACCAACAGATTTTTGGTTTATTTTTTCTTTCCATCCCCTGCCGCCTTTAAAACGTTGACGACGCTGCCGGCTCATGGGTCCCCGATGTCGCCCTCCCGTACAAGAAACATATGATATCTTGATTATTTTGCGTGACAATAAACAATGTATTGCGCTCCGAGCTATTTCAAACGGATAATTAAATCTTTATTTTTACATAAACAAACTTATATGTTGAATCTCCTTGTTTTTTTGTCTTTGCGAAGCATAGGACTTTCCTCGTTTTTTTTAGAAAATTCTGAACTTTCCTGTTTTGGAGTGGGCTGAAATTGTACGAGTCAAAAGGCCAAGCAGGATAGTTCGCAGGCCCACATGTCCGGATGCCGCCCAATTGAAATCTTTCTTCTTGGATTTTTTTCACCCCCGATTTCTCGGCCGCCTTGGAAATGTTGAGACCGCTGCTGCAAAATGGGACCCGCATGTCATCCTCTATGTACAATAAAATTTCTTTTCTTGGATTATTTTTGGCTCCTGATATTTGGTCACTTGCCTTTTTCTTTCGATCCCGCGCAGCCTCTCAAACGGTGAGACCGCTGCGGCTAAATGGGACCCGCATGTCATCCTCTATGTACAATCAAGGTTCTTTTCTTGAATTATTTTTGGCTCCTGATATTTGGGCACTTGCCTTTTTCTTTCGATCCCATGCCACGTTTGAAACGTTGAGGAACCCGTCGGCTCATGGGACCCGCATGTCATCCTCTATGTACTATAAAACTTTCTTTTCTTGAATTATTTTTGGCTCCTCATATTTGGTCACTTGCCTTTTTCTTTCGATCTCATGCCACGTTTGAAACGTTGAGGAACTCCGCTAGCTCATGGGACCCGCATGTCATCCTCTATGTCCATCAACTTTATTTTCTTGGATTTTTTTTTACCCCATAATTTCTGGCTACTTTCTTTTTCTTTTGATCTCAAGCCGCATTTGAAACATTGGGACCGCTGCTGCAAAATGGGACCCGCATGTCATCCTCTATGTAAATAAAGTTTCTTTTCTTGGGTTATCTTTGGCTCCTGATATTCTGTCACTTGCCTTTTTTTTCGATCTCATGCCGCCTTTGAAACTTTAAGTAAGCCGCTGGCTCATGGGTCCCGCATGTCATCCTCTACGAACAATAAAAGTTTCCTTTCTTGGAGTTATTTTTTACCCCTAATTTCTGGCTACTTGCCTTTTTCTTTTGATCTCCTCGCCCCTTTGAAACGATGAGAACGCTCGTTGGCAGTGTTGGTCCCACATGTCATCCTCTATGAACAATAAAACTTTCCTTTGATGGATTTATTTTGAACCCCTAATTAATTTCTCGGATATTTCCTTTTTTCTTTTGATCCCTCGACGCCTTGGAATCGTTGAGGATGCCGTCGCCTCATGGGTCCCGCATGTCATCCACTCGTAACGATAAATGTTTATTTTTTTATTTTTTTACCAACTGATTTTTGGTTTATTTTTTCTTTCGATCCTCTGCCATCTTTAAAACGTTGACGATGCTGCTGGCTCATGGGTCCCCGATGTCAGCCTCCCCGTACAAAAAAATGTGATATCTTGATTATTTTGCACACAATAAACACTGTATTTCGCTCTGAGCTATTGCAAACGGAAAAAAATCTTTATTTTTAAATAAATAAACTTATATGTTGAATCTCCTTGTTTTTTGTTTTTGCGAAGCATAGGACTTTCCTGTTTTGGAGTGGGCTGAAACTGTACGAGTCCAAAGGCGTCGCTAGGATAGTTCGAATGCCCGGACGGCCGGATGCAGCCCAATTGAAACCTTTCTTTTCTTGGATTTTTTTGACCCCCGATTTCCGGCTACTTCCTTTTTTTGGTCCCGTGCCGCATTGGAAACATTGAGAACTCTGCTCGCTAAATGGGACCCGCATGTCATCCTCTATGTACAATAATTTCTTTTCTTGGATTATTTTTGGCTCCTGATATTTGTCACTTGCCTTTTTCTTTCCATCTTATGCCGACTTCGAAACACTGAGAACGCCGCAGCAAAATGGGACCCACATGTCATCCTTTATGTACAATAAAAATTACTTTTCTTCGATTATTATTTTTGGCTCCTGATATTTGGTCACTTGCCTTTTTCTTTCGATCTCATGCCACCTTTGAAACGTTGAGGAACCTGCTGGCTCATGGGACTGATGACCCACAAGTATAGGGGATCGCAACAGTCTTCGAGGGAAGTATTACCCAATTTATTGATTCGACACAAGGGGAGACAAAGAACACTTGGAAGCCTTAACAACGGAGTTGTCAATTCAGCTTGCACTCGGAAACGAGACTTGCTCGCAAGAGTTTATCAAGTAGTAACAGCTTTATAGCAATAGCAGTAGTGAAATAACGAAGAACAGAGTAACAAAGACAGCAGTAGTGATTATAGTAAACAGCAGGATTAAAATACTCGTAGGCACGGGGATCGGATGACGGGCGTTGCATGGATGAGAGAAACTCATGTAACAATCATAGCGGGGCATTTGCGAGATAATAATAAAACGGTGTCCAAGTACTAATCAATCAATAGGCATGTGTTCCAATTATAGTCGTACGTGCTCGCAATGAGAAACTTGCACAACATCTTTTGTCCTACCAGCTAGGTGGCAGCCGGGCCTCAAGGGAAACTATCGGATATTAAGGTACTCCTTTTAATAGAGTATCGGAGCAAAGCATTAACACTCCGTGAACACATGTGATCCTCACATCACTACCATCCCTCCGGTTGTCCCGATTTACGTCACTTCGGGGCCATTGGTTCCTGGACAACGACATGTGTATACAACTTGCGGTGTAAGATCATAAACAACGAATATCTTCATGAATCAATAACATGTTCAGATCTGAGATCATGGCACTCGGGCCCTAGTGACAAGCATTAAGCATAACAAGTTGCAACAATATCATAAAAGTACCATCTACGGACACTAGGCACTATGCCCTAACAATCTTATGCTATTACATGACCAATCTCATCCAATCCCTACCATCCCCTTCGGCCTACAGCGGGGGAATTACTCACACATGGATGGGGGAAACATTGCTGGTTGATGGAGAGGCGTTGGCGGTGATGGCGGTGATGATCTCCTCCAATTCCCCGTCCCGGCGGAGTGCCAGAACGGAGACTTCTGGCTCCCGCGACGGAGTTTCGCGATGTGGCGGCGTTCTGGAGGGTTTTCTGGCGACTTCGACTTCTCTCCGTGCGTTTTTAGGTCGAGGCGAATAAGTAGTCCGAAGGGGGGCGTCGGAGGCCGGCCGAGGGGGCCACACCACCTGGCCGCGCGGGCCCCCCCGGGCCGCGCCGCCGGTGGTGTGGGGCCCTCGGGCCTCCACTTCAATTGCCCTTCTGGCTCCGTTAGTTTCCTGGGAAAATAGGGCCTTCGCATAAATTCCGAGGTTTTTCCCGAAAGTTGGATTTCTGCACAAAAACGAGACACCGTGAGCAGTTCTGCTGAAAACAGCGTTAGTCCGTGTTAGTTGCATCCAAAATACACAAATTAGAGGCCAAACAATAGCAAAAGTGTTTGGGAAAGTAGATACGTTTTGGACGTATCAACTCCCCCCAAGCTTAGCTTATTGCTTGTCCTCAAGCAATTCAGTTAACAACTGAGCGATAAAAGAACTTTCACGAACACATTTGCTCATATGATGTATATATTCTCATGATATGGCTAATACTTGAGCAGCTCATAATGAGACACATGCAAATAAGATCATCTAACAGCCTATTTCAATCATGGAGAGGTATCAACAATTAATAATAAGCATCATGAATCATGTATATAAGCAGGATTGCAATGTTCATAAGAGAGTATGATAAAGTGGTATCTCGCTTGCCCGTATTTGATTGGCAAAACATAAATGCCCGGCACCTCTCGGAGTTCATAGAAAGACTAGAAGTAGTGATTGTCAAAAGATAAATGCATCAAAGTTATACCACAATCAATCATATTTTGAGACAAGCATATTGTACTAAGAATGACAGTTGTGCTCTCAAGATAGTACTCAAAGAAATAATGGAGACACAACATAAAAGTAAAAGATTGACCCTTCGCAGAGGGAAGCGAGGGGATTAACATGCGCTAGAGCTTTTCATTTGTAAAGTAGGAGTAAAATTATTTTGAGAGGTGTTTGTTGTTGTCAACGAATGGTAATGGGTACACTAACTACCTCGCCAACCGGACTTTCAAGAGCGGCTCCCATGAATTATTGCATATTTATGTGGCACTCCTTCCAACCTTTCTTACACAAACCATGGCTAACCGAATCCTCGGGTGCCTGCCAACAATCTCATACCATGAAGGAGTGCCTTTTTATTTTAGTTTTATTATGATGATGACACTCCCCCCAACCTTTGCTTACACAAGCCATGGCTAATCCGAATCCTTCGGGTGCCGTCCAACAATCACAAACCATGGAGGAGTGTCTATTTAAGTTTAATTAATTCGGGACTGGGAATCCCATTGCCAGCTCTTTTTGCAAAATTATTGGATAAGCGGATGTGCCACTATTCCATATGAGAGTCCGTCAAAAGTAAATGATAAGGTTGAAAGCTAAACACCACATACTTCCTCATGAGCTATGAAACATTAACACAAATTAAGAAGCATTTTGAAGGTTTTAAAGGTAGCGCATGAGAATTTACTTGGAATGGTTTGAAACGCCATGCATAGGTATTTATGGTGGACACTCGGAATAACTTGGTTTTCATGTGTTTGGAGGCACGAGCAGCGTTCCCGCTCAGGTACAAGTGTAGGCTAGCAATAGACTAGCGAGCGACAAATCAAGAGAGCGATAACTGTCATAATCATGCTTGCGGCAAAATAAATTAACTGAGGCATAAAAGTGATACAAGAACTCTGAAGCAATGTAGATCATCGAGGCTTAATTGACTTTTTGTTCAGTCATATGCATGCGTGAGCATGTGCCAAGTCGATATAAATGAATTATTCAGAGGAGGATACCACAATGCCATACTTACTTATGAATAAAACAATGCAAGCAAACATCCATGACATGCTACTCATATTAATAGATTGGAGCTAAACATGAGAGATCATAAACTACTAGACTTTCTCAAATAACATATACCTCACATGAACCAACTAAGCATGCTCACATGGATGAGTATATGTACAAAAATGAAAACAAATAGAGTTCATACCAGCCTCTCACCACAATCGGATTGTCGTAGATCGTCATTATTGCCTTTTCACTTGTGTAGCTTGGATAATATGAAATGAAAACCACGCTCCAGCTACCGAAGACCATTGAACTCATAAAGAACTTTACAAACCAAAGAAGAACAGCAAATATTTTTGGTGTTTTCAAATTGCAAATAAGAACAAGAGGAAACAAGCAAACAAAGCAAAATCTTTTTGGGTTTTCTTATAGCAAACTAGCAATAGCAAATAAAGCGAAACAAATGCAAAAACCAAGATAAAGAAATAGTGAAGATAAACAACAGAAATATTTTTGGTCTTTTTGTGTTTTGGGAAAGAAACGAAGCGAAAGCAAGAAATAGCAAACCAAAAGAAACACAGAAAAGCAAGATGGCAGAAATCTGCCAAAACTTGACAGCAGTACAGAAATCGATTTTTACAAAAATCTTACGTTGCTCAGTTCGAAAAGTGTTCAACTAATGAAAGTTAGATAACAACCTGGGGAACATGCACAAAAATTTTCAACTTAAAATAACGTTCTGGCTGTGCACACGAATTTTTACGGTAACAGCCCAGAATCTGTTTTCAGGCAGCACTTCCCCAAATATCATCTTCCTCTCATTAGAAAACCACTCAAAGAGACTAAACAAGTATATACAAGTATCCAGCAATCATAATATGCAAAGAATGAGTGAGGCCGGTATACCTCCCCCCAAGCTTAGGCTTTTGGCCTAAGTGGAGTTCAACCCCAACGAGGGTCGTTCCTCGCCGGTGGGTAGTCCATGGAGTAGTCATAGTAAAGCTCCTGCGCAGAAGAAAAGCGTGGAGGCTCCGCATATCCACCATGTTGATGCGAGGAACTTGCTGCATCGGATGATGAGTCGAGGTGCTCCTCGACCTCTATGTCGTCTCTTGCATGTTGGCCTCCTCTCTCTATATGTGCATCCAGTGCACCTTCCGTGACCGACCAATCTCCCCTGGAATCAAGGTTAGACAAAACAGGCGCGAGCAATCTTACTAGTTTCTCAGTTTTCTTAGTTATTCTCCAAACTTTCTTACAAAATATCATCTTATAATACAGGTTACCCAAGTTGGAGGAATCTGAAACAAATTCATGTTTAATCATAGAGGCTATGTCAAGTTTTTCTATGGGGAACGGAATATCAAAATGATGAGGTTCTACATTATGAAAAGCTAGTAAACGGGAGGCGATGAGGCCTCCGCACATTCCACCTTTCTCACGGTTAGTAGCAAGTCTATAAGCTATTAATGCCCCCAAATTATAAGACCTACTATTTTGCAGGTGCTGCAGCTAGAAAGGCCAAATCCGGGATAGAAAGTTTACTACCAATCCTTTTGGCGAGAACGCATTTGGTAATAAAATAAGCAAAGTAGCGGATAGCCGGGAGCTGAATACTAGTGATTTTACCACTTTCACCTGAGAAACTCCTTCCATCGCAAATCATCTTGTAAAGATCCGAGAATTCTTGCGGCGATCCCCTTATCTTCTCGCACGACCCCCATTGCGGTATTCTAATTGCTGCACAAAAAGCACTAAATGGCAAGTTGACAGTTTTATTGTAAATTTTATACTGGACCGTGGGGTTAGATCGCGACCAATTAAACTTGAAGTCCTGCACAAAAGCCATAGTTAATTTTACATATTGTCTTGGTTCTCCTTCAACAAAGTCACTCAGCCTGCACGAGAAATTAGAGTTTGAACATCTTCAAATATCCCCGCGCTTCTCATGAAATCCGCGCACGGGTAGTAAGAGGGGTATACTCCCTCTTCACGATTGACTACCATAACTTGTTGGACTTCCAATTCTTGCTGGTTCAAGTGATATCTATTCCATTCCATTTTCTGAAATTTCAACAACCAATATAAAAATTTGATTTGGTGACATAAAATTGAGGGAAACTACCATAGGAACTTGCTAGAGTACTAATCATGCATCAAAACTAGTTTCTACCACTTAGAACAAGCATGCAAGCTCACTAAACATGTTACCTACAGCAGCAAAATATTCAAGATATACTCAACCAAACGAAATTCTACTTGGATGGGTGGAGGAGTCACATACCGAAGAGCAAATGTGCCAAATTTCGGAGCAAATCTGGACTGAGCAAAGAGATCGAGAAATCTGGAGCTCTGGAGCAAAAACGCGAGAGAGATGAACTTGGTACGAGTTTTTTCGGGAGAGAGAAGGTGCTGGGAGGAAGAGATGGCAAAGTGGGGCAGAGGGGAGCCCACACCACATGGTGGCGCGGCCACCTCCTTGGCCGCGCCGGCCTGTGGTTTGGCGCCCTCTGGTGCCCCACAGGTCATCCTCTGGTGCTCCCGAGTGCCTCGTCGAAAAATAGGACCAACGGTATAATTTTCGCGAATTTTTGAAAACTTTGAAAAATGCACATTTTCACGGGTATTAAGTTTATTATTATCGGCCGGGAAAATTTCTGAAATCTCAAATCAACTAAGAAACTTTGCAAATTAAAAGTGCTACAGACAACTAAAACAAGTGGAGAAAGAAAGAGATGTTGTTTACCTCCTCTATGCATATAAAAGGTATTTGTTAACAAGGTTGATCAAGTCTTGCCACCAAATAAATTTTACATAGCATATGAAGAAATAAACCTCAAATCAATCATGTTACCTTGAATTGTATTGATATGGATCCAATAACAAGAGTTTGATATTCTTCTTTAGGCTCATATATAGGACAATCGATGGTTCCCACTTTGATAGTTCTCACATGAGAGATAGTATTAACTCCGCACGCTTTTTCAATCCTCTTGGGGAAATAGACGGTGTGTTCCTTATCATCAACATTGAAAGTAACCTTTCCTTTATTGCAATCAATAACAGCCCCTGCGGTGTTAAGAAAAGGTCTCCCAAGAATAATAGACATATTATCATCTTCGGGCATTTCCAATACAACAAAATCGGTTAATATCAAGCGGTTAGTAGTAACTTGAACAGGAACATTCTCACATATACCAACAGGAATAGCGGTAGATTTATCGGCCATTTGCAAAGATATATCAGTAGGTATCAACTTATCTAAGTAAAGTCTCTTATAAAGAGAAAAAGGCATAACACTAACACCGGCTCCCAAGTCACATAGAGCAGTTTTGACATAATTATTCTTAATAGAACAAGGAATAGTAGGTATACCGGGTCGCCCAACTTCTTTGGAACTTTGCCATTGAAAGAGTAATTAGCAAGCATAGTGGAAATTTCCTCATTGGGGATTTTCCTTTTGTTAGTAACAATATCTTTCATATACTTTGAATAAGGAGGCAATTTAATAGCATCAGTTAAAGGGATTTGCAAGAATAAAGGTTTCATCCAATCGCAAAATTTATTATAGTGTTCTTCTTCCTTTGATTTTAGTTTCTTAGCAGGAAAAGGCATTGGCTTTTGCACCCAAGGTTCTCTTTCATTACCATGTTTCTCAGTAATAAAATCTTCTTTAGTATACTTTTTATTTTTAGCATGCTTTTCGAGTTCTTCTTCAACCTCTTCTTTATCAGGAGTATCATTCTTATCATTATCTTTATCATTATCATGTTCATTACCAATTTCAGTTTCAGCATCAGAAATAGAAATACTATTAGGATCATTAACAGGTTCAGAGGATTCTACAACATTTTTATGTTTCTTTTTCTTTTTCTTAGAATGAGCTCTAGGTTCAATGCGTTGAGAATCTTGTTCAATTCTTTTGGGATGCCCTTCAGGATATAGAGGATCCTGGGTAGATACACCACCTCTAGTTGTTACTTCATAAGCTTGTTTTTCTTTAGCATTATTTCCTAACAAGTCATTTTGCACTTTAGTGAGTTGATCAATTTGAGTTCGAATCATTTGTAAATGTTTGACAAGCATCTTAACATCATTGGAGGTTCTCTCCACAATATCATGCAATTGACTAATAGCTTGAGAATTTTCCATTAAATGATTCTCTACTCTCATATTAAAATTTTCTTGCTTAACAATATAATTATCAAACTCATCTAAGCATTGCGCAGGAGGTTTTGAATACGGAATATCTTCCCTAGTAAAGCGTTGAAGGGAATTTACCTCAATCATGGATGAAGGGGGAATTATCTCACATACATCTTCTATAGGAGGTAGATTCTTCACATCTTCAGATTTAATACCCTTCTCCTTGAGAGACTTCTTAGCTTCCCTCATATCTTCATCATTCAATTTAATTAAACCCCTCTTCTTCACTATTGGCGTTGGAGTTGGTTCAGGCGTATTCCAATCATCATAATTCCGGCCTATTTTAACCAATAATTCTTCAGCGTCGTCTGGAGTTCTTTTCCTGAAAACACAACCAGCACAACTATCCAGGTATGCCCTAGACTCAATGGTTAGTCCACTATAAAATATATCAAGTAAATCATGCTTTTCTAAATCATGGTCAGGCAAAGCTCTAATAAGAGAGCAAAATCTCGCCCAAGAATCAGGCAATTTCTCCTCATCTCCTTGATCAAAATTATAAACTCTCTGCAAAGCAGCATGTTGAGCACTAGCAGGAAAGTATTTGCGGAAGAAAACATCAAGCAATTCTTTCGGACTTTTAATAGAACCAGGTGGCAAACTATTATACCAAGTTTTAGCGTCATCCTTTAATGAGAATGGAAAGATTTTAGCAACAAAGTAAGTACGCTTCTTAACATCATCAGAAAACAAGCTACTAAGAGTAGATAACTCAGTCATGTGTTCAACGAACGCTTTCTTTTTCGGTACCACAAAATGGTGTTTTCTCAACAATAGCTATATGAGATAGATCAAGAGAAAAATCATAATCTTTATCCCTAATGTTTATAGGAGATGTGGCAAATTTAGGATCGAGAGACAGTTTATATCTAACGAGTATGTTACGCAAGCAACTTTTTAATTTTTCTTGCATCGGTAGTAGCATTGCATTTTTCAATAAAATCATCATCAAGTTCCACATAATCTTCATCAAGATCATCACTAGAGTATTCAAGTTCGAGGTGAATTAACAGGTGTACTAGCATCGGGAATTTCAGCATTTTCAGTTTGTCTAGACTTAGCAATGGAAGCATCTAGAAAAGTTCCCAATGAACCACTATCATCAAGCACAGCAGAAATATTATCGGTATTATGAGAGTGTTCGGATTCAGCGAGATGTACCCGCATGCGAAGCATGTGGCGGTGAAACAAGTTTATCAATCACGAGATGGTGAATCAAGTGTAGCGGAGGTACTCGGAATTGTACCTTTTCTTGTAGTGGATGGTAATATGGCGATCTTAGTATCGCGAGGTTTACCCATGATGGAGAATTTGCAGCGAACAATATTAATCCAAGTGAACTTCCAAATAAAGCTATGCTCCCCGGCAACGGCGCCGGAAAATAGTCTTGATGACCCACAAGTATAGGGGATCGCAACGGTCTTCGAGGGAAGTATTACCCAATTTATTGATTCGACACAAGGGGAGACAAAGAACACTTGGAAGCCTTAACAACGGAGTTGTCAATTCAATTGCACTGGAAACGAGACTTGCTCGCAAGAGTTTATCGGTAGTAACAGTTTATAGCGATAGCAGATAGTGAAATAACAACGACAGAGTAACAAAGACAGCGAGTAGTGATTATAGTAAACAGCAGGATTAAAATACGTAGGCACGGGGACGGATGACGGGCGTTGCATGGATGAGAGAAACTCATGTAACAATCATAGCGGGGCATTTGCGAGATAATAATAAAACGGTGTCCAAGTACTAATCAATCAATAGGCATGTGTTCCAATTATAGTCGTACGTGCTCGCAATGAGAAACTTGCACAACATCTTTTGTCCTACCAGACCGGTGGAAGCCGGGCCTCAAGGAAACTACTTGGATATTAAGGTACTCCTTTTAATAGAGTATCGGAGCAAAGCATTAACACTCCGTGAACACATGTGATCCTCACATCACTACCATCCCTCCGGTTGTCCCGATTTCGTCACTTCGGGGCCATTGGTTCCGGACAGCGACATGTGTATACAACTTGCGAGGTAAGATCATAAACAACGAATATCTTCATGAATCAATAACATGTTCAGATCTGAGATCATGGCACTCGGGCCCTAGTGACAAGCATTAAGCATAACAAGTTGCAACAATATCATAAAAGTACCATCTACGGACACTAGGCACTATGCCCTAACAATCTTATGCTATTACATGACCAATCTCATCCAATCCCTACCATCCCCTTCGGCCTACAGCGGGGGAATTACTCACACATGGATGGGGGAAACATTGCTGGTTGATGGAGAGGCGTTGGCGGTGATGGCGGTGATGATCTCCTCCAATTCCCCGTCCCGGCGGAGTGCCGGAACGGAGACTTCGGCTCCCGCGACGGAGTTTCGCGATGTGGCGGCGTTCGGAGGGTTTTCGGCGACTTCGACTTCTCTCCGTGCGTTTTTAGGTCGAGGCGAATAAGTAGTCCGAAGGGGGCGTCGGAGGCCGGCCGGGGGCCACACCACCTGGCGCGCGGGCCCCCCGGGCCGCGCCGCCGGTGGTGTGGGGCCCTCGGGCCTCCACTTCAATTGCCCTTACGGCTCCGTTAGTTTCCTGGGAAAATAGGGCCTCTCGCATAAATTCCGAGGTTTTTCCCGAAAGTTGGATTTACGCACAAAAACGAGACACCAGAGCAATTCTGCTGAAAACAGCGTTAGTCCGTGTTAGTTGCATCCAAAATACACAAATTAGAGGCCAAACAATAGCAAAAGTGTTTGGGAAAGTAGATACGTTTTGGACGTATCAGGGACCCGCATGTCATCCTCTATGTACTATAAAACTTTCTTTTCTTGGATTTTTTTCACCCTCTGATTTTCTTTTGATCCCCTGCTGCCTTGGAAACGTTGAGTAAGCTGCTGACTAATGGGACCCGCATGTCATCCTCTATGTACAATCAATTTCTTTTTTTGGAGTTTATTTTTGCCCCCTAATTTCTGCCTACTTCCTTTTTCTTTTGGTCCTATGCCGCCTTGGCTAGGTCGAGACCGCTGCTGCATGATGGGACCCGCATGTCATCCTCTATGCACAATAAAAGTTTCTTTCGTGGATTATTTTTGGCTCCTGATATTTGTCACTTGCCTTTTTCTTTCGATCTCATGCCAACTTTGAAACGTTGAGGCCGCATGTCATCCTCTATGTACAATAAACGTTTTTTCTTGGATTATTTTTGGGACCCGATATTTGTCACTTGCCTTTTCTTTCTGTATCATGCCGCTTCGAAACGTTGAGGAAGCCGCTGGCTCGTGGGTCCCGCAAGTCATCCTCTATGTAGAATAAAAGTTTCCTTTCTTGGAATTATTTTTACCCCTGATTTCTGGCTACTTCCTTTTTCTTTTGATCCCGTGCCGCCTTGGAAACGTTGAGGCCGCCGCCGCAAAATGGGACCCGCATGTCATCCTCTATGTACAATAAAGTTTCTTTTCTTGGATTATTTTTGGCTCCCGATATTTGGTCACTTCCTTTTATTTCGATCCCGTGCCCCTTGGAAACGTTAAGACCACCGCTGAAAAATGGGATCCGCATGTCATACTCTATGTACAATAAAGTTTCTTTTCTTGGATTATTTTTTGCTACTGATGTTTTGGCACTTGCATTTTTCTTTCGATCTCATGCCGCCTTTGAAACGTTGAGACCGCCGCCGCAAAATGGGACTCACATGTCATCCTCTATGTACAATAAAAGTTTCTTTTCTTGGATTATTTTTTGCTCCCGATATTTGGTCACTTTCCTTTTTCTTTCGATCTCATGCCGCCTCGAAACGTTGAGTAAGTAGCTGCCTCATGGGACCCGCATTTCATCCTCTATGTACAATAAAGTTTCTTTTCTTGGATTTTTTTTACCCCCGATTTTTGGTCACTTGCCTTTTTCTTTCGATCTCATGCCACCTTTGAAACGTTGAGGAACCCGCCGGCTCATGGGACCCGCATGTCATCCTCTATGTACTATAAAACTTTCTTTTCTTGGATTTTTTTGGCACCTCGTATTTGGTCACTTGCCTTTTTCTTTCGATCCCGTGCAGCCTCTCAAACGGTGATACCGCCGTCGCTAAATGGGACCCGCATGTCATCCTCTATGTACACTCAAGTTTCTTTTCTTGAATTATTTTTGGCTCCTGATATTTGATCACTTTAAAACAACTTGTACGTAGAATGTCCCGGTTTTTTTGTGGTGAATCATAGTATCCGTGTTGCATTAGAAAAGGGGCCGAAAGTGTTTGAGTTGCCCGTTTGTAGTTATTGGGCATTATAGTCCGAGTAAGTAGGCCCACATCAACTACCATGTAGACGGCAACCCAAAAGGGGAAATTTTGGCCCAAGCCGGGGAAGTTGTACTTTTTTTTCTATTGGTAAGGTTAGCCTCACACACAAAAAATGTCGCGTTACATGGGGCAAGGCTGGAAGCCTGATCGTTACTGAAGGTTGCACATTTGCGCCTAATATGCTTGTCGCCAGGAGGTTTGCTATTTGTTCGAAA
Organism: Lolium rigidum; assembly: GCF_022539505.1. Taxonomy (NCBI): domain Eukaryota; kingdom Viridiplantae; phylum Streptophyta; class Magnoliopsida; order Poales; family Poaceae; genus Lolium; species Lolium rigidum. Next base: position 139,721,845 of record NC_061508.1, read on the forward strand.
ACTATGGAAGGGGAGTTTGTTGGTGCATGCATACGTTTGCGAGGAACCAAATGCAGCATTTTGACTTCACCGTATAACCGAACAAAGATGTGTTCTTCACAATACAGCCAACACAAGCATTAACTAATGTAACTAGAGACATTGAGTACAGTATTGAGCCTTCATGTTTAACATAACATTGTGTGTGGAGGAGCCACGCACATAGTATATAAGAGTACCATCATGTTGACCACAAATGCATCATCGAAGAGAGTGGTAAATATACTTATTGACCACCTCTCTACAAAAAAGTGGTAATTAGAACCGAACATGCACCACCTTATTTGAGCTGTGATCCATATTGTTCCTCCAAAGGTGCATGATTGCCTTTACACTTGATGACCTTCTCGCAGCTTTTCGTGATCAAATACGAGCACCTTCAAGGATCCGGTGTCAATCCTCTTGAATACCGTGAAGTATCCTATCTTCAAGTCATGTGCTTTGACAAACGCCGACCAGCCGTGCGTCCATAACAATCTTGCCATCTTCCTCCTTCAGGCCGACCTCCCGTATGCAATCGGTGGAGATCTTCAGCCTTGATGGTCTCCGGCCACAAACCTTCAAACCAGGGCTAAAAGCACCGGGGATGAGCCCATCCAAGAACTCTGCGTAGCTGCCAGTGGCGGGTCCGCTCACCGGCGTTTGGTGGCCTCGATCATCGTGGCAGCTCCCTTTTTTCGAAGATGAGCTCTCCTACAAGCTTGATCTTGTTGCCTGAACAATGCAACAAAAAAAATGAACCCAAATGGTATACTTATGAAGCCCACAATCTGAACATTATGCCTCCGGATCTAGTTTGGCTATTTCGTAGGAACGGTATATCGCCTTCAACTCATAAAACTCGGGAAAAAACTAAGCAACAGGAATAGAACTATAGATAGCATGGCATGGTGGATGCATAGCCCGTGTTTGCAAATAGTTTGTGGGTAGCCCACACTTGCAAGTTCATATCAACATATATTTTCCCCGGAAATTATTGTATTGCAATTTCGACGATTCGCACTTGATCATACTTTTCATCGGCTGCCCAGCTTTGGCTGACCGGTTTGTTTATTCGCTAGTGTCCTCCTTCCTATTCCTAGACACCCAAGTCCATCATCATGGGCACGGACAAGGTGTAATATAAGATATATGCCACAAAAATAATACGTAGGATTGATAATGAAAATAAGTTTCCAATGGTCCGTGTCCAACAAGGGACGAGTAGTTTCTCTCCACTTCATCCCGACGTGTGTGGTGAGCAAGCCCTCCCATCAGTATCAGAGGAATTTAATTTGACAAGGGCTACAGGAAGACATCACCAAGAAAGGGTGATGCATGTCTCCTTCAACAAACACAAAGCAAGACATGTCCGAAGCAAGTACATGAACACAAGTACACCACCATAATAATACTACATGAACACAAGTGATGCCGTCGGTTGGGGAGGCCTAAATAAAACTTAAACTTAATCCTAATCTAATGGACGTCGGTTGGGGCGCGCGACGGGTCCGCCTCGTCCTCGTTCTTCGCCTATGCCGCCTACGTCCGTGCCCGCTTCTGGTCCCATGCTTCGCGATAGGGGCGGCCCTGTGGGTATTCTTGCGTATGCAGCTGAATACCCAAGATTTTGACAAAACCTTAGAATTTCCTCATAAATCAGTGGAAAAATTTGGCAAATACATGAGGATTTTGGCAAAATGAATACACAAAGTTGAAAATGAATACCCAAGCACTTCATCACCGGCGCAGCCACCGTTCGCGCTCCAGTGCGGTCGAGCATGGCGGACGCCGTCAAAAGACCTTGCCGGCGGCGCTGTCCCAGCGGTTCAGTCCTCAGCCGAGAAATCTCCTTCCGGAGAAGAGTATCGCTTGCCGGCGGCGAACGCCTCATAATGGCGATGAGCCCCGACCTCGCAGAACTTCCGTTGGGAAGCCTCCAAGATCCGGAGGTCGTGCTCGCCGTACTCCTCCTTCAACCGTGGGTCCTCGTCGTTATCGGAGCCGTACTCCGCGTCGGACCGCGGCTCCGGCTCCGGCTCCGGCTCCGGCCGCGATGGTGGTGGAGGCCGCGCGCGGACTTTGAGGCCAAGCCTACGTAACCTCGTTTTCCGATGGCGCGGCATTTTTGAGGTGGAGAGGAGAGAATGGAGCGTAAGCGGTGGTGGAAATGAGAGGATAGCACCGCGGGGCTGGACGGCGTAGTAGGTACTTTATGCCGGTGGTAGGCAACTACCCTCATTTACGGCGGCGTAGGCGACTGGACGCCGCGTGTCCGGCCGCTGCCCTCGTGGCCGCCTAGGTTTAGGCGCGGGACTACCAACCTTCCCGCGTCGCCTTTGATGCGAACAGCCGCGTCCTCCCGCTGACAAGGCGGCCCCACACGCGAAAACCGTCGTGCCGCGAGGCGCCGACGCGCCCGATTCGCGCCCTTCGCCGGTGTGAGCCCAAAAAATGCAACTACTACTACCGTACTAGCGTATAGGGTGAGCAGGCCCTCCCATCGCATCGAGGAATTTGACAAGGGCTACAGGACGACTAGTTACATCACCAAAAAAGGTGATGCATGTCTCCTTCACATGGTCTTCTTATGTCATATAGTAAGGCACTAGCAATGATCGGCGCGGCGTGTCTAACTAATATACTCCCTCTATCTCCGAGCTTAAGGCGTAAAAATAAATTCGATTTCTGATCAAAGCATAAGGCGTAGGGTGAACTCTATCCTATTTCTACCGAAGATGCCCCTCTCACCGTTTCTCGTTTGCTAAAAACAGGGAGACGATTGACCCAGCTATGGCATGCACACGGTATTCACGCTGAATTAACCGCTCCTCCAGTTAATCTCCTCTAAAACCGGTGCCTCATTGGTTGTATACGGTGCATGCATGAGATGGTAGTTAACGAGGAGTCTGATGCGGCTACTTTAGGGAAGAGAGAGAAATACGGAGTAAAAGGAGTGAGTTATTAGAGATTTATGAGGGGCAAGTATGGAAGCTAATTTGCACGCCAACCCTACTTAATCCTAGCGCCAATTTATTTACACCTTAAGCCGTGAGATGGAGTAAATGTTTAGCAGCTTGTAAATATTTATGGGCTTTTCATCAGCAATGATGATGGCACAACATGAAGTGAAGTTTAGCAGCTTGTAGCATGATTTTTTTTGAATAAATGATGCTCAAACTCACCGATTCTCAAACTGCCCTTACAACGTTAAGGGAGCTGATATTAGGCACATACCCACTTTCCCTAAGCCCTGAGACAACGCAATCAAACATCATGCTATCCGGAAGTCTCGAAACAATCTCAACCGTGAAGAGATCAACATTTAATTTAACAAAACCGTCTAATCCCGATGTGTAGAGAACGAATCCGTTGCACATATTGCCGCAACTCATAAATAGATCACAACACAACTTCAGGATTATTTTTTACAGTAACACAATTTTGTGATGCCATTTGTTATCACTCCTTGGTGTGTATCTTGTGCAAGATCGGTTAAATTGCTAGGCCATCTACTAATACCGATGGTTCATGTCTCCAGCTATGAAAGTAAGAGTTCATATACTTAGCCAAATGCTCAGCCTAGCTACCCCATGTAGGAAACCGACCGTGGGAAGGTAATTGCATCCTTCTCGAATTTGATCTATTAAAAGACATCTCGAAAACAAAAGACGGCTACCCCGAAGTAATTGAGTGTAAGATGAAATACTAAAATTGCTACACCAACAGAAAGTGGACAATTGCCTCATCTAAGCTGGTCTAGTGTACATCCATGTTTAACATGTGAAGATGTGAGCGTATGAATTAGTAGCCAAAAACAACGTACTATTTTCGTGGAAAGCACGGCAAAGTAAATGCGTATAATTCTACTTTAGCAATCGTCTCACCTTGACACATGTAATATGAACTATAGTTTCATGAACAATAATTAGTAAGAACAGAGAAAAGTAACAACTGCCTTAGTTGATATAATCTAAAAATAGTAGCTGCCCATTTCAGCTAATGATTTGTCCAGATAAAAAGCCCAACAAGAAACTAAGCATCAGAAACGTCTCAATAATATATAGAAACTAACTCTACATCAGGATAAGAATGAATTCAGTAGCTAACTCTATTTGAGTCCTTCTCGTTACTTCGACCGATGTTTACATACTAAAGTGGTACCGCAATAATGTTTCGTGATCGACATCGAGCATTCTTGCAGCTTTTAGCATTTGTGTCATCTAGGTTATTATTGATGCCAAAACTAGACACTAGTTAGTGTATACACAGTTATATAATACCTCTGTCCCACCGAAAGTGTCTGAGATTTGTCCAAATTCAGATGTATCTAGACAGGGAAAGCATATAGATAGATTCAAATTTTGACAAATATATATCATCTTAAGTTTAAGTCCCGTGCCGTAGTTAATTCCCTTTGTCTTAAGTGATCTATTAGAGAGCTTCCCCGTGACCACCCGAAGGGTAAGAAATGTTTAATCGTATAAGTGGATTGCCTAGACCTTTCCATCAGCTCGGACTTTTGGTTGCGTTGGCTAGTCGATGAAGCTTGACATGGTGTCGAGCCGTGGTCTCGAGTTCGAGTCCTCGGCTTTCGCAATTTATCCTAAAATTGCCGCCCTTGCGATCAGCCCGGACTTTTGGTTGTGTTGGTAGTGCATTAAGCTTGACAAGAAAGAAATGCCTTTTTATAGCTAACCCCAAGTCCGGTAACATTTGCAAAATAGGTATCGGATGCAGCTATCCATTCAGTAGAAGAATTTGCATTTCAGAGTTGAAGGTTCATAATCTCTTCTCTACTATTAATAGTTAAGGGTACACAGGGTATTTGTTTACCTCATTTTCGCGTTCTAAAAAAGGTACGCCATATGGTTGTGCTAAGTTGAACTGATTTAAGTCTGTTCAAGTTTATCGAAAGTTATACTACCAACATCTAAAACATCAATATAGGCTCATATATTACAAAAGATATTTAGATTTTCTTTTCTCGAACACATGCCTAGTCGTGCATCATTATATATTAGAGCATACAGGGTTGTAGCAAGGCGACGAAAAACTGAGAAAGCAAAAAGAAAGAACTATACAGGGGACTACAGGCAGCTAACTTTGCTAGGCCTGCAGGTGCTAAATCTTATATATATATGAGGTTGTAGATATTAGTCGTAAACTTACTCAAACTTAAATAACACTTGATTAGGAAAAAGATAACCCGAGTTATTTTGAATGAGGGGACGTCACAATCACTAATCAAAGATAATTGTGGGAAACTGAAATCTATTCAAGAAAATGGGAGAAATAATGTATCAAACACAAAATTAATTATACCATTTTGCAGCATTGTTCACCGATATAAACAAAGAACTCGTTTGATCCGCATGTAGGTACATCCAATCAACGCTTTTTCCCCGATCTCTAGAAAATATAAGCTACGCATGTAATTACAAACGATTTTCTTCTATTTTTCTCGTTTCTATGTTAACATTTGAGATACTTGTTAATTACATCCATATTCTGCAGCTTGCATAGAGTTACTAATTCAGGAATGCATTCACATACGGAGTATACTATGTTTGCCGATGACCGACTAGTACTAATTCATTGCAAGCAACGGTTCATTCATATTCGTATAAAGGATGTGATCGTTAAGTCATATACTTATGAAAGTCCTTATGCATCTCTCTCGATGCGTATGGCGGGGTCTCTCGTCCTCCTTTTGGAGGCAAAATCAATTAGTTATATATGAAACAATGGGTGTAAAAGGTTATCAAAAAGGGTGCCTTCATAGTGCTACGTTATCTTTTGAGATACCGGTTAATTACATCCATATTCTCGCATTGGCGTAGAGTTACTAATTCAGGAATGAAATCACATACCGAGCATACTATGTTTGTTGGTGGCTAATTAGTACTACTAATTCATTGCAAGCAACGGTTCATTCATATTCAGCAAAAGGGGGTGTGATCATTAAGTCATTTAAGAAAGGTAAAATATAAACAAGGTAGTTCATTAATAACTTCATTGGTTAAGGCAATGTATCATGCAATGCAAAAGGACTGAAAAATACCATTTGCGGTGTCCCGTAAGTACGTGGAGCCGCCGCTCGTCCACCGCAAAAACGTGGCCACCGAGTTCAATGGCATCACAAGTAATTTGGATAATCAGTGCAGGTGTAAGGGCCTCCAAAGATGGGCATTCTCCCGCCGCCACCCCTTCAAGGTAGAAAATCGTTTTGTCGAACAAGGCGATGAGCTTGTAATCTGCGTACCTCCCACCTTTTGTGGGCACTTGGCAGATTACAATCTTCAACAAATCAATTGCTGGACCCCAGTTAAAAGAGTATGCAGGTTGATATGAAAAACTACTATGATCGATCTTCGAAGGTGTAGGGATGGAAGGGGGATATGTCGCCGCTGTAGACGTTCACGAGGCACCACCGGTACCCATGATGATCGGCGGCGGCGATCAAGTCGCCATTCGCGCCAAGCCATTTTCTGTCGTGCATGAACGGCAGGCGACGTAACGGCGAGGATGGTCGAGGGGCACCAGGTCGTACACGCGTATCATGCGTACGAGATGCCGTCGCCCAATCCCGTTGTTCATCGAACCAATAAGCAGTGCGGAGGCATCGAGCAGTGTGGTTCACCCCAATGGTGCATCTTACCTTCATCCTTGCCGATCCTGGCCGTAGAGCTCCCCGGAACATGCGGCAAGCTCGGACGGTGTAGGTAACGTCCGCATGCGCAGCGATGAGGTCGGTGTTGTCGCCGGTGAGAGCCTCCCAGGGGCCTTCCCCGCCGCCCCGGCAAAGCCTAGAATAATTCATCACGTGAAGATGGATTTAGGTGGATGGCGGATGCAACCGCGCTTGGGGATTTCGGAGGAGAGGGCGAGCGGAACGATGCGGCGTGGTGGGGATCGAGATACCGCGCGTGCGCGTGATTCTGGGAGGGTGAAGAAGAATACGATAGACATGCAAGGGGCAAAACTAGGAGTAGTACTCTAGGCTGCTGCTGCGACTGGGCGCCGATTTGACTGTTGGTATACTAGCACGCCACCCATCTATAGATTTGCGACGACGTTTGGTGCAGTGATGTCTCGTCACATCAGGTTGACCAGAGAGGTTTTTTTTTACGCTTTCCATTTCGATATATTTTTCGCCAATAATCGTAGTTCTCTACATGCCGTAGACACGTACCTTAACACGTGGGCAGCATGCAACCGCGCGAGCACCAAAATGGAATGAGAGATGTTTTAGAGCATAACTTCATTTTCAATGCCTTTCTTAGCTTGGTTTGGAAACCGGACAGAGCTTCAGTGACTTGATGCTTCCAAGATACATTGTGACTATGTGCCACCATCTACCATCCATTTGAGATCCAACGTTCCAAACTATTTCTTATTTCGAAGCTAAGAAAACTATTCTGAAAATTTTGAAAAATCCAGTAATATGTAGATGCCTTGTTTTAAAATCTAGGAAGCTTGTGATTAAATAGCTTCTTACGTACTCGAGCACTAGTTCGAACTAAATATATATTTGCTCACAAACCTATAATTCAAATCGAATGAAACTATGTGTGTATATATATAGTAATAATATTAACTTTCGCCATAACTTGGGTCCCATTTATCTTGTGAAGTTTCCCACTATGTATGATGAACTGAACCTTAGCATTAAGATGGGACCAACATGTATATGCTATTGGTGTACCCACATGCACGACATAGGATTGAGAGATAAATTATTTTTGATTGCTAGTTGTTTGATTCTACGGGATTTTTTCCTACACCAACCTAGTTGTTTGATTGAACATATCCTATAGGAAATAATCCTATAGAAAATAAACATGAGGTCATATCTCATTGATTCATTTATTTTTTATTTTATGCTCATTTGAATATTGGTCAAATCCTAGGTTTGACCAAGATTTAAACAAGATTAAAACATCAAAATGAAAGGGTAAGCCTGGATCCTTCTTATGCACTCTAAAATGAAGCTTTTGGGTTTTTTTTAAAATGATCCTTCTTAGTCCATGTTTGAAACCCGAAACCACTTCTCTTCATGCTTGACTTCATAAGACAGAGTTTAATTAGGGTTAGGGGTATAGATACATGATTTGTCTGGTTTGAATATGTCTAGACCTTGTTTAACAACTTGAATGCTTACTATATGACATAAGAAGACTATGAACTTTGGTTTTTCATTTTTTGATTTTTTGTAATTTTCCGCCCATTTGAATCTTGGTCAAATCCTAGGTTTGAACAAGATTTAAACAAGTTTAAAACATGAAAATAAAATGGTAAGCATGGATCCTTCTTATTCTCCCTAAAATGAAGCTTTTGGGGTTTTTTGAAATTTCCATGTTTCAAACCCAAAACCACCACTTCTCTTTCATGCTTGACTTCATAAAGATAGAGTTTAGGGTTAGGGTAGATATATACATGATTTTTCTGGTTTGAATATGTCTAGACCTTGTTTATCATCTTGAATGCTTACTATATGACATAAGAATGCTATGTGCTTTAGTTTTTCATTATTTTGATTTTTTCTCAAGAATCTTGGTCAAATCCTAGGTTTGACCAAGATTTAAACAAGTTTAAAACATGAAAATGGGAAGAGAAGCCGGTATCATCCTTCTTAGTCACTCTAAAATGAAGCTTTTGGGAGGTTTTTGAAATTTCCATGTTTGAAACCCAAAACCACATCTCTTCATGCTTGACTACATAAGACAAAGTTTAGGGGTTACAGGGTAGATACATGATTTGCATAGTTTGAATATGTCTAGACCTTGTTTCTCAACTTTAATGCTTACTATATGACATAAGAAGCTTTTGGGATGTTCTTGAAATTTCCATGTTTGAAACCCAAAACGACTTCTCTTCATGCTAGACTTCATAAGATCGACCGAGTTTAGGGTTAGGGGTAGATACATTATTTGTCTGGTTTGAATATGTCCAAACCTCTTGTTTATCAACATTTGAATGCTTACTATATGACATAAGAAGATTATGTGCTTTCGTTTTTTATTTTTTTATTTTTTATTTTATGCTCATTTGAATATTGGTCAAATCCTAGGTTTGACCAAGATTTAAACAAGATTAAAACATGAAAATGAAAGGGTAAGCCTGGATCCTTCTTATGCACTCTAAAATGAAGCTTTTGGGGTTTTTTAAAATGATCCTTCTTAGTCCATGTTTGAAACCCGAAACCACTTCTCTTCATGCTTGACTTCATAAGACATAGTTTAATTAGGGGTTAGGGGTATAGAAACATGATTTGTCTGGTTTGAATATGTCTAGATCGACCTTGTTTAACAACTTGAATGCTTATTATATGACATAATAAGACTATGTACTTTGGTGTCATTTTTTTCATTTTTTTAATTTTTTGCCCATTTGAATCTTGGTCAAATCCTAGGTTTGAACAAGATTTAAACAAGTTTAAAACATGAAAATAAAATGGTAAGCATGGATCCTTCTTATTCTCCCTAAAATGAAGCTTTTGGGGTTTTTTGAAATTTCCATGTTTCAAACCCAAAACCGCCACTTCTCTTTCATGCTTGACTTCATAAGACAGAGTTTAGGGTTAGGGGTAGATATATACATGATTTTTCTGGTTTGAATATGTCTAGACCTTGTTTATCATCTTGAATGCTAGCTTACTATATGGCATAAGAATGCTATGTGCTTTGGTTTTTCATTCTTTTGATTTTTTCTGAAGAATCTTGGTCAAATCCTAGGTTTGACCAAGATTTAAACAAGTTTAAAACATGAAAATGAGAAGGGAAAGCCTGTATCATCCTTCTTATTAATTAGTCACTCTAAAATGAAGCTTTTGGGAGGTTTTTGAAACTTCCATGTTTGAAACCCAAAACCACCTCTCTTCATGCTTGACTACATAAGACAAAGTTTAGGGGTTAATTAGGGGTAGATACATGATTTGCATAGGTTGAATATGTCTAGACCTTGTTTCTCAACTTTAATGCTTAGTAGTATATGACATAAGAAGCTTTTGAGATGTTCTTGAAATTTCCATGTTTGAAACCCAAAACGACTTCTCTTCATGCTAGACTTCATAAGATCGACCAAGTTTAGGGTTAGGGGGTAGAGATACATTATTTGTCTGGTTTGAATATGTCCAAACCTTGTGTTTATCAACTTGAATGCTTACTATATGACATAAGAAGACTATATGCTTTTGTTTTTCCATTTTCTGAGTTTTTTTTTGAATTTAATGCCGATTTGAATCTCTTTAATTGTGAGATCCTAGGTTTGACAAATTAAGATTTAAACAAGTTTAAAATATGAAAATGAAAAGGTAAGCATGGATCCTTCTTAGTCACTCTAAAATGAAGCTTTTGGGAGGTTTTTGAAATTTCCATGTTTGAAACCCAAAACCACTTATCTTCATGCTTGACTTCATAAGACATAGTTTAGGGGTTAGGGGGTATAGATACATGATTTGTCTGGTTTGAATATGTCTAGACCTTGTTTATCAACTTTAATGCTTACTATATGACATAAGAAGACTATGTGCTTTGGTTTTTCATTTTTCTCGTTTTTTTTTTGAATTTTCCGCCCATTTGAATCTCCGTCAAATCCTAGGTTTGACCAAGATTTAGACAAGTTTAACACGTGAAAACGAATAAGTAAGCCTGGATCCTTCTTAGTCACTCCAAAATGTACCAATTGATAGATGTGTTAACTTTGCTTAATGGAAAAAATAATGTCATGTAAATGAGTTAACTTGGATTTCCTACCCTTGAATCCATAGGAAACTTTGCTCTAATGCACTATACTAATCAACCGAGTTTTTACACCAATAGGTCTGTCACTTACGTGTGGTGCCCATGCGTGGGGTCCCACACTTCAGCTGAGCACAGGTCACGTGCAATAGGTACGCAAACTCCCAGCCCATTTTCTTTGTCAAGAGAAGACGCATCAGATGCGTATTGGAAGTCTCTCGGGTCCTTCAGATCCTTCGGTTGTCCCTCTCACAAAAAAAAACAAATCTCTCTCATTCTCGGCCTCGCTCGACTCGCCGCTCGCTCGCTCGCACCTCCCGCTCACCGACAAACCCCGCACAAAAGTCAACATCATCACCCGAAAAGGGGAGACACCATAATGCTCTCCCTTCTTCTCTCCTTCCAAGTGATCCCTCTTCTCCGAGTTTCACTCGACGGCAAACACACATGTGCCGCATAGTAATAATAAAAATGTAGAAAAATCAACCTACGAATCTATAATTAAATAGGTTAAACTAGGGTTTTGCCCAGTACTACAGATCAAGTTCAAAAAATCCAACTACGGGGTTCGAACAACCCCATTTCTAATCCAAGAATTTTTTCGACCTCATCCAAATGGCCTCAAACTATAGGGTTAATTAGCATCTAGTGCAATATGTGTGAACATGTATGCACTATGTGTGCTATAACTTGTATGTCTTTCAAATTTGAACCAAATTTGAATAAGTTTGAAATATTTGAAATGGGGCTTTTGGCTTAAACGTTTGAAACCCAAAACGACTTCTCTTCATGCTAGACTTCATAAGACCGAGTTTAGGGTTAGGGGGTAGATATATGATTTGTCTGGTTTGAATATGTCTAAACCTTGTTTATCAACTTGAATGCTTACTATATGACATAAGAAGACTATGTGCTTTTGTTTTTCATTTTTCTAATTTTTTTGAATTTTATGCCCATTTGAATCTTGGTCAAATCCTAGGTTTGACCAAGATTTAAACAAGTTTCAAACATGAAAATGAAAACGTAAGCCCGGATCCTTCTTAGTCACTCTAAAATGAAGCTTCTGGGAGGTTTTTGAAATTTCCATGTTTGAAACCCAAAACCACTTCTCTTCATGCTTGACTTCATAAGACATAGTTTAGGGGTTAGGGTAGATACATGATTTTCCTGGTTTGAATATGTCTAGACCTTGTTTATCAACTTAATTGAATGCTTACTATATGACATAAGAAGACATTGGTTTTTCAATTTTTTTTGATTTTTTTGAATTTTTATGCCCATTTGAATCTTGGTCAAATCCTAGGGTTGACCAAGATTTGAACAAGTTTAAATCATGAATATGAAAAATTAAGCATCTATCCTTCTTAGTCACTCCAAAATGTAGCACTTGGGAGGGTTTTTGAAATTTCCATGTTTGAAACCCAAAACCACTTCTCTTCATGATTGACTTCATAAGACATAGTTTAGGGTTAGGGGTAGATACATGATTTGTATGGTTTGAATATGTCTAGACCTTGTTTATCAACTTGAATATGCTTACTATATGACGTACATAAGAAGACTATGTACTTTGGTTTTTCAGTTTTCTATTTTTTAAATTTTCTGCCCACTTGAATCTTGGTCAAATTAATCCTAGGGTTGACCATGATTTAAACACAAGTCTATAACATGAAATGAAAAGGTAAGCATGGATCCTTCTTACTCACTCTAAAATGAAGCTTTTGGGATGTGTTCTTGAAATTTCCATGTTTGAAACCCAAAACGACACTTCTTTTCATGCTTTGGTTTTTCATTCTTTTGATTTTTTCTGAACTTTTATGCCCATTTGAATCTTGGTCAAATATATCCTAGGTTTGACCAAGATTTAAACAAGTTTAAAACATGACAATGAAAAGGTAATTAATCATGGATCCTTCTTAATTAACCAGTCAGCCTAATTAAAATGAAGCTTTTGGGAGGTTTTTCAAATTTCCATGTTTGAAACCCAAAACCACACTTCTTTTCATGCTTGACTTCATTTATAAGACACAGTGTAGGGTTAGGGGTAGATGACTTGTTTGATTTGAATGTGTCTAGACCTTCTTCATGAACTTTTGAATGCTTACTATATGACATAAGAAGATTATGTGCTTTCTTTTTTATTTTTTTATTTCTTATTTTATGCTCATTTGAATATTGGTCAAATCCTAGGTTTGACCAAGATTTAAACAAGATTAAAACATCAAAATGAAAGGGTAAGCCTGGATCCTTCTTATGCACTCTAAAATGAAGCTTTTGGGGTTTTTAAAAATGATCCTTCTTAATTAGTCCATGTTTGAAACCCGAAACCACTTCTCTTCATGCTTGACTTCATAAGACAGAGTTTAATTAGGGGTTAGGGGTATAGATACATGATTTGTCTGGTTTGAATATGTCTAGATCGACCTTGTTTAACAACTTGAATGCTTACTATATGACATAAGAAGACTATGTACTTTGGTTTTTCATTTTTTTCACTTTTTTAATTTTCTACCCATTTGAATCTTGGTCAAATCTTAGGTTTGAACAAGATTTAAACAAGTTTAAAACATGAAAATAAAATGGTAAGCATGGATCCTTCTTAGTCTCCCTAAAATGAAGCTTTTGGGGTTTTTTGAAATTTCCATGTTTCAAACCCAAATTAAACCGCCACTTCTCTTTCATGCTTGACTTCATAAGACAGAGTTTAGGGTTAGGGGTAGATATATACATGATTTTTCTGGTTTGAATATGTCTAGACCTTGTTTATCATCTTGAATGCTAGCTTACTATATGGCATAAGAATGCTATGTGCTTTGGTTTTTCATTCTTTTGATTTTTTCTGAAGAATCTTGGTCAAATCCTAGGTTTGAACAAGATTTAAACAAGTTTAAAACATGAAAATGAGAAGGGAAGCCTCGTATCATCCTTCTTATTAATTAGTCACTCTAAAATGAAGCTTTTGGGAGGTTTTTGAAATTTCCATGTTTGAAACCCAAAACCACCTCTCTTCATGCTTGACTACATAAGACAAAGTTTAGGGGTTAATTAATTAGGGGGTAGATACATGATTTGCATAGGTTGAATATGTCTAGACCTTGTTTCTCAACTTTAATGCTTAGTACTATATGACATAAGAAGCTTTTGAGATGTTCTTGAAATTTCCATGTTTGAAACCCAAAATTAACGACTTCTCTTCATGCTAGCTAGACTTCATAAGATCGACCAAGTTTAGGGTTAGGGGGTAGAGATACATTATTTGTCTGGTTTGAATATGTCCAAACCTTGTGTTTATCAACTTGAATGCTTACGATATGACATAAGAAGACTATGTGATTTGGTTTTTCATTTTTTCTGATTTTTTTGAATTTTGTGCCCACCCATTTGTATCTTGGTCAAATCCTAGGTTTGACCAAGATTTAAACAAGTTTAAATCATGAAAATGAAAAGGGAAGCATGTATCCTTCTTAGTCACTCTAAAATGAAGTTTTTGGGAGGTTTTTGAAATTTCCATGTTTGAATCTTTTGGTCAAATCCTAGGTTTGACAAATTAAGATTTAAACAAGTTTAAAATATGAAAATGAAAAGGTAAGCATGGATCCTTCTTAGTCACTCTAAAATGAAGCTTTTGGGAGGTTTTTGAAATTTCCATGTTTGAAACCCAAAACCACTTATCTTCATGCTTGACTTCATAAGACATAGTTTAGGGGTTAGGGGGTATAGATACATGATTTGTCTGGTTTGAATATGTCTAGACCTTGTTTATCAACTTTAATGCTTACTATATGACATAAGAAGACTATGTGCTTTGGTTTTTCATTTTTCTGTTTTTTTTTTTTGAATTTTCCGCCCATTTGAATCTCTGTCAAATCCTAGGTTTGACCAAGATTTAGACAAGTTTAACACGTGAAAACGAATAAGTAAGCCTGGATCCTTCTTAGTCACTCCAAAATGTACCAATTGATAGATGTGTTAACTTTGCTTAATGGAAAAAATAATGTCATGTAAATGAGTTAACTTGGATTTCCTACCCTTGAATCCATAGGAAACTTTGCTCTAATGCACTATACTAATCAACCGAGTTTTTACACCAATAGGTCCGTCACTTACGTGTGGTGCCCATGCGTGGGGTCCCACACTTCAGTTGAGCACAGGTCACGTGCAATAGGTACGCAAACTCCCAGCCCATTTTCTTTGTCAAGAGAAGACGCATCAGATGCGTATTGGAAGTCTCCGGGTCCTTCAGATCCTTCGGTTGTCCCTCTCACAAAAAAAAACAAATCTCTCTCATTCTCGGCCTCGCTCGACTCGCCGCTCGCTCGCTCGCACCTCCCGCTCACCGACAAACCCCGCACAAAAGTCAACATCATCACCCGAAAAGGGGAGACACCATAATGCTCTCCCTTCTTCTCTCCTTCCAAGTGATCCCTCTTCTCCGAGTTTCACTCGACGGCAAACACACATGTGCCGCATAGTAATAATAAAAATGTAGAAAAATCAACCTACGAATCTATAATTAAATAGGTTAAACTAGGGTTTTGCCCAAGATTACGCATCAAGTTCAAAAAATCCAACTACGGGGTTCGAACAACCCCATTTCTAATCCAAGAATTTTTTCGACCTCATCCAAATGGCCTCAAACTATAGGGTTAATTAGCATCTAGTGCAATATGTGTGAACATGTATGCACTATGTGTGCTATAACTTGTATGTCTTTCAAATTTGAACCAAATTTGAATAAGTTTGAAATATTTGAAATGGGTGATGGCGTGTATTTCACACGTTCGTTGGGCAACCCCAAGAGGAAGGTATGATGCGCACAGCAGCAAGTTTTCCCTCAGAAAGAAACCAAGGTTTATCGAACCAGGAGGAGCCAAGAAGCACGTTGAAGGTTGATGGCGGCGGGATGTAGTGCGGCGCAACACCAGGGATTCCGGCGCCAACGTGGAACCCGCACAACACAACCAAAGTACTTTGCCCCAACGAAACAAGCTGAGGTTGTCAATCTCACCGGCTTGCCGTAACAAAGGATTAACCGTATTGTGTGGAAGATGATTGTTTGCAGAAAAACAAGAGAACAAGTATTGCAAGAGATTGTATTTCAGTAAAGAGAATTGGACCGGGGTCCACAGCTCACTAGAGGTGTCTCTCCCATAAGACGAACAAGCATGTTGGGTGAACAAATTACAGCTGGGCAATTGACAAATAAAGAGAGCATGACAATGCACATACATATCATGATGAGTATAGTGAGATTTAATTGGGCATTACGACAAAGTACATAGACCGCCATCCAACCGCATCTATGCCTAAAAGTCCACCTTCAAAGTTATCATCCGAACCCCTCCAAGCATTAAGTTGCAAGCAACGTGACAATTGCATTAAGTATGGTGCGTAATGTAATCAACAACTACATCCTTAGACATAGCATCAATGTTTTATCCCTAGTGGCAACAAGACAACACAACCTTAGAACTTTCTCATCATCGTCCCAGTGTCAATGCGTGCATGAACCCACTATCGAGCATAAGTACTCCCTCTTGGAGTTACAAGCATCTACTTGGCCGCAGCATCTACTAGTAACTGAGAGCATGCAAGATCATAAACAACACATAAGCATAACTTTGATAATCAACATAACAAGTATTCTCTATTCATCTGGATCCCAACAAACGCAACATATAGAATTACATATAGATGATCTTGATCATGATAGGCAGCTCACAAGATCCGACAATGATAGCACAATGGGGAGAAGACAACCATCTAGCTACCGCTATGGACCCATAGTCCAGGGGTAGACTACTCACACATCACTCCGGAGGCGACCATGGCGGCGTAGAGTCCTCCGGGAGATGAATCCCCTCTCCGGCAGGGTGCCGGAGGCGATCTCCTGGATCCCCCGAGATGGGATCGGCGGCGACGGCGTCTCAGTAATGTTTTCCGCAGTACGTGGCTCTCGGCATCGGGGTTTCGTCACGCGAGGCTATTTGTAGGCGGAAGGGCAAGTCGAGGGGCGGCACGCGGGGCCCACACCACAGGCCGGCGCGGCCAGGGCGGGGCCGCGCCGCCCTAGGGTTTGGCCACCCCGTGGCCCCTCTTCGTCTCGTCTTCGGTCTTCCGGAAGCTTCGTGAGAAAATAGGCCTCCGGGCTTTTATTTCGTCCAATTCCGAGAATATTTCTTTACTGTTTTCCTGAAAACGATTCAAAAACCTTAAGTCAGAATGAGAACATGTTTTTTTTGAAGTAAACAATGTGTTACTTCTTGATTAGTCGTTACCAAGGAAAAAAATAGCGCGCTATAACAAAATAGCGTCGGCCGAAAAATACGCTATTAGCGTGCTATAGCGCGCTAATAGCGTGCTATAGCACGCTATAGCGCCGGAATGATGTAGCGTGGCCTCTCTAGAAACGCTATAGCGTGCTATTAGCGCCGAAATAGCGCGCTATTTTTTTCCATGGTCGTTACTCGAAATCAGTTAATGCATGATGAAGTCGTTGCTCGAAATCAGGTTACATGCATGGTCGATGATGGTTCCGTCCCTGTCCAGCTCGTCGTTGTCTCCTCGGTGAGCAGTGCAAGGCGACAAATTATGATTTTTTTTTCGTATGCAGTTAATCTCGTGGAGAGTGAGATATCATCTTGTCCTATGAAAACAAATGATTGTGATGATGCAGATTCCATTGTTGTTGCGAGCTCTACCATATCAGATTGCTTTAGTACCGTTTTGTGTGCGTATCTCGGGACTTCTATATGTTGTTTTGTCTCTCGCGTGCATGTCGTTATTCATACTCATTTGATGATATTATAATTATGTTTTAGATTATCTCATGGATTCTTGAATGTGACGAGGCAAAAAAAACCAGCCATAGGTATGTAGTTTAAAGTTTTGGTTGAGGTTGAGCACTTCTACAAGTCGTATGCCATAATGTAGGTTTTTCCGTATGGAGAGGGCAGAGCAGAACTCTTGGAAATGAACAAGTGTGGAAGAGATTCTATTGTAATAGGCGTGCATGGCGATCAGAGAAAGAGCACACCAAGATTAAGCGCAAGACATAAATTGCTCGGTGTGACTGACTGGCAATGATAACTCTAAAATGGAAAGACAATAAGTATTGCGACACCATTTTGAGGACCATACACGTGAGTTAGCGTCGCCTAGCAAACTACAATTCCTGAGATCCAATAGAGAAGTTAGTGATAGTGCAAAGAGTTCATTGTTCAGGTGCCACACAACAAGCATTGGCACCTCTGCGGCGCACCGCTTACTTCGTGTCGGCCACGGTGGGTTTGAGAAAGTAAATTGCACAAAGAGAGATCTTCAAAATTATCATTGTTACTTGAAATACGTCATAAATACCTCAGATGCATATATGTTTGTTTACAATCTAGCAAGGAGGAAGGAAGCCAACCCATCATTCTTCTTTGATTACACGTTGGATGAAAAGGGTCGATTGGTGCATATATTTTGGGCTGATACAACCTCTAGGAAGAACTATGCACATTTTGGAGACGTTGTCTCTTTTGATTCAACTTATACAACTTACCAGTAAAACAAGGTCGCAGGGAAAGGAGAAGGGGAAGAAAATACGGATGTATTCTTCATGTCACCAACTCGTCGGTACGCATGATAAGCGCACTTGTCATACAAAATCTACATTTTAAGATATAGGTAATGTATCTACTCGTAAGCCTAATTATTCTCCCTCCTAAAAGTATTTATTACAAGATGATTGCTACATGTATAGTGATGTGTTCGCAATTTCCAAGAATCACTTATAAGCAGACATGGACAAAAATTTCCAACTTTCTGGAGTAGATAGGGAAACAGTTCAGAGATTAGAATATGATCTACATGTATTATCTCCTGCAACTCTGAAAATTTAGAATGCCTGATTTCTGAGCGAACTTTTTTTTGTGAGATCAAGAGAGAGCTTTATTTATATAGAAAAGACAAGTTCATACATTCTTCCTCTATTACATGAGTTACAATGTTAGGAAAGCTGTTTAACCACCTTGGCTCTGAGCCGTCCTGTCCTATTTTGCAAGCTTATGAGCTGCTCTGTTTTACTCCCTTCTGATTTTGGTGATACTGCACTCGCCCAGCAATCTTCTAGCACCCATGATTTTGCTGGTAAATGCCTCCCGATCTTGACAACTTCGCATCGCTTCTCTGGACTGCTGGACATAAATAAACTTGGGACCTTTTCCCTTTGTTGTCATCTTGGATGTTGTCTTTCAGTAACAATTTTCCACGAAATCCTGTACGAAAGGACAGAGGAAGCTCCTTTTGGCATGAAAGATGATGTTCCTTAATTACCAGGCTCGCCAAAGCCTGAGGAGGACCAAGGCGTGGCAGTTCTTTAGAGAATTTTCCATCAGTAGCAGACATGCTCACCACGTAGCTGTCAGACTTCTCTCATCTGCTGCTATAAGGCTTTTGCCTTTGTGCATGCGCCTGTAGCGTGGTAACTTGATGTAGAAGAATTACAATAGAGTAAAATGTCTCTAATTACAAAGTAAAAGTCCATTTAAATTTTTTGAGTGACCTTGCATTCACTATTTTGTGTGTTAAATTAAAACAGGGTAAACACTTGCAGTACAGAAACGTTACAGAAGTGACTTGATGTAGAATGTCTCAATTAATTTTTTTCACACATTGGAGCATAATATATCAGAAGGACTTAATGCTTCGTGCGTATCCTTCTTTTAGACTTAAAGAAGGATACTTACATGCTCATAATACATGCTAGATGCTACCAAACATTTGTATTATTTTTGTAAGTCACATAGAAAATTTCCTGGAAACTAAAGGATTTCCACATCTTCTCACTAAACTTGTGTATTTTGGTTATGCAGATATCTGAAACACATCAATGCACTCCCCTCGTCCATTCAAAAGCAAATGTTGTCGCGGGATATCAGTTCTCGTCCAGTAATCGAAATATGTATATATTATCTAGAAGTTATGTATTAGTTTTTATTTCTTGAACTAAGCCGAATGCAAGCTTTGTACTGACCACCTGATGGTTGATGCTTAATTGATACTACTCCATCCGTCCCGTGAAACATGTCTAGGATTTGTTAAAATTTAGACGTATCTACATGCTATTTAGTGTCTAGATATATCTAAATTTTGATAAATCTCACACAAGTTTCATGGAACGGAAGGAGTACCTCTGTTCCAAACATGGTTTGAGAAAATGTAAAGAGCACATGTGCTGAAGACATGATGCTTAATTGATACTACTTTATTACTCATGGGTTGAAGACTAATGCAATTCTTAAACAATATTAGTTTGATTATTGAACAAAGATACTCTATTGAAAATGATTACACTTTAGCTAAACCAAATATACAAATCTTTATCACATACATACAGACTCTATTTAGTCAATATTGTGGAACATAAAGAAAAATCAGGTAATCCTATTGAGCTGAAATCCCCGAAACATTAAATTTACAAAGTGGCAGACCGTACTAGAGGGCCTGAATTTTCAGGGGACATCTGGGACCGGGAAGGGCCTCATTGCAATGAGTAACTTGAGCCTGCGTGCGTTGTTTTGTAATTTGACTGGGATGAGATCTAAACCATCGGTACTTGATCCAACAAACCATAGCAGGGAGTTGCAGATTTTCAGGATCTGTACGTTTCCACCAGATACGCCCCCGTCATATCTAGTGCTACACACTACTTGGGTGCTACCGGAGATGGAGTAGACCGGTGACGTCGCAGGTGAGGGACGGAACCCTCTCTCTCCCTCTCCCTCTCCCTCTCCCTCTCCCTCTCCCTCTCCCTCTCCCGCCACACTAAGTGTTCCTCCTGTAATAATACTGAAACTTCGACACACTTGTTCTTTTCTTTTCTGTGGTACTATAAAAGTTGTATGGGGCACTTTAGGTTCTTTCCTGGGAACACCAATTTGCCCTCAAAATCTTTGGCAAAGTTTCACATGGTTTTATGCCTTTTTACCTGGGGGTGAAAAAAATATACACTTCTGTTGGCTGCTATTTGTTGAACAATTTGGAAGATTTGTAACAAGATAAACTTTAAGAGATATGTGGTGAAATCACCCGAAGTGATAATTTTTCACAATGTCTTCTTTTATAACATTCTAGGCATGGCTGTATGATGATGCAAATGTGGTGAAGCGGGAGAATGGGGCGAAAGGTTGACGTTGAAGGCTTCAGACCTGGCGCAAAGTAATCCGGATGTTGATCATTCTGCTACCACTATGATGATTGAGGTGCCTTATCCTAGTGTTGGTTGCTTTATTCCGTTATTCTAGTTTCTTTTATCAGCTGTATTGTTGACTTTGGAGCTCTATTTTATACTTATGGAACCCGTAGTAGTCTAGGTTCTAGTGCTAATAGGGTTTCCCCAGTTAGTGGCTGCTCGATACCAAGCATTCACCACCAGGTTTCCTATTAGTACAGAGGGCACTTCTATTTTCTATTCCACATATTTGATGTTGCTTCAGTTGACAATGTATTTACGTTATGCAAGTAATGGAAAGGGGAGTAGCCTGGCTTGGGAGAAAATGTACAAGTGTCATTAGTTGGTTTTGTACAGCTGCCACATTTTTATTGGTTACAAAAGTATGTTTTTTGCGAAAATGAAAAACAACTAGCTGAATAGACTCTCCTTAAAATATGTTTGTTGCAGAATGAAAAACAACTAGCTGGGAGTGGTGACTAGAGCTCCAGGTCTGGCTAGGCTGGGCTCAGCACCACAGCTTGTTTCCCCAGTTGTTTGCCACCCAGGAGCAATGGTGATGAGTTTGGCACCAGAGCCAATAACTGGCAGAAGTACCCGCAAAAAAAAAACTGGCAGAAGGCTCTTTTATACACTATATCCCGGGACAAGATGAAACACCTCTTCATCACGGTGTACAGTCATCCTTTAGAT
This sequence comes from Lolium rigidum, assembly GCF_022539505.1. Lineage (NCBI taxonomy): Eukaryota > Viridiplantae > Streptophyta > Magnoliopsida > Poales > Poaceae > Lolium > Lolium rigidum. The sequence continues at coordinate 139,743,514 of NC_061508.1, forward strand.
CTGCTTAGGCCTTTCTCAGTGCGTCGGTTCTAAACGTTGTATCCTCCTCTATCCTGTTAATAAACGAGCGTCCAAGATATGACTGTTCCAATGCACTGTTTATACTTGTATCTAAGTTAGATCAGGGTGCGGGCCAGGTTTGGGGTATACAGAATGATATTCCAGCCGTACTGAATTTGAACTTTATTTCACAAACATTAAGCTGACTTTAATGCACCAAACTGCATGCCAAAACGAGTGGCTGAGAAATCAGGGTGTGTAGCACCATGTTCCAAAAATCCACGTCCTGCAAGTGTCTCATTAAAAAGTTACATTCTTCATTCGTAGAACATGTAATGATTCTCCTTCTGTATTTTTATTTTGCTACAAAACACAAAAGTGGAGGCAAATATACTGAGAGCGACCAGTACAACTCTCACCTATCCTCTTGCTGGGAAGCCTCTGACTAACAAATTCTACAGCTAACTAGCCAGAAAACACTATATACATACCAAGAGTTGGAAAGTGTAGCTCACTCATCATGACTTTCAATATGTTAGCAGCTGCAGCCATGGTGCTGCTGGCGTTCCACCTCACCGGCGTTGGAGCCTTGGCGCCACCGGCATACTGCACGAGGGAATGCGGCGGAGTGAAGATCCCTTACCCGTTTGGCATCGACATTGAGGATGGCTGCCAAATTAATGAGACCCGGTACCGGCAAGGGTTCAAGCTGGCCTGCCGAGACTTCAACGGGGGCCGCGGCAAGAGGCTATACTACTACAACAATGAGGTGCTCGACATCTCGCTGCAGAATGGCCAGGTCCGGTGGTTGAATAACATCTCCTCCTACTGCTACAACGCCACCACTGGGGGTATGGAGGTCAAGAGCCCGCCCGCGCACCTGGACTTGAATGGCGCAATCTTCAGGCTCTCCTACACCGCCAACAAGTTCACCGTCATCGGGTGCAAGACACTCGCGTACGTTGGCGAGACGAACAATGTTAGCTCCTACGCTGCCGTCTGCGGGGCTTCATGCAAGAGCGACAACATTCCTTCGCTAACCACTGGAACCTGCGAGGGGATAGGTTGCTGCCAGACGGCGATCCCCAAGGGGCAGGAGAACTATCATGTGTGGTTTGACAAGAACTTTACCAAGGAGCCGGAGAAGGGTATCACCGGCTGTAGCTACGCAGCCCTGGTGGAGGAGTCCAACTTCACCTTCTCGGCGAGCTACCTTACTTCGTCGGCGTTCATGGACACCTACAGTGGGCAGGCGCCGCTCGTGCTGGATTGGGCTGTTGGTACCCTGGCCGGGGAGACGTGCGAGTCAGCCCGCGCTAAGCCCAAGTCGTACGCTTGCGTTAGCGACAACAGCGTGTGCGTCGACTCGCCCATTACTGGAGGGGGCTACATCTGCAACTGCTCCCAAGGATACCAAGGAAATCCATACCTTGAGCTTCAAGACGGATGCCAAGGTAACAAAAACTCCACCGACCATTCCACACGTATTGTACTACATCAGTGTTCCAATCTTTAGACGCAAGCTTTGGTCCTCCAAAGTACCACCTACCTAATTCTACCAAATTCTGCATGCAGCACGGATTCTAAAAACGACTAAAGCAAATATACTGATTGAATCTTGATTGTTATTCAAAAACGTGTGTGTAAACTTTGGTGGAAAAAGAAAATTTAATTTTAAATATAACTTATTTTTGGCCAAATGACAACGTCAATAAAATTAGACAACCTTTTGCATGCCACTAGGAAAAGTTCTGTAGGGTGAACTATTAAATGCAATCACCCAATTAGTCCTATAATCACTCTTTCATATCCATTTTGACCTTTGGGAACCCCATATGCCAGTGAGAGTAATCATTTCATTCAAAATGGTGGGCATACATCAAAACCAAGCAAATCATTTTCTTTAGATGCTAAGTCTAACGTCAGATCAACCTGCCTAGTCTTAGCCTGGTTTATTATTGAAATTTTGTATTGACATGTGGGCCAACTGTTGGAGACACTATTTACAGTGGATAATGGCTAAGGTGAACTTTTATAATTACCTTTCCTCTTAATAAATACTTCAGTGTTTTGACTTTGTGAAACTTACCCAGTTTTTGTACTCAATACTAACATAATGTAATATTGTGTATACCTCAAGTTTCTTTAATACTAAAGTGCAGCCTGAATATTTTTAGAAACTTTATTTTGCAAATTGAAGAGTAACACATGAAACAATAAGTTGCCTAACAAGTATGTCTGCGTTCAAATCAGTCGTTGTGGAATGATTGTGTATCTGACCAAATAAAGGTCCTCAAGATTGAGGAATGTACCTAATTTATGTTGTATGCAAATTAAGTAAAGTCGTAGATAAGTTGAAATCTACAGTCTTGAAAAACTTATGATGTGAATAGCTTGCATAAAAGATAGATTATTATAATTGCAGATAGTGAGCTTTTACTTTATATGAAATAAAGTCATACAACTCCCGAAAATCCATCTCTACATATATGTGGGCGTCCCGGGCCTATCCTGGACGTTCATTTTTGCATCAAGATCTATGCAGCCACTACTCTGTAATGCAGAGAGGCCGTTCAGCATACTTCCATGTTTAGTGCAAGAAACACCTTCAATTTATCCACCACTTCTTCTGAAATCTTTAATATATCTAGCAGTACTACCGCCCATGAACATCAAGCACGAGATAAAATTTGTTTTTACCAGTTCATGGTTCCCTTTTACAAACAGTATTAGAAACAAATTTTTGTTAATGACCAAAAAGAGGTTGGATTACGGATCTGGAACATGATGTTTTAAAGGATGAACACAATAATAAAATTAGAGATCCAATGTTTCATTATCACTGGAAAAGGAATCAAGTCGGGATCTCACAAAAATACAACCAAATCCATTGGGCTGTAACTATATCTGTAAGAGCAAAGAAAGCTGATCATGCCCATTTGATCATTGCGAGCCAAAAATTTAGCATGAAGAAAGAAACAGATCTGGGAGACTGAGACGCCTCATCTTGGACCTTGGAAATGGGATTGGTCCTCCTGGAAACTTGGAGCTCGCCGGAGGGATTCTTTTTGTGGATATGTATGTGAGGGTTTCTTTTTGTGGATGATATATGTGAGAGTTGTGTCTCGGCTGTGGGCTTCTCTATTCCTGTTAGATATATATGGAGCTCCATGATGTAGCTGTCCGTTTATCTTTGTCATTGATGTAGAACTGCTAATACACAGAATTTCCTAATTAGGCTGGTAAAACTAGACTTTTGAGGACATCCAGACTCTGAACCAATCTGACAATTGACTTTTCTGATCTTCTCTTTCGATTTATATATGCACAACACTTCAGTCAAGTTCTTGCTTTAACCTTGTCAAAAACACATGTATTGTCTGGGGAAATAGTGTTAGTTTGAACATTTGTGTTGCCGCGCCTTACAAAGTTGGCCTTCACCTGCAGACATTGACGAGTGTCTTGATAAAAAAAATTGTGATGGGACCTGCCACAATACCAATGGAGGCTTCGAATGCATCCCAACCAAACAGAAACCTCCCATTAATATAGGTACAATACCTTACACTTTTTTTATGGTTTATGAAAACAACAAAATCTTATGTGGCATGTGGTTGTTCATACTTCATAGGTACCATTGCAAAGATTGTTGGCTCGGTATTATTGCTACTTGCTGTTTTGAGTGGGATTTTCTTCTTCTATAGATGGAAACGAGATATCAAAAAACAACAACGGAAGATGTATTTCCGAAAAAACCATGGCCTTCTATTGGAACAACTCATATTATCGGATGAAAATGCAAGGGACAAGACAATGATTTTCTCCTTGGAAGAGTTGGAGAAGGCAACAAACAACTTTGATGAAACTCGTATTGTAGGACGTGGAGGACACGGGATGGTATACATAGGCATCTTATCTGACCGGCGTGTGGTGGCTATCAAAAAGGCAAAACTTGTTGAGGAAACTGAGATCAGTGAGTTTATTAATGAGGTTGTAATCCTCTCCCAGATAAATCATCGACATATTGTGAAGCTCTACGGATGTTGTCTTGAAACAGAGGTGCCCCTCTTAGTATCTGATTTCATCCCTAACGGCTCTTTATTTAAGGTCTTGCATGCTGAGTCGGGTACTCGACTGCCTTTATCTTGGGATGATTGTTTGAGGATTGCTCTAGAAGCTGCTGGAGCTCTGTGTTATCTACATACATCTGCTTCCATATCGGTTTTTCATCGCGATGTGAAGTCATCTAATATATTGTTAGATGGAAATTACACTGCTAAGGTTTCGGATTTCGGTGCGTCGAGAACTGTTCCTATTCACCAAACTCATGTGACTACAAATATACAAGGAACATATGGATACTTGGATCCAGAGTATTATCAAACTGGGAAACTGAATGAGAAAAGTGATGTGTATAGTTTTGGAGTGGTACTCGTAGAGTTGCTTACCAGAAAGAAGCCTGTTCTAACAACAAGCAGTGCAGATGGAGAATCTCATCAAAACCTGTCCATCTACTTCATTTCGGAGATAAAAACGAGGCCAGTGAGAAAGGTGGTGGCTCCTGAAATTCTGGAAGAATCAAATGAGAATGAAATTAATACTGTTGCATCTCTTGCCGAGATGTGTTTGCGTCTCAAGGGAGAAGAAAGGCCTACAATGAAGCAAGTGGAGAGTACATTACATTCTCTGCGAACAAAAAGGTTAACCTTCAGTCAGTCATCTGTCAGTGGTTATAAACCTCAGGCCACTCATACGGTCAACAAAGGTCATTCAGGATCATCTAGTGCTTTCAGCATTCTGGAGTGACAGTTTTTGTGCTTCCCAAATGTTTCTCGGCTTGTTAGATATAACTTTGTAATTTTCTTGTCGCCATCAAAGAGAGTTTGAAATACTTTTTCCGCAGCGGACTTGCTGAACAGTTCACTATATGTGTATGGGAGTTGAAGAATTGTTTATTCGGCCAAATCTATGTACTCAAGTTAAAGAGTTTTAAGATTGTTTCCCTGTTTTTTTTGTCACAATATTTTTTCTTGCAAGAGCTTTTATGGAGAATTCGCTAAATTCATAAGTAGTTTGGTACAAGTGCAGCATAAGTTCAGCCTTATGACAAAGAGATTTACCAAATTAACAAGGTAAGGTGCAGGGTGGAACGAAACTATACCGCTTCATACCCTTGACGACAATGATGGTGGGAAGTTGTATATATATGGGCACCAATGCGATGTCAGATTTTCTGCCCGCAGTTTGACGCTGAAATGTCTTGACATCCAGTGAGAAATATTCAGAGTGCTCCGCCACAGAAACTGACCTTCGTCGCTCCTACACAATGACACTGACACCTCCATCTTCCACTCGTTGGAACCCCCACCTTAGTTTTACCTAATATATAACGAAGTCTTATCAATCACCACCTAAAGTGAGCAATCCAAGACTGCCTTTCCCTGCCTCCACGATGCCAATCTGTCGCCCATCCATGATCAATAACGGAAACTCCATCCCCATGGTATCCAGCACGAGCATAACTTGCATCGGATAATTCACCGAACCGATTTGAATATCTCCCATCAGGGAGAAGCCCAGAACACGCATCCGTAAGCGTGCTCACAATTACTGATCAAAATCGCCAAGCCATTGACAAATGGCTCCCACCTTCAGGAGATAATTGCTTGCCACTGTCCCGTCCTTGAAGAATATATATTAATGTGACTGGCTTAATTAGTTCTGTCATCTAGATGGCTCCAAACGAAGTCTTTTCTTCTTCCCCTTCCTCTTCCTCCTTGCCGAGGCGGACGACTGGACGAGGATGACCTGGTCGAAGAGAAAGAGAAGTCGGCGGTGCGAGCAAGGAGGGCGTGGCGGAAACGGGCCGGTGTGGTCGAAGAAGCCGAGGAATGACGAAGAGTGGCTTGCGCGGAAGGCGGAGAAAGATCCCCTCCAGGAGGTCAGCTAGGCTGTCGTCGGTGATCGAAGTGCACGACTGTGCCATATTTCCCGGCGGCCGGTGACTTGGAGGAGGAGAAGGGGCTGAAGACCGGGAGGGCGGCAGAGGGTGGAAGGCCGGAGTCGTTGGGAAGGAGCCGGCCGCCGGAGCCTGAGCTGAGTGGCGGCGGCTCCGTGCGGTACTTGGGGGAGCTTGAGCGAGGCAGTGAGTGAGTAGTGCGATTGGGCTAGCACCTGAATGGGCCTGGAGTATAACTATACCTGGCGTGCTTTTCACGTGCCGGCCCGCGCTTGGCCCAGCATGATACAAGGCTAAACGGGCCTGTGCTTTTTCACATTTTATCTCCTTCCATTTTCCATTAATGTAAAAAAGCAATAATTTATAAATGCCGTTGGATGGGGTATTTTCGTCTGAATTTGTCCAAAAAAATTCTATAAGGGTAGGCAGCCCATCCGTCCGAATTTCCACACTTAAGAGCAATTCTAACGGAGCCCGTAAATGCCGGAACTGAATTTTTCCGACGGATTTACAGGTTCGGACCGAAAGCCGTGTAGAATGGAGCTTGAACTCGCGGCCCGGCCCGAAAAAAATCTTGGGGGCCCGAGTAAGTCCGCGCGCATCCCCTAGTTATACAAGCCGAGGAGGGGAGCTCGGTTCCAAAACCCTACGTCGCTCGCATCTTCCACCACCGCGACTCCGACGATAAATCCGAGCGCAACCGCGCCGCATTCGTGCATCCGCGAGCTCCACCTCCACCGCATGGCTGGCGCCGACAGCTGCGGGAGGGGAGGCGGCTGGATTGGTGGCAGCAACTCACCGCCACGCCCCCGGTCTTCCGCTCGGAGGCGGAGCGGAAGAAGTGGAACAGCTCCGAGGGCGCGCGGAAGCGGAGCGCGTGGCGGTGGATGAATTGGGACCTGACGCCTCCGGGGAAGATCGCCCACTAAGCCAATAGCGGCGAGGCCTCTTCTTCCGGAGGGTCGGGCCGAACCCCTGCGCCGCCCATCGACGACGGCGGAAGGAGG
>NC_061508.1:139750579-139875701 GCF_022539505.1 Lolium rigidum
CACCAGACTTGCTCAAATGAAAATGCTCAAATTGAATGAAAGTTGCGTACATATCTGAGGATCACTCACGTAAATTGGCATAATTTTCTGAGTTACCTACAGAGAATTAGACCCAGATTCGTGACAGCAAAGAAATCTGTTTCTGCGCAGTAATCCAAATCTAGTACTTACTTTACTATCAAAGACTTTACTTGGCACAACAAAACACAAAACTAAGATAAGGAGAGGTTGCTACAGTAGTAAACAACTTCCAAGACACAAATATAAAACAAAGTACTGTAGCAAAATAACACATGGGTTATCTCCCAAGAAGTTCTTTCTTTATAGCCATTAAGATGGGCTCGGCAGTTTTAATGATGCACTCGCAAGAGATAGTATGTGAAGCAAAAGAGAGCATCAAGAGGCAAATTCAAAACACATTTAAGTCTAACATGCTTCCTATGCATAGGAATCTTGTAAATAAACAAGTTCATGAGGAGCAAAGTAACAAGCATAGGAAGATAAAACAAGTATAGCTTCAAAAATTTCAGCACATAGAGAGGTGTTTTAGTAACATGAAAACTTCTACAACCATATTTTCCTCTCTCATAATAACTTTCAGTAGCAACATGAGCAAACTCAACAATATAACTATCACATAAAGCATTCTTATCATGAGTCTCATGCATAAAATTATTACTCTCCACATAAGCATAATCAATTTTATTAGTAATAGCGGGAGCAAATTCAACAAAGTAGCTATCATTATTATTCTCATCAAGTGTAGGAGGCATAGTATAATCACAACAAAATTTACTCTCCATAGTAGGTGGCGCCAAAAGACCACTATTATAATCATCACAAATAGGAGGCAAAGTATCATCAAAGAAAATTTTCTCCTCAATGCTTGGGGGACTAAAAATATCATGAAAACCAGCTTCCCCAAGCTTAGAACTTTCTATATTATTGTCAACAATGGTGTTCAAAGCGTTCATACTAATATTACTACCAGCATGCAAAGAAGATTTCATAGGTTTTTTAATTTTCGCATCAAACAATCCATGTTTTAAATCAGGAAATAGAATAAGAAGCTCATTGTTGTCCATTATGCCAAACTAGTGTAAACAAGAAACAACAAGATGCAATTGCGGGATCTAAAGGAAATAGCTTCGAGCACACACACGACGGCGCCGAGAAAAATACTTTACACGAGACCGTAGTATGAGTGCCTTTTTACCTTTCCTCCCGAGCAACGGCGCCGGAAAAGTGCTTGATGTCTACGGGAGCTTCTATTCTTGTAGACGGTGTTGGGCCTCCAAGAGCGAGAGGTTTGTAGAACAGCAGCAAGTTTCCCTTAAGTGGATACCCAAGGTTTATCGAACTCGGGGAGGAAGAGGTCAAAGATATCCCTCTCATGCAACCCTGCAACCACAAAGCAAGAAGTCTCTTGTGTCCCCAACACACCTAATAGGTGCACTAGTTCGGCGAAGAGATAGTGAAATACGGGTGGTATGAATAAATGCGAGCGATGGCAGCGGCACCGAGAAAAGTGCTTTGCCCGGGACGGTAAACAAGCGGTAGTAACGCAGCGGTAGTAACGCGAGTAAAACGAGTAAACAAGCAGCGATAGCGATATTTAGGAACAAGGCCTAGGGATTACACTTTCACTAGTGGACACTCTCAACATTGATCACATAACAGAATAGATAAATGCATACTCTACACTTTTGTTGGATGATGAACACATTGCGTAGGATTACACGAACCCTCAATGCCGGAGTTAACAAGCTCCACAATAATGCTCATATTTTAGTAACCTTTAGTGTAAGATAGATCAAAAGACTAAACCAAGTACTAGCATAGCATGCACACTTGTCACCTTCATGCATATGTAGGAGGAATAGATCACATCAATATTATCATAGCAATAGTTAACTTCGCAATCTACAAGAGATCATGATCATAGCATAAACCAAGTACTAACACGGTGCACGCACTGTCACCTTTGCACACATGCAGGAGGAATAAAACTACTTTAATAACACATCACTAGAGTAGCACATAGATAAATTGTGATACAAAACATATTGCAATCTTAAAGAGATATAAATAAGCACCTCACTATGCCATTCAACATTGAGTAAGTATTACGTGAAATATGGCCTAAGAGACCCACACGGTGCACACACTTGTCACCTTTACACACGTGGGACTAGGAGTCTCCGGAGATCACATAAGTAAAACTCACTTGACTAGCATAATGACATCTAGATTACAAGCATCATCATATGAATCTCAATCATGTAAGGCAGCTCATGAGATTATTGTATTGAAACACATAGGAGAGAGATGAACCACATAGCTACCGGTACAGCCCCGAGCCTCGATGGAGAACTACTCCCTCCTCATGGGAGCAGCGGCGGTGATGAAGATGGCGGTGGAGATGGCAGCGGTGTCGATGGAGAAGCCTTCCGGGGGCACTTCCCCGCTCCGGCGGGGTGCCGGAACGGAGACTCTGTCCCCCGGATCTTGGCTTCGCGATGGCGGCGGCTGCGGAAGGTTTTCCGTATCGTGGTTCTTCGCATCGGGGTTTTCGATCCAGGGGCTTTATATAGGCGAAGAGGCGGCGCGGGAGGGCTGACAGGGGGGCCAGACTATAGGGCGGCGCGGCCCCCCTCCGGCCGCGCCGGCCGTGGTTTGGTGGGCCTGTGGCCCCCCTCGACTTCTCCGGTGTGTTCGGATGCTTCGGGGATTCTAAGATCTTTGGCGTTGATTTCGTCCGATTCGAGAATATTTCGTTACTAGGATTTACGAAACCAAAAACAGCGAGAAAACGAGAGCGGCACTTCGGCATCTTGTTAATAGGTTAGTTCCAGAAAATGCACGAATATGACATAAAGTGTGCATATAACATGTAGATAACATCAATAATGTGGCATGGAACACAAGAAATTATCGATACGTTGGAGACGTATCAAGGTGTCGAAGATCAAGCACTCAACGGCGCTCCTCCAGGTGGTTTTATAGCCCGCGGCGTGCTCTGAGACGATGGTACGCCGTCGAAGACGGCCGGGATGCGTTGGCGACGCCAGTGCTATTTTCGTGCACGAATCTTGGCGGTTTTGGATGCGGTGGACGCGAGAGAGATTATGGGCACCCTAGGGTTGGTCCTTGGCGTCCGCCCGCCCTTATCCTCGACGAGGAGGTGGCCGGCGAAGTGTTGTACGCCATCGCCGTGTCGTCCATGCGCAGGAGGAAGAAGACGAGGCTCCCTCCTGTGAATCGGTATGTTGGGTCGCTCCTGGGCTGTGGTCTGGGCCGAGTCTTTGGGCTCGGCAGCTGGGCTGCTGGTGGGTTGTGGCGGCCAGGTAAGGTCTGGTAAGCCTCCTCTTTTTTTTCCTTTTCTGTTTTATTTTTCTATTTTGTATCCTATTTGTTGAATTCAAATTTGAATTCAATTCTGCCTTGCAGATATTTGCAAATTTAATTTATACAAGGGTTAGTCCAGGGTACTACTAATTCTTGAGTGGTGTATTTGCAATTTAATATGACACTATATCATTAGTTTATTAATTAGTATTGGTATGTGGATTAAATTTCCATATGGACATGAGTTTGAATAATAACTTTGAATTATTCAAATTGTTCTCTAGGTAATATTTTAATGTCACCTTGAAATATTTAGAGTTAATAATACTCTTATCGTGGTTTGGTCTTGGTTATAATGATAAGTGGTTGATAACCACACATGGGTTTAATCATATGATTTAGCTAGTGAGAAATTTTAGGTTCTAGTTATATTCACCTAGTGGCAAAGGGTTTAACTCTCAATTATGGCCTAGGTTTTGATTGTGATCACCCAAGTGATACACAAACTAGGGTTGAGATTTAATTCTAGGTTGTAGAGATGAGATGTCACCATATTGCATGTGCTAGGGTTAATCTTCTTTAACCAAAATAATATGGTTACTTGTTATTATTCTCATTTAGTGGTTAAGGATATGAGAATTGATTCTATCTTACTCCTATAGACTTCTTTTATATCCTTAATCTATATTTAAAGTAACTAAAATAGTTATGGTTCTTTTTATAGTTAACTTTGGTTATATGGATGAATGGTTTCTCACCATATAAAGTATAGAGTTTAATTCTAAAGGTTTTCTTGTGGTTCTTAAGTGAAGAATAGGTGGAATGTAGATGTGGTATAAGTGTACTTATGATCACCAAGTGATTCACAAGTTAAGGTTGGAATATATGTTTAGGGTTGCTTATTAATTACCTCCTTATGATTTCATGTGGTGAATGATATCTATTTATACTATTAGGGTTTAACTTATCCTCACATGCCTCAAGAGCATGATCATGGATTAAGCATGATCCACTTGTTCTTAATATCTCTACCTCAAGTTCTTAGGGTTTATGATCATCACTCAATTTATAGTGATCAAGGTTTGGATTCCTAGGGATCTCTCATTAAATGGGTTCTCTCTTCCATGATCAAGCATGGTCTTGATCAATCAAGGTATAGCACTTCTAATTAACCTTCTTGTATGGGACTACTATGGTTGCCTTATTAGTTTATATCCCAAGAGAATGCCTGAGATATTTTGCTAGGGTTCTATTCAAACAATGATGATATGGTCATCTGGTATATGGATAGTTCTCTTCCTCAAATTCAGGTGTTGCCTCAACTAGCTTTAGTATAACACCATAGATTAAGCTCTCCCATTTAAGAACAGTTATTATAGGGTTTATGGTGTACTCCTAATATTTATTTAGGTAGCTAAGCTAAAGATTCAATTGTCTAACTAAGTTGGTTTATCTCTCTAGGAATGGTCTTGGATGATATCCTAGGGTTTCTCTTAGAGATGATGTTCTGAATACTTGGATGTATATCCAAGGTTTAGCTCAAGGTTTGTTATTGCTTCTCTAATGATTGTTATAGAACTCTCACCTCTCTAGGGTTGTATAAAAATATGGAATAGAGAAGGATATATATTTCTTGAGTGGATCTCCTTGTTTTGTTTCCAAGAGTGAAGTCAATTGAATACCATGAGGTTCATGGTAGGATCAAGAATTAGTTTAAGTCATGGAAAAGGGAAGTGAAGAATGGTTTCTCCATTTATTGTTACTTGATTTATAATTGAATAGGTATTCATATGTTATAAAAAGGGTTACCATATTATAATCTTTTATCAGATCAAGCAATTGATCAATGAGTAGAGTGTTGTTGAGTTGATTATTAGTTCCATTTGATCTAACCCCTTAGATCAAATCATCTCTACCCAAAACAAGGTTTTAACAAAGTCACATTGAGGTTTATAGTGCTTGACTTGATGAGCTACTTCAATTCCACCAAGGTCAAGTGAAACTTCGATTCTTGTGATCTGTTTTACTTTAAAGCGCGAAAATTCCCAAGATTTTCTATGCATGAATGCAATGCACACATCTGTTTCCTCTATTTTTGTAACCCCAATACCTGGGATATTACACTGGGCCTTGGCCGCGCGGCCCTGGCGTGTGGGGCCTTCGTGTGGCCTCCTGACCTGCCCTTCCGCCTACATATAGTCTTCATCGCGAAACCCCCAGTACCGAGAGCCACGATACGGAAAACCTTCCAGAGAAGCCGCCGCCGCCAATCCCATCTCGGGGGATTCAGGAGATCGCCTCCGGCACCCTGCCGGAGAGGGGAATCATCTCCCGGAGGACTCTTCACCGCCATGGTCGCCTCCGGAGTGATGAGTGAGTAGTTCACCCCTGGACTATGGGTCCATAGCAGTAGCTAGATGGTCGTCTTCTCCTTATGTGCTTCATTGTCGGATCTTGTGAGCTGCCTAACATGATCAAGATCATCTATCTGTAATGCTATATGTTGTGTTTGTTCGGATCCGATGGATAGAGAATATTATGTTATGTTGATTATCAATCTATTACCTATGTGTTGTTTATGATCTTGCATGCTCTCCGTTATTAGTAGAGGCTCTGGCCAAGTTTTTACTCTTAACTCCAAGAGGGAGTATTTATGCTCGATAGTGGGTTCATGCCTCCATTAAATCCGGGACGAGTGACGGAAAGTTCTAAGGTTGTGGATGTGTTGTTGCCACTAGGGATAAAACATTGATGCTATGTCCGAGGATGTAGTTATTGATTACATTACGCACCATACTTAATGCAATTGTCCGTTGTTTGCAACTTAATACTGGAAGGGGTTCGGATGATAACCTCGAAGGTGGACTTTTTAGGCATAGATGCATGCTGGATAGCGGTCAATGTACTTTGTCGTAATGCCCAATTAAATCTAACTATACTCATTATATCATGTATGTGCATGGTCATGCCCTCTCTATTTGTCAATTGCCCAACTGTAATTTGTTCACCCAACATGCTATTTATCTTATGGGAGAGAAACCTCTAGTGAACTGTGGACCTCGGTCCATTCTTTTACATTGAATACAATCTACTGCAATACTTGTTCTACTGTTTTCTGCAAACAATCATCATCCACACTATACATCTAATCCTTTGTTACTGTTATCACCAGATTTTGGCTAAATCAGGAGGTAGGCCGCAATCAAGATGGGCTTGGAAGATTACACATGGAAGATCTATGAAGCGGCCTTGCACGGGGAATTTGGGCTAGATTGCCCGTGTATCTTTAATTATGATAGATTGTATTTAGATTAAAAGTTAGAGTTTATCTCGTGCACGGTTTAGTGCACGCCCACATTAGAAAGTCCGCTGGACTATAAATATGTACCTAGGGTTTATGGAATAAACAACAACCAACGTTCAACCACAAACAAATCTCGGCGCATCGCCAACCCCTTCGTCTCGAGGGTTTCTATCGGTAAGCATCATGCTGCCTAGATCGCATCTTGCGATCTAGGCAGCACAAGCCTGCCCACGTTGTTCATGCGTTGCTCGTACTGAAGCCTTTTTGATGGCGAGCAACGTAGTTATCTTAGACATGTTAGGGTTAGCATTGTTCTTCATATTACATGCTTTCGTAGTGCAACCCTTGCATGTCTAGCCGCCCCTACACCTATCTTAGGTGTAGGGGCGGCACCCCGCTTGATCATAGTTTAGTAGATCTGATCCGTTACGATTGCTCCTTGTTCTACAAGGATTAGTTTAATATCTGCAATAGTTAGGCCTTACGAAGGGGGGGAGGATCCAGCGGCACGTAGGGTGTCGTTCGTTGGCCCTAAGCAGGATGTTCCGAGGATCAACCTCGTGTTGGTTTTTAGGCCTTGTTTAGGATCGGCTTACGATCACCGTGCGTGGCCGTGAGGCCCAACCTGGAGTAGGACGATCCGATTATGCGGTGAAAACCCCACATCGTCGTAGATCTCATTAGCTTTACCTTGATCAAGCAGGACCACCATATATTCGGACACCTCGTCCGAATCATGGGTGGATCGGCTCTTTGAGCCGATTCACGAGATAACCCGAGAGCCGATCGAGGCTCGTATTTAACGTTTACGTGTGTGCCCTGCAGGAAACTAAGCGAGGCATCATCCACACCTTCCCGACCAGGTATAGGTCGGGTGGCACGCCCTTGTGATAAACATCGGCGCGTGCGACCAGGAGGCTTTGCGGGCCGTCGCTCGGAGGGACCGGGGCCAGCCGCAGCCCTAGTTGTTCCCGGCTCTACCGTGTTGCCCGTCTCCGCCCGCCGGGGGGTTTCGACGTCAACACATTCTGGCACGCCCGGTGGGACAGCCTTCGACATCCGCAACATCGCCATCTACATCCGAGATGGCGGAAGACACTCCGGTCACGTATAAGGATCTGCCTGATGAGCTCAAGAAGAAGCATGACGAAATCAAGGCGGTCCTCGAAGCCGAACTCATCGGCTCCTTCCACCAAACCCGCTCCCGTCGCGTCAGGTGGAAGGGTTTCACACCTGAAGGCGCACTCGATGGAGTGGACCTGTCCGCCCTGTCAGAAGGACGCACCAGGTCGCTGAAGTACGAGGATCTGCCCGAGGAGCTCAAAAGGAAACATGACGAGATCAAGGCAACCCTCAAAGCCGAACTCATCGGCTCCTCTGAGAAGACCCGGCCGCACGATATCAAGCTCGCTAGAGACTCAAGTCCGTCGCCTGGCGTCAACGTGGTGGATCTCAGCCACTCCATAGGCCAGCCGAAGTCCTCCTTTGGTGTCAACATGGCAGGGCATGCAAGCCGCCATGGCAAAGATGAAGCAGAAAGCAGCCACTCCCGTGGCAACGATGAAGAGGAGGCCGATCCACGCGACCGGCCCCGAGATGATGACAGGCGGTACCTGGCAGGGGAGGGAATGAGAAGCGTGCGGTATCAACGTCCACTCTCCGAGCGCCTCCTCAACAAATATAAGCACCAACACGACCGACGTCGGCACTACGACGTAGATGATGAAAGGAATTGTCGGTCTGATGCAGAGGTCAGGAGGTACCGTCAACATGATAGAAGCGACGACGGATACAATCGTCGCGCCGAAGGAAGGTCAAGGGGGCAGGATAACATGGATAGGCACCGGAGCTGTCCGTTCTTCAAACATTGCCGGGACTCGGGAATGAGCCGATTGCCAACAATCGAGAACTGCCCGAATGCAAACAAAGGAAGAAGGACGCCGCTAACGTGTCCGTGTTCGAGCGTCTAGGGCCTCTCCCACCTCGGAGCAAGCATGCCGAGCCCGCTCGGGTGGAAGATCTCGAGGAACTAGAGGACGATGATGAAGAAAATAAATATCATCGGCCCAGGTGGTGCCCTGATGGGCTCAGCCGTTCCCAAAAGCGAAGGGTTCAGCGTCTGCGTGGGTTGGAAGAAGCTGAAAGAATGTACCTGCACACGCTAAGGAAGGCACGGCCTGGTCTGGCCGCCAAAATCCGGCGAACCTTGGACGAAGAAGGTCGGCCACAAAGAAAAGAGTGGCGCCCCAAGCAGAGGAAAGCCGATGATGATACATCGGCTGGCACAAACATGGTCTTCATTCTTCCAACGGAGTTTAGCGCTCCAAGATTGTATGAAGCACCTGTGGCACAATTAGACTGCGGCCCACGGCCGGTCATCTTTGAGAAGCCAAAGGAAAGAAGTTACAGGCATCTGAAGGCCCTGTACTTGCGAGGCTACATCAATGGGCAGCCTGTCAACAAGATGTTGGTAGACACCGGGGCGGCAGTCAACATTATGCCGTATTCCATGCTACGTCGGTTGGGACGCTCCAGCTCGGATCTGATCAAGACCAACGTAACGCTGAGCGATTTCAATGGCCAAGCATCTGACGCGCAAGGTGTTCTGAATGTGGATCTGACCGTAGGAAGAAAACTTGTCCCTACGATGTTCTTTATCGTCGACAGCAAGAGTACCTACGCTATCCTACTAGGGAGAGATTGGATCCACGCCAGCTGTTGCATTCCATCCACGATGCACCAATGCCTGATACAGTGGGATGGAGATGAAGTAGAAGTCGTCCGTGCAGATGATTCAGTCGAGGTTTCAACAGCCGGCATGGACATTTGGGAGACATCAGGCCAAGAGCCGCTCTCAGGTATCAATTTGGACGACTGTGAGCGCATCGACGTAACAAAGAACGGGGTTAGGCTGGTGTTATCCACCGGCCTGACCGTGTAACAAAAGCAAATGTCGATGAATAAACATGGCAAGGCTGATCCTTGTGATCGGCCCCAAAAATTATGAAGGGGCATTACAAAACCTTCATTGAGCAAGCAACATTGAGGCCGATTCCAGCAATCGGCCAAAATTATCCTCATCATCCATTCTGCCTGGGTTTGACATGTTGTCCAACAGAGCCGATACCATCAAATTCTCTTGACAGAATCGGCTCGGGGGGGGAACCCGGGTGGATAAAACACGAGGATATACACGAGGATATACAGTAGAAGCGTCTGTATTGGAGTATGGGGGCCGTTTCACAAATCGGCCGAAAATTCAAAAATTTTAGGCATAGCCGATGTGCAGACATCGACTTAAGGATCAATGGAGCAGGGAGTGGGTCTTCCCTTCAAGGACCCCTAATTCCCATTGGCAAGTCTTCAAGTTCAACGGCAAGGGCAGCTTAAAGCGTGCAAGTCAGGGTGGGGGTGAGCCTAACGAAGGGAATATATCTCTTCTAAAGACCGGGAGAACCGCCAATGACAAAGCCATCGGCTGCCACGTTTTGACTCAGCAACTGTCACTTCAAGAGGAGAGTCTGGAGGGCGTCAGAAATGCGAGGACGTTCTCACCGGAAGTTGCTACAGCCTGCCAAAGATGATGAGCCGATCTGATCAGCAAGGCGCAAGGATTGGACTGAAGAAGCTTGGGGGAGGGCGGCTCGCCCTGAGATTTCCTTACTCTAAAGAACCGATTTTGTTGAATCGGCTGATGTTGCATTACGAGTTGGAAACCGAGGATGACCGGCGTGGTCGGCTCACTGCTATTCTCGCCCCGACTGAGGCTCGGGGGGCAGCTCGCCCTCAAGGTTTTGCCAATTTTGTCGAAATCGGCTCGCTCTCCATCACAGCTCGTTTGAAAGATGGTGAATTATTGCAGAAGGGAACTGCCGGAGCTGAGTGAGCGGAATTTGGAGAGGATAATGCGGCAGAAGAATGTCTGAAATTTGAGGATGATAAGGAGATTGGACATTATTGCAGGGGTTTTGCCGCTAAGTTAATATGCCATCCGGTGAGATCTGCGGTTACAAGTCCTAAGGTTTGCACGATTATGGCTTGGCCTTGTTTGACCGGGAGTTTGGGTCCGGGCGGATCTATCTCGAAATTTATCGTGAGGGACCGATGCGCTGCCATCGGCTCACTGGGCTTTGACCAAATTGACAATCGGCAGAGTCAGTACAAGGGGCAATCGGCTAAATTATCCTAGAGGAAATCGGCAAAATCAAATTGGGGAATTTTCTTCATTAACAAACCAGATTTCTTACACAAAAGAGCTGATTGCCCTCAAAAGGAAGTGCTAAGGGGATACATTGCCCCGTCTACTGCTACTGATCCTAGCTAGGGGTCCTATCTACGGGCTGTTGTAGCCCTCGTCATCGCCGTCATCGCCGCTGTCGGCGCTGCTCCCGGCCGGCTCGTCGTCGCTGTTCCAGCGGCCGCCGGCAGGACCTTCATTGTCCTCATCCTCCTCGTCGTCGTCATCGCCGTCGCTGTCGAAGTCACTCAGATTCCCCGGCCAGGGGCAATGGCGCTTGGCCGGCGGCTCGTCGGGGAGGCTGTCGTCGTCGTCCTCCTCCTCTTCCTCTTCCTTCACCTCCTCGGTGGTGGTGAAGTCTGACCAGGAGAAGCGATCGTCATCGCTCTCCTCCTCCGGTTCCCCGTCAGCAAGGAAGCGGAGGTCGCTCTCCCCGTCGGTCAGGGATTTGTCATCCTCGGACCAGACGGAGGAGTCGTGGTCCTCTTTGTCCCACGCCGTTGGGGCGAGGATGTCGTACGCCGCCTGCGTACCCCATGAGGGCGTTGACTCTCGGATGGGAGAGGACACGTGGGAAAGATCCGATGAAGAAGAGGGGGAAGAGGAAGAAGACATGGTTGCAGAGGAGGGTTTTTTGGAGTGCTAATGCGGAAGGGGGGAAAAGGAGAACTGTTCGATGCGGTTAAATAAAAGGAGGTGGGGGTTTTAATTTTCGAGCAGTTGTCGAGGACATGGTGCCAAAACTGTCAAATCGTGCAGAGAAGTTGGGAAGGCAAGTCGTCATGATGAAGCATGCTGCGACAGTTCTGCTCTGCTATGACATGACCCCTCAGAGGAAAAAACAGAGTGGTTTTGAAATTATCATTACCAAAACCAGGGGGGCATGTGTTATCACCAGATTTTGGCTAAATCAGGAGGTAGGCCGCAATCAAGATGGGCTTGGAAGATTACACATGGAAGATCTATGAAGCGGCCTTGCACGGGGAATTTGGGCTAGATTGCCCGTGTATCTTTAATTATTATAGATTGTATTTAGATTAAAAGTTAGAGTTTATCTCGTGCACGGTTTAGTGCACGCCCACATTAGAAAGTCCGCTGGACTATAAATATGTACCTAGGGTTTATGGAATAAACAACAACCAACGTTCAACCACAAACAAATCTCGGCGCATCGCCAACCCCTTCGTCTCGAGGGTTTCTATCGGTAAGCATCATGCTGCCTAGATCGCATCTTGCGATCTAGGCAGCACAAGCCTGCCCACGTTGTTCATGCGTTGCTCGTATTGAAGCCTTTTTGATGGCGAGCAACGTAGTTATCTTAGACATGTTAGGGTTAGCATTGTTCTTCATATTACATGCTTTCGTAGTGCAACCCTTGCATGTCTAGCCACCCCTACACCTATCTTAGGTGTAGGGGCGGCACCCCGCTTGATCATAGTTTAGTAGATCTGATCCGTTACGATTGCTCCTTGTTCTACAAGGATTAGTTTAATATCTGCAATAGTTAGGCCTTACGAAGGGGGGGAGGATCCAGCGGCACGTAGGGTGTCGTTCGTTGGCCCTAAGCAGGATGTTCCGAGGATCAACCTCGTGTTGGTTTTTAGGCCTTGTTTAGGATCGGCTTACGATCACCGTGCGTGGCCGCGAGGCCCAACTCTGGAGTAGGACGATCCGATTATGCGGTGAAAACCCCACATCGTCGTAGATCTCATTAGCTTTACCTTGATCAAGCAGGACCACCATATATTCGGACACCTCGTCCGAATCATGGGTGGATCGGCTCTTTGAGCCGATTCACGGGATAACCCGAGAGCCGATCGAGGCTCGTATTTAACGTTTACGTGTGTGCCCCGCAGGAAACTAAGCGAGGCATCATCCACACCTTCCCGACCAGGTATAGGTCGGGTGGCACGCCCTTGTGATAAACATCGGCGCGTGCGACCAGGAGGCTTTGCGGGCCGTCGCTCAGAGGGACTGGGGCCAGCCGCAGCCCTAGTTGTTCCCGGCTCTACCGTGTTGCCCGTCTCTGCCCGCCAGGGGGTTTCTGACGTCAACAGTTACAGCAAGCCGGTGAGATTGAAAACCTCACTGTTTCGTTGGGGCAAAGTACTTTGGTTGTGTTGTGCAGGTTCCACGTTGGCGCCGGAATCCCTGGTGTTGTGCCGCACTACATCCCGCCGCCATCAAGCTTCGACGTGCTTCTTGGCTCCTACTGGTTCGATAACCTTGGTTTCTTACTGAGGGAAAACTTGCTACTGTGCGCATCATACCTTCCTCTTCGGGTTCCCAACGGACGTGTTAACTACGCGCAATCACATCACACCTTCCTCTTGGGGTTCCCAACGGACGTGTGCTTCACGCGTTATCAAGCTCTTTTTCTGGCGCCGTTGCCGGGGAACTGAAGAAAAGTTACACCACAGAAATTTCTAACTCCCACGTCAACTGCACGCCAGCACTCCACCGGCAGGAAGTTCACCCCCAACAACCCGAACAATCGCAGCAGCCGCCTCTTTCACATGAGTGCGGAAGAAGCCCAGGAAGCCCCAGATGTCGTGTTGGGTATGTTCTCTGTTAACTCAATACCTGCAAGAGTGTTGTTTGATTCTGGAGCATCACATTCGTTTGTTACTGAAGATTTTGCATGCACTAGTAAGATTCAACCCATCAGTATGAAGCATGTCATGATAGTTCAAATACCTGGTTCAACAACTAAAGCTAGAAAAATTTGCAAAGATGTGCCTATCAGAATACATGAAATAGATTTTTAAGCAAATTTGATTGTTCTGGGAACAAAAGGTTTGGAAGTAGTACTGGGTATGGACTGGATGTCGAAACATCATGGACTGATTGATTGTGCCAAGAAGGCCATCACCATGACTAGTAGCACCGGAGTGTTAGTAGAGCACATATCTGAAAGACTGCCCAGAAAGTTCACCTGCAACTGAAGTTTAGCCAAACCAACCTTGGGTCAGATCAGGGTAGTTTGTCGATACCCCGATGTGTTTCCTGATGATCTACCCAGTATGCCCCCAGATCGGAATATCGAGTTTATCATCAAGTAATCCCTGGAACAGGACCGATAGCCCAGAGAGCCTATAGTATGAACCCGGCAGAGTTAGTGGAACTGAAGAAGCAACTGGATGATATGTTGTTCAAAGGTCTGATTCGACCAAGTGCGTCGCCTTGGAGATCCCCAGTTTTGTTTGTGGATAAGATGGACGGTGCCACTCGTTTATGTACGGATTACCGTAAGCTTAACGATGTCACCATCAAGAACAAGTATCCTTTGCCAAAGATAGAAGACCTGTTTGACCAGCTGACCGGTGCCAAAGTGTTCTCTAAGATTGATCTTAGGACTGGTTACCATCAACAGAAGATTCGTGCCACCGATATCCCCAAAACTGCCTTTACCACCAGATATGGATTGTATGAGTACAATGTCATGTCATTTGGATTGACCAATGCCCCCGCTTACTTCATGAATCTCATGAATAAGATCTTTATGAACTTCCTAGATAAGTTTGTCGTTGTCTTCATCGACGACATCCTTATCTACTCCAAATCCGAAGAAGAACATGAGCAACATTTGGAAGTGGTTCTAGATACCCTTCGGGAGCATCAGTTGTACGCCAAGTTCAGAAAGTGTGAGTTTTGGTTGAAGGAAGTAGGATTCCTGGGACATATCTTGTCTGCAGGAGGAATTGCCGTTGACCCCTCCAAAATCAAAACCGTTGAAGAATGGAAAGCCCCAACCACTCAGACTGAAGTCCGTGCATTTCTCGGATTAGTGGGATATTACCGCCGGTTTGTTGAAGGATTCTCGAGCATAGCAAGACCGATGACTCAATTGCTGAAGAAGGACAAGAAGTTTGAATGGACTGATAAATGTGAAGACAGTTTCCAACAGCTCAAGAGCAGATTGACCTCAGCCCCAATATTGATCATGCCGAACATTACCAAGCCTTTTGACGTGTACTGTGATGCCTCCAAGAATGGTCTTGGATGTGTGTTGATGCAAGAAGGCAAAGTGATATCATACTTGCCAAGGCAACTGAAGCAACATGAGCAGAATTATCCAACCCATGACTTAGAGCTAGCAGCAGTAGTTTTGGCCCTGAAAGTATGGCGTCACTACCTCATGGGTAATCGATGCGAGATCTATTCGTATCACAAGAGCCTGAAGTATATCTTCACTCAGAAGGAGCTGAATATGAGGCAGCGCAGATGGATAGAGCTAATCAAGGATTACGATATGGAAATTCACTATCACCCCGGCAAGGCCAATGTGGTAACGGATGCCCTGAGTAGACTGCCGTGTCAGTTGAACTCCATGATCGCAGAAGAGCAACCAAGTTTGCATCAAGAATTTGAGCAGTTTAGACTGGAGCTAGTTAGTAACGGATTTCTAGCCAGCATTGAACTCCAACCTACTTTGATTAGTCAGATAAAGGAAGCCCAGAAGGGAAATGCTAGCATTGATGGGATCAAGAGCCAAATAGCTGCGGGAAAGGCACCGGGATTCACCGAAGATGAAGAAGGAGTGCTTTGGTACAACGGACGCCTATGTGTGCCGTCGGATTCAGAGTTGAAGCAAGTTATCCTGAAAGAAGCCCATGACACCCTTTATTCCATTCATCCCGGAGGAACCAAGATGTACCAAGACTTGAAGGAACAATTTTGGTGGCATGGAATGAAGAGAGATATTGGAAGCTACATCGCGAAGTGTGATATCTGTCAACGAGTCAAAGTAGAACATCAACGACCCGCGGGATTGCTACAACCCCTGCAGATTCCCGAATGGAAGTGGGATTCGGTAGGAATGGACTTCATCACCGGATTGCCCAAATCTAGTAAAGGGAATGATTCTATCTGGGTAGTGGTCGATAGATTGACCAAGGTAGCCCATTTCATCCCCTTCAAGACCACCTATCAAGGACCAAGACTTGCCGAGTTATATATCTCATAGATAGTCAGCCTGCACGGAACCCCGAAGTCAATAGTGTCCGATAGAGGATCCCAATTCACCTCCCGATTCTGGCAGAAAGTACATGAAGGACTAGGAACCCGGCTGAATTTCAGCACCGCCTATCACCCGCAAACTGATGGACAGACTGAACGAGTAAATCAAATACTGGAAGATATGTTGAGAGCATGTGTGCTCGAATATGGATCCAAGTGGGAAGACTGCTTGCCTTACGCAGAATTCTCGTACAACAATAGTTATCAAGCCAGTTTGCAAATGGCCCCCTTTGAAGCCTTGTACGGAAGGAAGTGTCGTACCCCTCTGAATTGGTCGGAAGTCGGAGAGAGCCAAATCTTCAGCCCAGATATTCTCCACGAAGCTGAAGAGAAGGTTCACAAGATCCGCGAATACCTCAAGACAGCCCAATCAAGACAGAAGAGCTACGCTGATAAAAGACGCCGAGAGATGACCTTCGAGATCGGAGATTTTGTGTATCTCAAAGTATCCCCCCTTAAAGGGATGCAGAGATTCCAACTTAGAGGAAAGCTGGCACCCCGATAAGTCGGACCCTTCAAAGTCCTGAGTCGCCGAGGAGAAGTATCCTATCAACTGGAGTTACCTGAAGAAATGTCAGCGGTACAGAATGCGTTTCACATCTCATTACTCCGGAAATGCTTGAAAGTGCCGGAGAAGACCGAGGTTTTCAGGAACATCGATCACCGCGCTGTGGATATCAACTCAGACTTGACCTATCGCGAAGTACCTATTCGCATCTTGGAAGAAGCTTTCCGAACCACCCGCACAAGGAGTATCAAGTTTTTGAAGATCCAATGGAGTAACCATACCGAAGAAGAAGCCACTTGGGAGCGAGAAGACTTCATGAAGACTGAATACCCAGATCTCTTTAGTACCTAGTTTTCTTTAAGATCTCGGGACGAGATCTTTTGTAAGGCGGAAGGGTTTGTAACATCCCATGTTTTAAACTCAATAAAGAAAAGGAATTCAATTACTCAAATTTTGGAACTAACAAAAACTTTTCTTCCATATAGTGCTATGCATAATTGTTCATGCATTCTTGTACGCCATTTGCCATGATGAGTGTTGATGTGTTATTATAATGTGCTTAAACCCTAGTACATGATCATAGCACCTCAATTTGAGAGAAATCAAGAAAATAGAAAAATGCCAATTTCACTCACATACACATTTAGCCAATTATGCAAATCTTCAACCAAGGCCCCAATTGCTTGTGCCATTGCTTGTGAAACACTTTTATATCAATAACAAACACTTTGGAATCAAAGAAACACAAATCAAATCAAAGGAAAAATCAAATCCTTGTTACATATGATAATGGTCACTTTGCCCCTTTTTAACATCATGCCCACTTTGAGCCCCTGGTTTGGCAGATTACTAAACTAAACTTGGCCAACTCTTTCCACCACATCCAAGACCATGTCAAGGTGAACATTTTTGGTGTTGACCATCAGGGTTGACTCTGCCTACATTGACCAGTATAAAGGAGACAAGATGCAACTATGAGATAAAGAGGAAGATCATCACAATTTTGAAACTTTGCAAACCTGCACCAAATTGACCACCACCACCACCTTTCTACTCCATTAATTATTCAAATGAACTTCACCAAAAAGAATTTCAAAATTTGAACAAAATGTTCATGCGGCTATTTCATCAAACACTTGGCAGACAACAATTTGCAAAACTCACACACCCTATTACACAGCAGGTTTTAGCCTAAATCACTTTGCTACTGAGATGATAATTGCTCCTCTGTGTCTCCTGCATCAAGCCATGTCCTTGCTCTGGCTGATAAAAGCCTGGAAAGCCTCCTTTCATCACCATGTCGTGCACCATGCCGGCCAGCCTGCCACTCACCTCTCTGCTCCTCCCCTCTCACTTTTACCTTGTCCTGGAGAATCCCCTGACCTTGTTGATCATCGCAGTGCACGGCCTGAGCTCGCGCGAGGCTGGCATTGGCCAGGAAGCACGCGCCCAGAACCATGCCAGTGCACGCCAGTACGCGCGCTCACCGCGTACTGGACGCGCTAGAGCGTCGCTCGCCCCATCGCCTCAGTACTCCCCTACCCCTCTCCTTCTGCATCAAGCACCGCCTCTACACCAGCTAGCAGCAAGACACACTCATACCCCTGCGCGTGCACCGTCGCCGTCGTCCTCGTCGACTTTCCGCCGCCAGTACCGTGGCAGTCAGTGCACGCTCCCGATCGATCCCTTCATGCTTTTGCTGCGCCAGCTAGCCGTTGAGCATCGCCATGATGCCGCCTACACGACGCCGTCCTTACCTTGCCCCTTCGCGCCCTGAAACCGCCGCGCCATGCTCGACCTTCCTCGGCACCCGCCAGTCACCTCCTCCGCTATAAATAGAGCAGCCCCGCGCACCATTCATTCACACCAACAGCTTCTCCTCCCTTCCCTGCTTCTCCTCAACCAAGTCCCCCACTCAATCGTCGTCGGAGTAGCCCCAATTCGTCGCCGGAGCCCACCAGTACCCGGAGATCATCGCCGTCGATTGGAGCCTCCCCACTCCTCACCGCTTGTACTAGTAGCATCGTCGTCCTCGCCAACGTCGCCGCGCACCTCGCCGTCGACCGCGGGAACGCCGGTAGGCTCTCCGACCCCCTACCCTCGCCGCCAGTGAGTTCGTTCTCGCCGGAGAAGACGACGATCGTGAGCCGTAGGATCTCCCTCTAATCCTATGTCCCACGCTCGCCCATACCCCTTCGCTTGTTATAACCAGCTGACAGGTGGAACCCACCAGTCAGGCGGCCTGCTCAGGCTGGACGTGCAGTGGGCTGGCCCGTTTAGTTTTGCCCCGCTGCGGCCCACTTTCCCTTCCCGCCAAGCCCACACATTCAAATTCGAATTTCAGAATAGTTTGAATTGCTTGCAGATGCTTTGGTAAATCTTGAATAGTTTCAATTTAGTTGAACCAAATTTTGTGAACTTTATATATTCTGAAACTTTTGAAATGATCTAAACAACCCCACAGGTCTCACCCTCATATTCATTGTAGAATTCAAATAGTAAAAATAACAAGGCAGGGTCTTTTTAAACTTCAAACTTTATTTAAAATTCAACCAGAAGTGATTTTGAGTTGATTCCAACTCTCATAAATCACATTTGACATACTCTAATTGTTTATTGAAAAAGATAGCCAAGTTGTTTGCATAATCATGGACCAGAGCAGAATAATGGCTATGGAGCCATTTCTAGTTCATTTAAATCATCTAAATTAAATTGTCTAAACAGTATGAGAGCTACTCTCTCATTTAAATCTTGATCCTAAGTAATGCAATAAGAGGTAATGACCTTAGTCTAATGAACCTCATATTTTATTACTTAGTGATTTTAAATCATTACCATGCTATTCTTTAAATGCATGAGGTGTAGCACCTCATTTAAATCATTACTCCCACATAATGGATATGAAATGTTGACCTTGGTCAACATAGATTCATACCTTATTATTATTTGAGGAGATTAAATCTTAATAAGATTTAATGAGAGGAAATTATTTTCTCTAAAGAATTAATTAGCAAACCAAATCAATAATTGAATGAGAGGAAATTATTTTTCTCTTAAAGAAGAAAACCAAGCCAATCACCATGTTATGAAGGATGTGATGCTAGAATAAGTTTGTGTGAACCTATGGTGTGTTTAGTCTAGCATATAAGTTTTGTTTGGTGATTGTATACCTCGTATTCGTGTATAGACGCTAGTACCGAGGAGTATCAAGAGGAGGAGGGCTACTCTCAGGAGGAGGAAGAGAACTTTGATCACTACCCCGCTCAAGGCAAGCTAATATTCTTGCAAACCACCCTAGTGCAAAGCCCTACAAGAGCAAGGCACCATCACCATTTACTTTATGTCCAATAAACCTATCCCATGTTTTTACCTTGCAATTAGTTTGCTAATTGTATTTCAAAGTTTACTTTTGATTTATGATTCATTTGGTCTAGAGTAGAACAAGAGCATCAAATTTAGCCTAGAGCAATCAAAGCTAGATAGCACCCCTCATGACTAGTTGCTAGTGCTAACTAAATAAAATTGACTACTCTAGATGGGAACATGTGAAATGAAATGACTTTGAAAGGTTTTGAAGGTGAATGTGACATGAATGAATTGGTGAATTTTGATGAAAACTGATGATTGGGTTTGAATGCGATACCCTTCCAATTATACAAGTACCCCCACAATACCTGATTATGGGTAGGGCTTAACTAGAAGTTTGTGTATCTTAGTATGGGTTCCCTCTAAACAAGCATCATAGGGGTTATGCCGAGGCTGCCTCCGTTAAAAGTGAAATGATGTGAATATGAGATGAATGTACGACCCAAGCCCTGTGCAGTTCCCGGGTTGACGGTTTGTTTTCACAGGGAGGCCAAGCTCATGGGGAGAGGTGCCTATACTAGGGTATATAAGTGAATGGTTATGGTTGATGATCCGCGTACTGAGTTACGATGATTCGAGGTTATCCTCGACGGATGTAATCAAAAGTTGTGGCACAAGAGTACAACCTCTGCAGAGTGTTAAACCTATTCGAATAGCCGTGTCCACGGTTACGGGTGATACGTCTCCGACGTATCGATAATTTCTTATGTTCCATGCCACATTATTGATGATACCTACATGTTTTATACACACTTTACATCGTTTTGATGCGTTTTCTGGAACTAACCTATTGACGAGATGCCGAAAGGCCAGTTGCTGTTTTCTGCTGTTTTTGGTTTCAGAAATCCTAGTAAGGAAATATTTTCGGAATCGGACGAAATCAACACCGAAGATCTTAAAATCCCCGGAAGCTTCCAGAGCACCGGAGAAAGGCCAGAGGGGAGCCAGGGGGGCCCACCCAACAGGGCGGCGCGGCCCGGGGGGCGCGTCCCCCTAGTGTGTGGGCACCCCGTGGCCCCTCCGACTCCGCCTCTTCGCCTATTTAGTCGTCCCTGACCTAAAACCTCGACCCAGTTCGACGAAACCAGAGAAAACCATCCAGAGCTGCCGCCATCGCGAAACTCCAATGCGGGGGACAGAAGTCTCTGTTCCGGCACCCTGCCGGGACGGGGAATTGCCCCCGAAGTCATCTCCACCGCCGTCTCCACCGCCATCTTCACCGCCATCGCTGTCTCCATGATGAGTAGGGAGTAATTCACCCCCGGGGCTGAGGGCTCCGCTGTAGCTATGTGGTTCATCTCTTTCTTTATGTGATCTAGTTGAATATCATCTATGTGCTACTCTAGTGATGTTATTAAAGTAGTTTATTCCTCCTGCACGGTGTAATGGTGACAGTGTGTGCATCGTGTAGTACTTGGCGTGGGCTATGATTGTGATCTCTTGTAGATTATGAAGTTAACTATTGCTATGATAGTTTTGATGTGATCTATGCCTCCTTCATAGTGTGATGGTGACAGTGTGCATGCTATGTTAGTTCTCGGTGTAATTGTGTTGATCTATCTTGCACTCTAAGGTTATTTAAACATGAATATCGAATACTGTGGAGCTTGTTAACTCCGGCATTGAGGGTTCGTGTAATCTGATACGTCTCCGACGTATCGATAATTTCTTATGTTCTATGCCATATTATTGATGATACCTACATGTTTTATGCACACTTTATGTCATATTCGTGCATATTCTGGAACTAACCTATTAACAAGATGCCGAAGTGCCAGTTCCTGTTTTCTGCTGTTTTTGGTTTCAGAAATCCTAGTGACGAAATATTCTCGGAATTGGACGAAACGAAGACCCAGGGGCCTATTTTGCCACGAACCTTCCGGAAGACCGAAGAGCATACGAAGTGGGGCCACGAGGTGGCGACACCACATGGCGGCGCGGCCAAGGGGGGGCCGCGCCGCCCTATGGTGTGGGCCCCTCGTTAGGCCCCCGACTCTGCCCTTCCGCCTACTTAAAGCCTCCGTCGCGAAACCCCTGAGGCGAAAAACCACGATACGGAAAACCTATGCGAGACGCCGCCGCCGCCGATCCCATCTCGGGGGATTCGGGAGATCTCCTCCGGCACCCTGCCGGAGAGGGGATTCATCTCCCGGAGGACTCTACACCGCCATGGTCGCCTCCGGAGTGATGAGTGAGTAGTTCACCCCCGGACTATGGGTCCATAGCAGTAGCTAGATGGTTGTCTTCTCCTCATTGTGCTTCATTGTCGGATCTTGTGAGCTGCCTAACATGATCAAGATCATCTATCCGTAATACTCTATGTTGTGTTTGTCGGGATCCGATGGATAGAGAATACCATGTCATGTTAATTATCAAGTTATTACATATGTGTTGTTTATGATCTTGCATGCTCTCCGTTATTAGTAGAGGCTCTGGCCAAGTTTTTGCTCTTAACTCCAAGAGGGAGTATTTATGCTCGATAGTGGGTTCATGCTCGCATTGACACCGGGACGAGTGATGTAAAGTTCTAAGGTTGTGTTGTGCTATTGCCACTAGGGATAAAACATTGGCGCTATGTCCGAGCATGTAGTTGTTGATTACATTACGCACCATACTTAATGCAATTGTCTGTTGTTTAGCAACTTAATACTGGAAGGGGTTCGGATGATAACCTGAAGGTGGACTTTTTAGGCATAGATGCGGTTGGATGGCGGTCTATGTACTTTGTCGTAATGCCCAATTAAATCTCACTATACTTATCATGTCATGTATGTGCATTGTTATGCCCTCTCTATTTGTCAATTGCCCGACCGTAATTTGTTCACCCAACATGCTTTTATCTTATGGGAGAGACACCTCTAGTGAACTGTGGACCCCGGTCCATTCTTTAATACTTGAAATACAAATCTGCTCGCAATACTTGTTTTACTATTTTCTCTGCAAACAATCATCTTCCACACAATACGGTTAACCCTTTGTTACAGCAAGCCGGTGAGATTGACAACCTCACCTTGTTTCGTTGGGGCAAAGTACTTTGGTTGTGTTGTGCAGGTTCGACGTTGGCGCCGGAATCTCCGGTGTTGCGCCGCACTACATCCCGCCGCCATCAACCTTCAACGTGCTTCTTGACTCCTACCGGTTCGATTAAACCTTGGTTTCTTACCGAGGGAAACTTGCCGCTGTGCGCATCACACCTTCCTCTTGGGGTTCCCAACGGACGTGTCAATTACACGCATCAAGCAAATTTCTGGCGCCGTTGCCGGGGAGATCAAGACACGCTGCAAGGGGAGTCTCCACTTCTCAATCTCTTTACTTTGTTTTTGTCTTGCTTTGTTTTATTTACTACTTTGTTTGCTGCATTATATCAAAACACAAAAAAATTAGTTGCTAGCTTTACTTTATTTACTGTCTTGCACTCTATATCAAAAACACAAAAAAATTAGTTACTTGTTTTACTTTACTTAATATTATGCATGTTTTTATTTCACTAGTTAAGCATAATGGAAAACAACAAAAATATGAGAGATCTTTATGAACTTTATCTTGAATTAGGACATGATGTGTTTGAAGAGAGAATTAAAAAACCCATGGAACTTTATATGCATGCTAATGGGAATGTTATTACTATGGATGCTTTGAACACCACTGTTGCTAATGCTATGGAAAATTCTAAGCTTGGGGAAGCTGGCTCGATGAGCAGGATCTTTTTAGTACCCCAAGCATTGAGGAGAAAATTTTCTTTTATGATTACAATATGCCTCCTATATATGATGATAGCCACTTTGTTGAATTTGCTCCCACTACAACTAATAAAATTGATTATGCTTACGTGGAGAGTAATAATTTTATGCATGAGACTTATGATAAGAATGCTTTATGTGATAGTTACATTGTTGAGTTTGCTCATGATGCTACTGAAAATTATTATGAGAGAGGAAAATATGGTTGTAGAAATTTTCATGTTACTAAAACACCTCTCTATGTGCTGAAATTTTTGAAGCTACACTTATTTTATCTTCCTATGCTTGTTACTTTGCTCTTCATGAACTTGTTTATTTACAAGATTCCTATGCATAGGAAGCATTTTAGACTTAAATGTGTTTTGAATTTGCCTCTTGATGCTCTCTTTTGCTCCAAATACTATTTCTTGCGAGTGCATCATTAAAACTGCTGAGCCCATCTTAATGGCTATAAAGAAAGAACTTCTTGGGAGATAACCCATGTGTTATTTTGCTACAGTACTTTGTTTTATATTTGAGTCTTGGAAGTTGTTTACTACTGTAGCAACCTCTCCTTATCTTAGTTTTGAGTTTTGTTGTGCCAAGTAAAGTCTTTGATAGAAAAGTAAGTACTAGATTTGGATTACTGCGCAGTTCCAGATTTCTTTTCTGTCACGAATCAGGGTCTATCTCCCTGTAGGTAGCTCAGAAAATTAAGCCAATTTACGAGCATGATCCTCGGATATGTACGCAACTTTCATTCAATTTGAGCATTTTCGTTTGAGCAAGTCTGGTGGCCTAATAAAATCCATCTTTACGGACTGTTCTGTTTTGACAGATTCTGCCTTTTATTTTGCATTGCCTCTTTTGCTATGTTGGATGAATTTCTTTGATCCATTAATGTCCAGTAGCTTTATGCAATGTCCGGAAGTGTTAAGAATGATTGTGTCACCTCTGAACATGTGAATTTTTATTATGCACTAACCCTCTAATGAGTTGTTTCGAGTTTGGTGTGGAGGAAGTTTTCAAGGATCAAGAGAGGAGTATGATGCAATATGATCAAGGAGAGTGAAAGCTCTAAGCTTGGGGATGCCCCGGTGGTTCACCCCTGCATATTCTAAGAAGACTCAAGCGTCTAAGCTTGGGGATGCCCAAGGCATCCCCTTCTTCATCGACAACATTATCATGTTCCTCCCCTGAAACTATATTTTTATTCCGTCACATCTTATGTACTTTGCTTGGAGCGTCGGTTTGTTTTTGTTTTTTGTTTTGTTTGAATAAAATGGATCCTAGCATTCACTTTATGGGAGAGAGACACGCTCCGCTGTAGCATATGGAAAAATATGTCCTTAGGCTCTACTCATAGTATTCATGGCGAAGTTTCTTCTTCGTTAAATTGTTATATGGTTGGAATTGTCAAGAGAGGAGGATGATATACTATGATCAAGAAGAGTGAAGAGTCTAAGCTTGGCGATGCCCCCGTGGTTCATCCCTGCATATTTTAAGAAGACTCAAGCGTCTAAGCTTGGGGATGCCCAAGGCATCCCCTTCTTCATCGACAAATTATCAGGTCTCTTCTCTTGAAACTATATTTTTATTCGGTCACATCTTATGTGCTTTGTTTGGAGCGTCGGTTTGTTTTTGTTTTTGTTTGAATAAAATGGATCCTAGCATTCATTGTGTGGGAGAGAGACACGCTCCGCTGGTTCATATGAACACATGTGTTCTTAGCTTTTAATGTTCATGGCGAAGGTTGAAACTGCTTCGTTAATTGTTGTATGGTTGGAAACGGAAAATGCTACATGTAGTAATTGGTAAAATGTCTTGCATAATGTGATACTTGGAAATTGTTGTGCTCATGTTTAAGCTCTTGCATCATATACTTTGCACCTACTAATGAAGAAATACATAGAGCTTGCTAAAATTTGGTTTGCATAATTGGTCTCTCTAAGGTCTAGATAATTTCTAGTATTGAGTTTGAACAACAAGGAAGACGGTGTAGAGTCTTATAATGTTACAATATGTCTTTTATGTGAGTTTTGCTGCACCGGTTCATCCTTGTGTTTGTTTCAAATAACCTTGCTAGCCTAAGCCTTGTATCGAGAGGGAATACTTCACATGCATCCAAAATACTTGAGCCAACCATTATGCCATTTGTGTCCACCATACCTACCTACTACATGGTATTTCTCCGCCATTCCAAAGTAAATTACTTGAGTGCTACCTTTAAATTTCCATCATTCGCATTTGCAATATATAGCTCATGGGACAAAATAGCCTTAAAAACTATTGTGGTATTGAATATGTACTTATGCACTTTATCTCTTATTAAGTTGCTTGTTGTGCGATAACCATGTTCCTGGGGACGCCATCAACTCTTTGTTGAATATCATGTGAGTTGCTATGCATGTCCGTCTTGTCTGAAGTAAGGGAGATTTACCACTCGTTTAATGGTTAGAGCATGCATAATGTTAGAGAAGAACATTGGGCCGCTAACTAAAGCCATGAATCATGGTGGAAGTTTCGAGTTTTGGACAAATATCCTCAATCTCATATGAGAACATTAATTGTTGCTACATGCTTATGCATTAAAGAGGAGTCCATTATCTGTTGTCTATGTTGTCCCGGTATGGATGTCTAAGTTGAGAATAATCAAAAGCGAGAAATCCAAATGCGAGCTTTCTCCTTAGACCTTTGTACAGGCGGCATAGAGGTACCCCTTTGTGACACTTGGTTAAAACATGTGTATTGCAATGATAATCCTGGTAATCCGAGCTAATTAGGACAAGGTGCGGTCACTATTAGTATACTATGCATGAGGCTTTGCAACTTGTAAGATATAATTTACATGATACATATGCTTTATTACTACCGTTGACAAAATTGTTTCATGTTTTCAAAAAAAAAGCTCTAGCACAAATATAGCAATCGATGCTTTCCTCTTTGAAGGACCATTCTTTTACTTTTATGTTGAGTCAGTTCACCTATTTCTCTCCACCTCAAGAAGCAAACACTTGTGTGAACTGTGCATTGATTCTTACATACTTGCGTATTGCATTTGTTATATTACTCTATGTTGACAATTATCCATGAGATATACATGTTACAAGTTGAAAGCAACCGCTGAAACTTAATCTTCCTTTATGTTGCTTCAATACCTTTACTATGAATTTATTGCTTTATGAGCTAACTCTTATGCAAGACTTATTGATGCTTGTCTTGAAGTACTATTCATGAAAAGTCTTTGCTTTATGATTCATTTGTTTACTCATGTCATTACCATTGTTTTGATTGCTGCATTCATTACATATGCTTACAATAGTATGATCAAGGTTATGATGGCATGTCACTCCAGAAATTATATTTGTTATCGTTTACCTGCTCGGGACGAGCAAGAACTAAGCTTGCGGATGCTAATAATTTCTTATGTTCCATGCCACATTATTGATGATACCTACATGTTTTATACACACTTTACATCGTTTTGATGCGTTTTCTGGAACTAACCTATTGACGAGATGCCGAAAGGCTAGTTGCTGTTTTCTGCTGTTTTTGGTTTCAGAAATCCTAGTAAGGAAATATTTTCGGAATCGGACGAAATCAACACCGAAGATCTTAAAATTCCCGAAAGCTTCCAGAGCACCGGAGAAAGGCCAGAGGGGAGCCAGGGGGCCCACCCCACAGGGCGGCGCGGCCCAGGGGTGCGCCCCCCTAGTGTGTGGGCACCCCGTGGCCCCTCCGACTCCGCCTCTTCGCCTATTTAGTCGTCCCTGACCTAAAACCTCGACCGAGTTCGACGAAACCAGAGAAAACCATCCAGAGCCGCCGCCATCGCGAAACTCCAATTCGGTGGACAGAAGTCTCTGTTCTGACACCCTGCCGGGACGGGGAATTGCCCCCGTAGTCATCTCCACCGCCGTCTCCACCGCCATCTTCACCGCTATCGCTGTCTCCATGATGAGGAGGGAGTAATTCACCCCCGGGGCTGAGGGCTCCGCTGTAGCTATGTGGTTCATCTCTCTCTTTATGTGATCTAGTTGAATATCATCTATGTGCTACTCTAGTGTTGTTATTAAAGTAGTTTATTCCTCCTGCACGGTGTAATGGTGACGAGTGTGTGCATCGTGTAGTACTTGGCGTGGGCTATGATTGTGATCTCTTGTAGATTATGAAGTTAACTATTGCTATGATAGTTTTGATGTGATCTATGCCTCCTTCATAGTGTGATGGTGACGAGTGTGCATGCTATGTTAGTTCTCGGTGTAATTGTGTTGATCTATCTTGCACTCTAAGGTTATTTAAACATGAATATCGAATACTGTGGAGCTTGTTAACTCCGGCATTGAGGGTTCGTGTAATCCTACACAGTTAGTGGTGTTCATCATCCAACAAGAGGGTGTAGTGTGGTTCTATTATGTGATCATTGTTGAGAGTGTCCACTAGTGAAAGCAGGATCCCTGGGCCTTGCTTCCAAGCATCGAATCTCCGTTTGTTTACTGTTTTGTTGCATGTTTACTCGCTACCATATTTTATTCAGATTGCTATTACCACTCATACTCATCCATATTACTTTCATCTCACTAGTGCACCTATTAGGTGTGTTGGGGACACAAGAGACTTCTTGCATTGTGATCGCAGGGTTGCTTGAGAGGGATATCTTTGACCTCTTCCTCCCTGAGTTCGATAAACCTTGGGTGATCCACTTAAGGAAAACTTGCTGCTGTTCTACAAACCTCTGCTCTGGAGGCCCAACACTGTCTACAAGAATAGAAGCACCCGTAGACATCAACGGGCGATTGGAAAGGCCATACTGTTCCGTTGTCAGGACTTTTGTCTTAAAAAGGAATGGTGAATTGAAAGGTGACTTGACTTGAATCACCATTGAATGGTGGGAATGACACTAATGTTCCCACTTGAGTTAGTCTAGCAAATGAGGAATCTTTACTAAATGTTTATGAACTAAACTTGGCTTTATGCAATTAAACCTAGAGCTTAGCACCCCTTATTACAATTATTAAGTACTTACATTAGTATTAGTTTGCGAGTACTTTAAAGTACTCATGGCTGTGTCCCTTGCTATTCAAATGCCAGACTATGAAGAGGAGCCACAGTATCAAGACGACGGACAACAGGACGTCTACGATAACTAGGAGCATCTTCTAACGTCAAGCGTTGCCTGTGGAATAGATAGTCCACTACTACTATGCTTCCGCTACTTGTTGTTGTTGATCATGTAGATCAACTATTTGTGTAATATTGGATCATGTGATCTATTGTTGTAAGGCGATTATGTGTTGTAATAAATGATGACTCTATGATATTCAACTGTTATGTCTCGCAAAAACAATCTTCCTAGGATTGCGATGTATGGCATAATAGGCATCTGGACTTAAAAATCCGGGTGTTGACACTAAGTCAAATAGAAGAAAGACCCACCAGAGACAGATCTCGCCGGAGACTTGCTGGAGATATTGTTAAGAGACCTCGCCGGAGACATTGAAGCAAAAAATAATGTAGTAAAGAAGCAGAGCCACGGAACATTTACAACACTGCCATTCAACATTTGCAGCACCTCCCCAACCTCGCCGGAGACTCACCGGAGCCCTCGCCGGAGTCTCGCCGGAGACATTGAAGCACAAATAATGTAGTAAAGAAGCAGAGCCACATAACATTTACAGCACCACCGTTGAACATTTGCAGCACCTTGATACGTCTCCAACGTATCGATAATTTCTTGTGTTCCATGCCACATTATTGATGTTATCTACATGTTATATGCACACTTTATGTCATATTCGTGCATTTTCTGGAACTAACCTATTAACAAGATGCCGAAGTGCCAGTTCCTGTTTTCTGCGGTTTTTGGTTTCAGAAATCCTAGTAACGAAATATTCTCGGAATCGGACGAAATCAACGCCCAGGTTCCGCCATCGCGAAGCCAAGATCTGGGGGACAGGAGTCTCTGTTCCGGCACCCTGCCGGAGTGGGGAAGTGCCCCCGGAAGGCTTCTCCATCGACACCGCTGCCATCTCCACCGCCATCTTCATCACCGCTGCTGCTCCCATGAGGAGGGAGTAGTTCTCCATCGAGGCTCGGGGCTGTACCGGTAGCTATGTGGTTCATCTCTCTCCTATGTGCTTCAATACAATAATCTCATGAGCTGCCTTACATGATTGAGATTCATATGATGATGCTTGTAATCTAGATGTCATTATGCTAGTCAAGTGAGTTTTACTTATGTGATCTCCGGAGACTCCTTGTCCCACGTGTGTAAAGGTGACGAGTGTGTGCACCGTGTGGGTCTCTTAGGCCATATTTCACGGAATACTTATTCACCGTTGAATGGCATAGTGAAGTGCTTATTTATATCTCTTTATGATTGCAATATGTTTTGTATCACAATTTATCTATGTGCTACTCTAGTGATGTGTTATTAAAGTAGTTTTATTACTCCTGCACGTGTGCAAAGGTGACAGTGTGTGCACCGTGTTAGTACTTGGTTTATGCTATGATCATGATCTCTTGTAGATTGCGAAGTTAACTATTGCTATGATAATATTGATGTGATCTATTCCTCCTACATATGCATGAAGGTGACGAGTGTGCATGCTATGCTAGTACTTGGTTTAGTCTTTCGATCTATCTTACACTAAAGGTTACTAAAATATGAGCATTATTGTGGAGCTTGTTAACTCCGGCATTGAGGGTTCGTGTAATCCTACGCAATGTGTTCATCATCCAACAAAAGTGTAGAGTATGCATTTATCTATTCCGTTATGTGATCAATGTTGAGAGTGTCCACTAGTGAAAGTGTAATCCCTAGGCCTTGTTCCTAAATATCGCTATCGCTGCTTGTTTACTTGTTTTATTGCGTTACTACTGCTACATTACTACTGCTTGTTTACTTGTCCTGGGCAAAGCACTTTTCCGGTGTCGTTGCCGTTGCTACTACTTATTCATACCACCTGTATTTCACTATCTCTTCGCCGAACTAGTGCACCTATTAGGTGTGTTGGGGACACAAGAGACTTCTTGCTTTGTGGTTGCGGGGTTGCATGAGAGGGATATCTTTGACCTCTTCCTCCCCGAGTTCGATAAACCTTGGGTATCCACTTAAGGGAAACTTGCTGCTGTTCTACAAACCTCTGCTCTTGGAGGCCCAACACCTGTCTACAAGAATAGAAGCTCCCGTAGACATCAAGCACTTTTACGGCGCCGTTGCCGGGGAGGAAAGGTAAAAAGGCACTCATACTACGGTCCCAGGTAAAGTATTTTTCTGGCGCCGTTGTGTGTGTGCTCGAAGCTATTTCCTTTAGATCCTGCAATTGCATCTTGTTGTTTCTTGTTTACACTAGTTTGGCATAATGTACAAGAGTGAGCTTCTTATTCTATTTCCCGATTTAAAACATGGATTGTTTGATGCGAAAATTAAAAAACCTATGAAATCTTATTTGCATGTCGGTAGTAATATTAGTATGAACGCTTTGAACACCATTGTTGATAATGATATAGAAAGTTCTAAGCTTGGGAAAGTCTGGTTTTCATGATCTTTATAGTCCCCCAAGCATTGAGGAGAAATTTTTCTTTGATGATACTTTGCCTCCTATTTATGATGATAATGATAGTGGTCTTTTGGTGCCACCTACTATGGAAAGTAAATTTTGTTGTGATTATACTATGCCTCCTACACTTGATGAGAATAATAATGATAGCTACTTTGTTGAATTTGCTCCCACTACAACTAATAAAATTGATTATGCTTATGTGGAGAGTAATAATTTTATGCATGAGACTCATGATAAGAATGCTTTATGTGATAGTTATATTGTTGAGTTTGCTCATGATGCTACTGAAAGTTATTATGAGAGAGGAAAATATGGTTGTAGAAATTTTCATGTTACTAAAATGCCTCTCTATGTGCTGAAATTTTTGAAGCTACACTTGTTTTATCTTCCTATGCTTGTTACTTTGCTCTTCATGAACTTGTTTATTTACAAGATTCCTATGCATAGGAAGCATGTTAGACTTAAATGTGTTTTGAATTTGCCTCTTGATGCTCTCTTTTGCTTCAAATACTATTTCTTGCGAGTGCATCATTAAAACTGCTGAGCCCATCTTAATGGCTAAAAAGAAAGAACTTCTTGGGAGATAACCCATGTGTTATTTTGCTACAGTACTTTGTTTTATATTTGTGTCTTGGAAGTTGTTTACTACTGTAGCAACCTCTCCTTATCTTAGTTTTGTGTTTTGTTGTGCCAAGTAAAGTCTTTGATAGTAAAGTAAGTACTAGATTTGGATTACTGCGCAGAAACAGATTTCTTTGCTGTCACGAATCTGGGTCTAATTCTCTGTAGGTAACTCAGAAAATTATGCCAATTTACGTGAGTGATCCTCAGATATGTACGCAACTTTCATTCAATTTGAGCATTTTCATTTGAGCAAGTCTGGTGGCCTAATAAAATCCATCTTTACGGACTGTTCTGTTTTGACAGATTCTGCCTTTTATTTCGTATTGCCTCTTTTGCTATGTTGGATGAATTTCTTTGATCCATTAATGTCCAGTAGCTTTATGCAATGTCCAGAAGTGTTAAGAATGATTGTGTCACCTCTGAACATGTTAATTTTTATTGTCCACTAACTCTCTAATGAGTTGTTTCGAGTTTGGTGTGGAGGAAGTTTTCAAGGGTCAAGAGAGGAGGATGATATACTACGATCAAGAAGAGTGAAAAGTCTAAGCTTGGGGATGCCCCGGTGGTTCATCCCTGCATATATCAAGAAGACTCAAGCGTCTAAGCTTGGGGATCCCAAGGCATCCCCTTCTTCATCGATAAATTATCAGGTTCCTTCTCTTGAAACTATATTTTTATTCGGTCACATCTTATGTGCTTTACTTGGAGCGTCTGTGTGCTTTTGTTTTTGTTTTTGTTTGAATAAATTGGATTACATCATGCTTGTGTGGGAGAGAGACACGCTCCGCTGGTTCATATGAACACATGTGTTCTTAGCTCATAATATTCATGGCGAAGTTTTCCTCTTCGTTAAATTGTTATATGGTTGGAATTGGAAAAAGATACATGTAGTAATTGCTATAATGTCTTGGGTAATGTGATACTTGGCAATTGTTGTTCTCATGTTTAAGCTCTTTCATCATATACTTTGCACCTATTAGTGAAGAATACATAGAGCATGCTAAAATTTGGTTTGCATAATTGGTCTCTCTAAAGTCTAGATAATTTCTAGTATTGAGTTTTGAACAACAAGGAAGACGGTGTAGAGTCTTATAATGTTTTCAATATGTCTTTTATGTGAGTTTTGCTGCACCAGTTCATCCTTGTGTTTGTTTCAAATAACCTTGCTAGCCTAAACCTTGTATCGAGAGGGAATACTTCTCATGCATCCAAAATACTTGAGCCAACCACTATGCCATTTGTGTCCACCATATCTACCTATACTACATGGTATTTTCCCGCCATTCCAAAGTAAATTGCTTGAGTGCTACCTTTAAAATTCCATCATTCACCTTTGCAATATATAGCTCATGGGACAAATAGCTTAAAAACTATTGTGGTATTGAATATGTAATTATGCACTTTATCTCTTATTAAGTTGCTTGTTGTGCGATAACCATGTTTTGCGGGAACGCCATCAACTCATTGTTGAATTTCATGTGAGTTGCTATGCATGTTCGTCTTGTCTGAAGTAAGGGCGATCTACACTGAGTTGAATGGTTTGAGCATGCATATTGTGAGAGAAGAACATTGGGCCGCTAACTAAAGCCATGATCCATGGTGGAAGTTTCAGTTTTGGACAAACATCCTCAAATCTCTAATGAGAAAAGAATTAATTGTTGTCAAATGCTTAAAGCATTAAAAGAGGAGTCCATTATCTGTTGTCTATGTTGTCCCGGTATGGATGTCTAAGTTGAGAATAATCAAAAGCGAGAAATCCAAATGCGAGCTTTCTCCTTAGACCTTTGTACAAAGCGACATAGAGGTACCCTTTGTGAAACTTGGTTAAAGCATATGTATTGCGGTGATAATCCGGGTAGTCCAAGCTAATTAGGACAAGGTGCGGGCACTATTGGTACACTATGCATGAGGCTTGCAACTTATAAGATATAATTTACATGATGCATATGCTTTATTACTACCGTTGACAAAATTGTTTCATGTTTTCAAAATCAAAGCTCTAGCACAAATATAGCAATCGATGCTTTTCCTCTATGGAGGACCATTCTTTTACTTTCATTGTTGAGTCAGTTCACCTATTTCTCTCCATCTCAAGAAGCAAACACTTGTGTGAACTGTGCATTGATTCTTACATATTTGCATATTGCATTTGTTATATTGCTTTGCATTGACAATTATCCATGAGATATACATGTTATAAGTTGAAAGCAACCGCTGAAACTTCATCTTCCTTTGTGTTGCTTCAATACCTTTACTTTGAATTATTACTTTATGAGTTAACTCTTATGCAAGACTTATTGATGCTTGTCTTGAAGTGCTATTCATGAAAAGTCTTTGCTTTATGATTCGAGTTGTTTACCCATGTCATATACATTGTTTTGATCGCTGCATTCACTACATATGCTTTACAAATAGTATGATCAAGTTTATGATGGCATGTCACTCCGGAAATTATCTTTGTTATCGTTTTACCTGCTCGGGACGAGCAGTAACTAAGCTTAGGGATGCCGATACGTCTCCAACGTATCGATAATTTCTTGTGTTCCATGCCACATTATTGATGTTATCTACATGTTATATGCACACTTTATGTCATATTCGTGCATTTTCTGGAACTAACCTATTAACAAGATGCCGAAGTGCCGGTTCTCGTTTTCTCGCTGTTTTTGGTTTCGTAAATCCTAGTAACGAAATATTCTCGGAATCGGACGAAATCAACGCCCGGGTTCCTATTTTACCCGGAAGCATCCGAACACACGAGAACCGCCGGAGAAGGGGGCAGGGGCCACCACACCACACCCCGGCGCGGCCAAGGGGGCGCCCCCTAGGGTGTGGGCCCCCGAAGCCCTCCTGCGCCGCCTCTCCGCCTATATAAAGCCCCCGACCTAAAAACCTCGGGGCGTTCGACGAAACCACGAAACCTTCTAGAGCCGCCGCCATCGCGAAGCCAAGATCCGGGGGACAGGAGTCTCTGTTCCGGCACCCTGCCGGAGCGGGGAAGTGCCCCGGAAGGCTTCTCCATCGACACCGCTGCCATCTCCACCGCCATCTTCATCACCGCTGCTGCTCCCATGAGGAGGGAGTAGTTCTCCATCGAGGCTCGGGGCTGTACCGGTAGCTATGTGGTTCATCTCTCTCCTATGTGCTTCAATACAATAATCTCATGAGCTGCCTTACATGATTGAGATTCATATGATGATGCTTGTAATCTAGATGTCATTATGCTAGTCAAGTGAGTTTTACTTATGTGATCTCCGGAGACTCCTTGTCCCACGTGTGTAAAGGTGACAGGTGTGTGCACCGTGTGGGTCTCTTAGGCCATATTTCACGGAATACTTATTCAACTGTTGAATGGCATAGTGAAGTGCTTATTTATATCTCTTTATGATTGCAATATGTTTTGTATCACAATTTATCTATGTGCTACTCTAGTGATGTGTTATTAAAGTAGTTTTATTACTCCTGCACGTGTGCAAAGGTGACAGTGTGTGCACCGTGT
Organism: Lolium rigidum; assembly: GCF_022539505.1. Lineage (NCBI taxonomy): Eukaryota > Viridiplantae > Streptophyta > Magnoliopsida > Poales > Poaceae > Lolium > Lolium rigidum. Next base: position 139,785,769 of record NC_061508.1, read on the forward strand.
TAGTACTTGGTTTATGCTATGATCATGATCTCTTGTAGATTGCGAAGTTAACTATTGCTATGATAATATTGATGTGATCTATTCCTCCTACATATGCATGAAGGTGACAGTGTGCATGCTATGCTAGTACTTGGTTTAGTCTTTCGATCTATCTTACACTAAAGGTTACTAAAATATGAGCATTATTGTGGAGCTTGTTAACTCCGGCATTGAGGGTTCGTGTAATCCTACGCAATGTGTTCATCATCCAACAAAAGTGTAGAGTATGCATTTATCTATTCTGTTATGTGATCAATGTTGAGAGTGTCCACTAGTGAAAGTGTAATCCCTAGGCCTTGTTCCTAAATATCGCTATCGCTGCTTGTTTACTTGTTTTACTTGCGTTACTACTGCTACATTACTACCGCTTGTTTACTCGTCCCGGGCAAAGCACTTTTCCGGTGTCGTTGCCGTTGCTACTACTTATTCATACCACTCGTATTTCACTATCTCTTCGCCGAACTAGTGCACCTATTAGGTGTGTTGGGGACACAAGAGACTTCTTGCTTTGTGGTTGCAGGGTTGCATGAGAGGGATATCTTTGACCTCTTCCTCCCTGAGTTCGATAAACCTTGGGTATCCACTTAAGGGAAACTTGCTGCTGTTCTACAAACCTATGCTCTTGGAGGCCCAACACTGTCTACAAGAATAGAAGCTCCCGTAGACATCACACCTCCCCCGACCTTGCCGAAGACCTCGCCCAGAAACGAAATTGTCTTGCTGCAATGCAGCCCAAATTTCATAGTAATGAAGCTAATAAAGTGTAGTAATGCAGCCCAAAATAAAACTTAGGAAGCACAGTCACAAAAAAAGATGCAATTGTCTAACAAATGAAGTAATGCAGCCCAAATTTAACAGTAATGAAGCTAAAAATACCTAGCAATGCAGCCAAAAAATAAACTAAGGAAGCATAGTCATGGCTCCGGCGAGACGCTCATAGTAAAATTGGGATTTCAGCACCGCCGATGCCCTTTGCAGCTTCGCCGCCGCCGGTTGCAGCTCCGGCCACAGGCGCCTGCAACAGGGAAACCTCGAACGGGATGGAGGCGGCGGAAGGAGCCGGCGCCGCGCGAGATGGTGGCCTACTGACTGATGCTGCTGTTGCGGAGGAAGGAGGCGGCGGCACGCTCCCTCGAGGCCGGCAGCCTAAAGCAAAGCACGGAAGGCCGAGCCGTCGTGGATGGGCGAGACCTGCGCGGCGGCCGACGAGGTGGTACTTCTCGAGGAGGTGGAAGACGAGGTAGAAGAGGAGGTGTGATACGTCTCCGACGTATCGATAATTTCTTATGTTCTATGCCATATTATTGATGATACCTACATGTTTTATGCACACTTTATGTCATATTCGTGCATTTTCTGGAACTAACCTATTAATAAGATGCCGAAGTGCCGCTTGTCATGTTTCTCGCTGTTTTTGGTTTCAGAAATCCTAGTAACGAAATATTCTCGGAATTGGACGAAATCAAGTCCCAGGGTCCTATTTTGCCACGAACCTTCCAGAAGACAGAAAAGGATACGAAGTGGGGCCACGAGGGGCTGCCACCATAGGGCGGCGCGGCCCAGCCCTTGGCCGCGCCGACCTGTGGTGTGGGGCTCCCGTGTGGCCCCCCACGTCGCCCTTCCGCCTACTTAAAGCCTTCGTCGCGAAACCCCTGATGCGAAAAACCACGATACGGAAAACCTTACTGAGACGCCGCCGCCGCCGATCCCATCTCGGGGGATTCTGGAGATCTCCTCCGGCACCCTGCCGGAGAGGGGATTCATCTCCCGGAGGACTCTACACCGCCATGGTCGCCTCCGGAGTGATGAGTGAGTAGTTCACCCCTGGACTATGGATCCATAGCGAGTAGCTAGATGGTTGTCTTCTCCTCATTGTGCTTCATTGTTGGATCTTGTGAGCTGCCTAACATGATCAAGATCATCTATCCGTAATACTCTATGTTGTGTTTGTCGGGATCCGATGGATAGAGAATACCATGTTATGTTAATTATCAAGTTATTACATATGTGTTGTTTATGATCTTGCATGCTCTCCGTTACTAGTAGAGGCTCTGGCCAAGTTTTTGCTTTTAACTCCAAGAGGGAGTATTTATGCTCGATAGTGGGTTCATGCCTCGCATTGACACCGGGACGAGTGACGAAAGTTCTAAGGTTGTGTTGTGTTGTTGCCACTAGGGATAAAACATTGGCGCTATGTCCGAGGATGTAGTTGTTGATTACATTACGCACCATACTTAATGCAATTGTCTGTTGCTTTGCAACTTAATATTGGAAGGGGTTCGGATGATAACATGAAGGTGGACTTTTTAGGCATAGATGCAGTTGGATGGCGGTCTATGTACTTTGTCGTAATGCCCAATTAAATCTCACTGTACTTATCATGACATGTATGTGCATTGTTGTGCCCTCTCTATTTGTCAATTGCCCGACTGTAATTTGTTCACCCAACATGCTTTTATCTTATGGGAGAGACACCTCTAGTGAACTGTGGACCCCGGTCCATTCTTTAATACTTGAAATACAAATCTGTCGCAATACTTGTTTTACTGTTTTCTCTGCAAACAATCATCTTCCACACAATACGGTTAATCCTTTGTTACAGCAAGCCGGTGAGATTGACAACCTCATTGTTTCGTTGGGGCAAAGTACTTTGGTTGTGTTGTGCAGGTTCCACGTTGGCACCGGAATCCCTGGTGTTGCGCCGCACTACATCCCGCCGCCATCAACCTTCAACGTGCTTCTTGGCTCCTACTGGTTCGATAAACCTTGGTTTCTTACTGAGGGAAACTTGCTGCTGTACGCATCACACCTTCCACTTGGGGTTCCCAACGGGCGTGTGCTTTACGCGTCATCAAGGTGGTCGGGCGGCGGCCGGCGAGGTCGGTGGAGCACTGGTCGACGAGGTGCAGGTCAGCGGCGGCGCCTGTTTCTAGGACGGCACAGTGGAGGTCGGCGGCGGCCCAGGCACAGAGCAGTGCGGTTGAGGACGGAGGCGGTGACCCCGGGCACAGTGGGTCCCCCCGGCGGCGCATGGCTCCAAGCTGAGCTCAATGGAGACGGCGGCGGCGCAGTGGTGGGGAACCGAGGCTCGCGCTGGTATTTTTTGATCTGGAGGGATAACTTCCTTTGACTAGCAGGCTTCCGTGGATGAGAACGTGCGCGGGACCCACTGTTGCATGTGTGTCAGCGCTGGCCCGCACGATGAAAACCATCCAACGGTGATGCGCCCGGAGGCTGGCAACGCGCGTGCCTCCGAAGGATAACAATCATTTTCCTTTCGGTAAGCCCGGGTATCCACAGATGGTGGTGGAGCCTATGATCTAACCTTAGTTGCTGGAGAATGAAGATGGAGGAGTTTGGGAACCAGTAGGTTGAATCTGTGCCGACATAGATGGTAATAGTAGGTCGGATCCTTGACGCGCAAGGCAATATAATGTAATGTAGTTTAGACTTAGCCATATCTGGGTGGATCTCAACCCTAGATCAGTGCGCCTTTATAATCTGGATCCTTGGAGCCCTTGGGACATAACACAACTGATTGCAATCTCGCACTAATTGCCCAATAATTCCAGAAAATGACCAGCAGGGCCTTGCCACCATCTTGAGGTTTCTGAAACTGGGTAACTCGTCTGTCCTCGTCTCGATAACTCCTCGCTCCATGGCCTACCCTCTCTATCCCCTCCTTGAGGTACCCCTCGCAGGAGTACCGTCGAATACGAAACGACAATTGGTGCCCACCGTGGGGCCAGTGGCATCGGGGGTCCAGATCTGGCGGGATACGCCTTCACATGGATCGACTACACTGTCTCCATCAGACGCGTGCTCTATGACGGCAACTACCCGATCGTCCACAATGACAAGTGCTAGGTTCTGGCTAAGGAGAACGCTGTCAACTATTCCATCATCCCGTCGATGGAATCCGAATCTTCATTCGCGAGACTAGCGATTTCGCTGGATATGCCATAGAAAGCTCCGCACGGACCGCCATTGAGCTGGATACATCATCGAGAGATCGATCTAAGCAGGAACCGCCCTAGATCTGGAAAACTCAAGGCCCAACCAAACCGCCCATGTGTTGGATACGTCGGTCGAAGACCAATGCAGATCTACTTGGGTCTCCTAGGTGTTGGAGAAGGAAAGGTGTCACTTCGTCCACTTTATTGGCCGGATCTACGTCTAGATCTGCCCACGGCAGGGACGCCGGAAACGACGAGTCCATACAATGCTCTCGATGCAGAAATTTTACCCACGAACTTGGAGGAGTACAAGGCAGCCATGAAGGAGTACGATGACAAGCTCACTATAGTTGATAAACTACCGGCCGCCCAATACGTCTTCACGATGATGACGGAGCTGGTAGGAGATGGTAACACCGCCAATCATAGTAATCTGGAGGCTAAACCCGCAGCAGCGGAGGAAGACGCCGACATGGCTGACGCTAGTCGGAACCCGCCCCCACCACTACAGGACGTGTTTCCGCCTGGAGCTTCAAGAACTCCACAAATACTCAAAGACGATCCTAACAGATACATAGAACTGTTGGTCACACCCATCAAACTAGATCGCGTCAAAGAGATAACCAAACTCGATGGGATGCGCAAGTAACTCCTAAGGGAGGCCAAAAACATCGACGAAGCCAGCAGAAAACTCTGAAATTGCAAGACAATGCCCTGAAGTACGAGGAGGGTGCTACCTGCGCATTCAAAAAGGCTGAAGAGCTCCAAAAGCAGCTCCAAACGGAATTTAAGCGGATGCAGGAAGAAAATAAGAAGACGAGGCACAACGACAACGTCGCTCCTCGCACTCCTCGCAACATCAACTTCGACAATGCCGCAACAACGCCGCAACCACACCCCTGGCGAAGCTCGAAGTGTACCACCCATGATATGTGGACAAGGGAGGAAGGGAGGTGATGGCGACGCCGAAGGAAAATATGAAGGTGGCCAAAGAATCCTGGATGAGCATCAATACCCAGTCGCAATACACAAGGTCAAGAAACGCCTTGCCAAAGCAATGGAGAAGCAGGTCTCGGAGCTGCTTTACAACTGCTCTTTCCTCATCATTCGGCCCATGGCCCACTGAGTTACGACAAATATTATTTAGCCTCTCACGGAGCTTCCTTACTTTGCGTGCTAAGCAGCCAAATTCTTTTGAACCCCAGACATTAAGCTTATCTTGAACGGTTTTGAGTGCCATCACGCCCGTTCTTCCCGCCTCCGACCGGTCAGCTTCAAGTTGGTGCAGCGGCGCAGGTGCAATCGTTGTCGTTGCAGGTTCAGAATGCAGCCCCGAAGCACAAGAAGAAAACCGTGCCGCCTCCAGCTGCCTAGGGGGTGGCTGCACATGGCGTTGGGGTTCAGGGCTTCGGAATGCTCCTATTGAGGCAAGGGCAATATACTCCTCAGTTTCAGCAGCTTCCTGTTAAGTCACCGGCTTTACAGAATGTGTATGTCCCACCGCATCAGCCACCGGTGCCTTCTTTACCTTTACAGCAGCAGGGTCAGTCTTCGGTGCCATCTGCGGGTGCTATTTTGGAGGGGGGGGGGGGTCACCAAAGTAGCAGGGAAACTAAGAAAGGAGTATGGTGCTGATAATTCGCATGTGGTGAAAGATTGCAAGGTGAAGCATTACTGTTACATTTGCGATAAGAAGGCTGGCCCCACAGCTTGTTGCCATGTTCTTAAGGTGTCGAGACCGTCTGTCTTTGTTTCTAGGTCTGGCCTTTTCCGGAAGCTCTAGTTGGAATGTACCATAAGCTCCAGTTTGAATACTTCTACTCACTGGGAGCAATTAAAATTCAGTTTGCACCCATATGATGGCCGTATACTTAATTGGTCATCTTTGAGATGTATGCACTATCTTTGCAAACATTCAGTTGCGTTAAACAAAAAAAGGTGACAAAAAAACCCATGTCTCACACATTTCCGACTTCCAAAATAAGACCAAACTTCTTCATTGACTTCAACAATCATGGAATGGGCCCAGTAAGATAATTGTTTTGGAGCATAAGTCGTTCCAAACTTGGGCAGTCCGCAACATCGGATGGGATGCTACCAGTGAGAAGATTAAAACCCAGGTGCAACACTTTCAGTCTTTTACCTGAACAAATGTATGGTGGTATTCCACCTGTAAAACTGTTGTTGCTGAAATCAATGTGGAGTAAACGGCTATTCACACCCAAATCCGCTGGTATGACTCCAGATAAGAAATTACTGAACAGAAAAAGTTTCTGCAATTTTCTCAGATTAGCCAGCTCTTTAGGAACACTACCGACCAGCATGTTTGTATCCAACTCTAGCCACAGCAGCGACCGACAGTTACCAATCTCAGGAGGAATCGCGCCAGACAAAGAGTTCTGTGAAAGCAAGAGATAGGTGAGGTTGCTCAGTAAGCCGAGAGAAGCTGGAATGTGGCCGGAGAAACTATTGTTGACAAGTGCAAATTCAGTCAAGCTACTACAATTCTCTAGCCATGATGGAATTTCGCCCCTTAGCTGATTATTAAACGACAATATGAATATCTCCAACTTACAGTTCTCAAAATGAAAATCAATCTCTCCAGTTAAGCTATTTCCAGTGGCATCTAGAACCTTCAGTCCACTAGCAAGGCTCAAGGATTTTGGAAGACTCCCGCTCAACTGATTATCTAGTAGATAGAGCTCCTCCAACTTGGTGCAGTTTCCAATTGAATCTGGCAGAACTCCAGATAATCCATTTTCATGCAACCATAAGCTTCTAAGACTTGTCATTTGACCAACTGACGAAGGGATATGACCGCTGAGATTATTCTGATGGAGGTACACGTCCTGCAGAAACTGATTCTTGAACAACCATTCAGGTATTTCCCCATCGAGGGAGTTACTGTACAAGGCGAGCCATGACAGTTTCTTTAGGTTGCCGAGGGATTCTGGTATTTCGCCAGAAAGAGAGTTGTCAGAAAGATCCAATTGATCAAGCATGCTACAATTGCCCAATTCGGGAGGGATTTCCCCATCGAGGGAGTTACTGTACAATGCGAGCGCTGACAGTTTCTTTAGGTTTCCAAGGGATTCTGGTATTTCACCAGAAAGGGAGTTCTCGGAAAGATCCAATTTATAAAGCATGCTACAATTGCCCAATTCTGGAGGGATTGCACCTGATATGCTGTTATTTAGCAAAGTGAGGACTACTAGGTACTTTAATAGTCCTATTTCAGGTCCCAGTGAACCAGAAACTCCAGAAGATGATAGGTCAAGAGAGAACACATTAGTATTTCTATCACATAGAACTCCACGCCATTCACATGGAGTTCTATCAGAAGCATTCCAGCTAGAGCTTATGGAACTCGGCAATATGAGATTTTTGGACAGAGCAAGAAGAGCTAGAGCGTCTGAATTTAAACTCCAGGACGATGATACCAAAGTGAACAAGAGCAAAAACCAATGCCACAGAACCAGACCCATTTGGTTCCTGCAAAAAGTTTGTACGGAAGTTAGCAGAAGTGATACCAAGAATTGTCTCACAAATACGTATCACGCCATGGGCATCACACAATCCCTAGTCAAGAGTACATCATATAATATCGCAAATACATGATGTAGTCCATTCTAATGAGGGTTATTTTCTTCATTAAAAAAATCCTAGTCAGAGCTGTTTTTAACGGTTTCTGACTCTTGTCTTTTGAGTCTATAAGCATGTTTTAGTGGTTGTGCAAAAGTATAATCCCACGAGATGCTGATGGATACTGCAATAAAAATATGGTAATTTTTTACTGTAGAAATAAGACTAGAGGAGGGTGTGAAAACTGAAAGGTCCTTTTCTTTTACTTTAATCATTTTTTTACTGTAAAAAGGTCGTATTTGGTCTAACTCTAAGTGGCAGAGGCAAAAGGGAAAATGTACAACTCTCATTTTGGTGGTCCCGGTTATAACGACACAAATTAATCAGCCCTATTCTAGTTGTGTAGTACATTCTGAATGGTAAGCACTAGAATTGGATAACAGAGTGGTGTTTTGGAACATGGGAGCATATGCTCCCTCTATTTTGAAATTCATGTTACACACATTTTGAATTTCAAAAAAATTGAAACGAAAAATTCACACGTACATCTTTACGTGCTACACACTCACAAAATTGTTTCATAAAAAATGAACTTGTCATGTGACGTGTGCAAAAAAGACAAAACTCAGTGCTAAAAATAATGCTTTTTACAAGATAAATTTTCTCTTTTTTACATAGACCATAAAAAATATTGATTTTTCGTGAAACTTGGCGAATGCACATATATTATAGAGATGTACATGTAGAATTTTGTGTCAAAATTTTTCGATAACTCGAAATATAATTTTTTGGTATAGGGAGCATACGCACCCGGGAGCCGAATTGAATTTCCCTAACTACTTCAACAAACGTGGTATTTGTAGTATAGGAAGCACATGCGCAGAACATTCTGCAAAATTTCAAGGATAAATTTAGAGAACATGTAAAGTCAGAGGACTAGACACCACCAATTAGAAAACTAATTCATTAGTTTAGGCACGCTAGATCGAGAAGCGAAACTCAGGACGCCAAAACCAGGTGCAGGGCCCATTTCAGAAAGCGCCCATAGGTCTACTGCTCATCCACAGCGCATTTATTCCAGCGAAATCGCCCATGGCTCGTCCCAAAAGAAGAAAAAACCGTCGCGAAGAGCCAAAGAGGGAATGGATATTTCGTGTTTTTTTTTTTTTGCGGGGAAAAAGGGGCAGCTTTTCGCAGGCAAACAAAATCAGCATTGAGTCATTGAGCACCGAGTAACTAACTAGTGAAACCAAAGAGAGAGAGAGAGCACGGACGCTCTAATTCGACATCCTTCATGGCATTTCCGCCAAATGACGAGAAGTAGATCTCGTCTGCAGCCCTTGTTTCACTAATTTCTGCCCGAATAAGTGGATCGGAAGTATATCCCCGAGAAAGAAAAAAAACTTATTTCAGTAGGCAGAAAAAGAAAACAAGCATCGGGCTTGCTCTCCCCCAGACCCCCCATGGGCATTGCCATGCAATCTGGCAGCAGATTATGAATAAAATGTTGTCAGGATCCCGATGGATCTGACCGGAAGAAGATCATCAAGAATAGGAATTTGAGGAGAATTCGAAATAACAGAGATACATTGCTAGAACTAAATGGAAGGTAAATTGCAGAAATAAAAGATAAATATAGGGTTCATATTTCTTGATTGATTGCAAGAGGATACAAGGGTAGGCTTATATAGACCTAACCAACTACAACATCACACCATAGGTGGAATACGGATACTACCCTTACAACTAATAACCCACTACTCCATACCCATACTAGTCCATGACATTACTCCCCCCTTGAGACCATTGCTCAGCAATGGACAAGTTTCTACAGAAACTTTCCTCATTATCAATTATCCTTCCGAATGCATTCACCATATCAGGGAGGTAGAAATGTAATGAATATGATATCCATTTTCCAGATCTGAAGATATTTCTGTGAAGGTAGCAGCAAACTCTTGGTATTGTAATTTTCATGGAAACCTTGCTGGTGGATGAATTTCCATTGGTCATTAATGAAGTCCATGGTGCACACATATGATGTGATGCCATTAGATGCCATACTTGTCCAACTGCTAATCTGCTGAATCATGTGTACGTGCAGCCCCTTGTATAAGAACAAGATCGATTCAATACTGGGGTCCCAAATTTGAGAGGTGTTGCTCATTGGTAATCCAATTTTAAAGGTTTGGTACAGACCTGCCGCATCTTTTCCTTCTTGAGCTATTTTCCCAGAACGCAAGACCACTATCGCACGGACAGTAATGGCACTTGACATACATATTGCAGAGAGAATAGCTACTGTCGAACTGACCATACGAGAGCAGCACTGCATAACTGTTTCTGCATATGGGCAGTCCAGAACAACTGGCAAGCAACAATAGTGTACCTGGAGGAAGGCAGTCGAAGTATTGTACCAGGAATGAGACTGCAACAACGATATCAGAGCCCAGAATTGCTTCAGGTCAAGAGGTTGCCCAACAAAAATTGGTTGCTTGAATGTTGTGTGGTCACTATAAACTAGATTTGGCACTGCAGATATGTCTACCCATTGAGAATTCCCACGAAAAATAGTGGAGAAGCAATATATACCGTGGATTCCAAGGCAACATGCGCCCAGATGAGAAGATATTGCCATTTTTCATTGATGAATCAAGACTATGCTGATCCTCAAATATTTTATCTTCAGCTAGAGCTAAATTACGCCAAAGAGCTGATCTAGCAAAATTCCCAAGACTGAAAGCACCTCTCTGCCAAGATTGAATGGCTTCAAGTAAGAAGCATGTACTCTGTATAGCTTGCATCGCCGGGAACTCTTCACTCTCAGGAGGTTTAGCTGGTGGTATATTATGGAAAGATAATTCACCCAGACTGCTGACTAGGTGCCCAACATGTTCATTACCAATTGGGTCGTTGCTGCTGCCATCATCCAGAGGGGTCATTAGAAATGCTGAAGCTCCTGGATCCCATAGCAATCTGGATTCTTTCTTACGATGCTCAATACTGAGCTGACTAGACCTTGTGGCAACTGAATTTGAGGCCTTTAGTACTGAACCATTGCACGCCCTTGCATCATTTTTCAAACTAAATATACCAACAGTATGAGTGGGTTTCTTAACACTGAATGTTGTCTTGCTGAAACACTTGAGAGACTGAAAGCTTTCACGTTTCTCTTCTTCATATGTCTGTTGCTCAGTATCAGTGAACACGTGAACAGACTTAGTGGAGACAGCGAACACTTGAACGGACTCAATTGAGCAGCCATCTGACTCGTCATCAGAGATAGCGAACACTGGCTTGGGAACATCTCGCTCTAAGGGATAATCCGCCAGCAGAGTAAAATACTTGTGCTCAGTTCCATCTGCTCGAAACAGACTGTGGCGATTGAGATTGTGAAGACTATAACATTGTGGCATTTCGTCAAGCACCTGGGGGGGAGCAGGAGCTGTTGGCACAGTCAAGGCACTGGCCGGTTTTGGGACATCAAAAGATCCACCAAAAGAAGCGCTACTAGAGCTAGCTGGGGAGATTTCTGCTGCACCAATATTAGAGAGCACTGGAGTAGTAGACTCAGCCAGTGCTATGCTTGCCGATGATGGTTTGAAGCCTATAGATTGTGTCCGGGCAGTCGTGGTGCTTGACTTGGACGAGGACACCATGTCCACAAGTCTGGAGATTCCACTTTGTAGGGAAGCAAATGAACGCTTTGATTGAGCCTGGTACTCATCCAATTGCCGACTGATGTCGAGCAGCGACCGGTGAGCGACCTTGAGCTGCAGCGCGAATTCCTTGAGGTGAGTCGGCCCTGACCCGAGGGGTTGGTACGTGCAGCGCTCGCGATCTGGAGCAGTCTGGATGGTGTCCAACAGCTGAGGCGTCGGTCTGGAGAGGTCGGTGGGGAGGGGAGCACCCGGAGCTTGGTCAGGGCGGTGTGGTAGCGCGGTGACCGGCCTCACTGGAGCTGCTATCGATTCAGGCGGCGCAGAGTTGGGTGGCCCGTAGGGGAAGCCTGCCATGGGTAACACAGGGTGGACGTCGGGGAGCTCGAGCAGAGGTGCAGCAGAGGAGCCAACGCGTGCGGCGGCGTGGCACTCGGGCGAGGAGTGGTGGTGGTGGTCGCCATGGACTAGGGTGGGAGCAGCTGGTGACCAATTTGGGTCAACGTGGGTGGGGATTTGGGATGCCTCCCGCATCTTGCAAGAGGAATCATAGGGGAAGGTGGAGTAGTAGTACCCTGGAGTGGGGATGGTGATTGGGGTATGTGGTGGCTGGTGCTCTTGATTTGGAGCGGTCGGGGTAAGTGGAATCGGGTGGGACGGCGAGCACCAAGATGGCCGGAAGTGTTCTTGATTTGGAGCCGGTTGTGCGGCTGGAGAGGAGGCGGCGACGGGGCCAAAACTGGATGGGCCGTACGCTGGAGCTGGGCAGGCGGCGGTGTAGGGGTAGGCGTAAGGAACGCTCCAGAAGCAGGGGAAAGGGGTGGATCGGCGACGGGAGTTGGGAAAACGCCGAGCGCGGGTGCTCCGAAGCCATGAGGGGCCGGGGGAAGAACGGTGGTGGGGAAGACGAATGGGGTGGTCGAGGGCGAACTCGCCATGGATGCGAATCTGGTGGTGGCCGTGCTCGATTTGGGGAAGGGAGGGTTGGGACGCGCGAATCGGATCGCAAGGAAGAAACCGCCGGCGAGAAATTTTGGGTCACAGAATCGACTGCTCTGATACGACTTTGTTAGGATCCCGATGGATCTGACCGGAAGAAGATCATCAAGAATAGGAATTTGAGGAGAATTCGAAATAACAGAGATACATTGCTAGAACTAAATGGAAGGTAAATTGCAGAAATAAAAGATAAATTTAGGGTTCATATTTCTTGATTGATTGCAAGAGGATACAAGGGTAGGCTTATATAGACCTAACCAACTACAACATCACACCATAGGTGGAATACCGATACTACCCTTACAACTAATAACTCACTACTCCATACCCATACTAGTCCCTGACAAATGCCAGCAAACGATGCGAAAGAAAAGGACCCTGCAAAGATTTCAGGACTCCGCGAACAGCCAACCAAAAGCATCGGCGGTTCCTAAGAAGCATCTCCAGTCGCGTCCCTCAAACCGTCCCCCAAAGCGATTTGGGGCGCGCCGGACAAAAAAACGTTCCCAGCCGCGCGCCCCAAAGGCCCTTTTTGTCCGGCGCGGCCCGATACGGTGTCCGGCGTCCCGAGCCCGTCCCCGTCCCACGGGGGACGCACCGGGCACGCCGGACACAACGAAATGAGAGGCGAGGAGGCGCGGGCCCGACCCGTCGGCCGGCTCGGACGCTCAACCGCCACATACGTAGCGACGGTGCGGCTGCCGGGAAGCGGAACCGTCGCATTGGCAACCGCGTCGATGACGCGCCAACCTCGCCGAATGGAGCGCCGACTCCTCGGAAGAGCAACCGCCGCTCTCTTCGACTTCGCGCCGCCGTTCATCCGCGCTCAATTAGACCCGTACGTACGCCGTACGTACGCCACCATTCATCCAAGCCTCCATCCGACACCTCCGGCCGACGATGAGCTACATCTCCCGGCTCCCGTCCGACACCTCCGAGCCGAGGAAAGCCTCGTCGGCCGGCGCCATTGGTGGGAGAGAGCCGGGACGCCGAGCGGGCCGGCGACGATTCCCCGCCGCCGCTGACGAGGCGAGGAGGAATGGCTGGGCTGGGAGGAGGACGCGGAGGAAGAAGAGAGCGAGGACGCGGCGGTGGCCCGTGCGAAGGCGAAGGCGGCCAAGGCCAAGGCCAAGGCCAAGGCAAAGGCAAAGGCGCAGCCGACGAGCACCGCCGACGACGAGGAAGACTCCGACGCGTCGGGCGCCGACACCGCCTCTTCGGAAGAGGTGACGAGCAGGAAGCGCCACCGCGATGACGACAACGAGGCGGGGCCATCAGCGAAGAAGAAGTAGATAGTTTATATGTATTTTATTATATTTTTCCGAAGTTTTATATATAATTTGTTTATGTTTAACCGATTTGAATATTAGTAAATAGTTTTTTTCTAGCAAAAAAAGTACTTTAAATTTTGGGGGCGGCGTTTGGGGGACGCGGCTGGGAAGCGACGTCCCCCAAACGCGGCACGAACAAAACACGTCCCCCAAACGCTCGATCTGGCGCGCTTTGGGTGACGGTTTGGGAGACGCGGCTGGAGATGCTCTAACAGCCAGCACGAGGGAGCGAGGGTTGGAAGCGCTTACCGGCAGCGGCCGGCGTCCCGCGGATGAGGCTCCTGTCCTGGGGAATGGAGACGAGCAGCGTGCTAATGGGCTGGAGCATCCATGGCGAGGGGCGCGGTGGCGCTGGAAGTAGCACGGGAGAGGGAGGAGGGGCGGCCAAGTGCGAGTGGGGTGCCGGCCTTCTCTTCTCTACTAGTATAGCGGCGGGGTGGTAGTTGCCGGAGTGAGGGCGCAGGGGACAGAGACGTTCCCCACAGGCGGCAGTTCTCACACGGATTTGTGGGTTTGGACTTGACTTCACGTTCCCACACGGGTGTATAGATCGACCGGTAGAAGATGTCACGAACCTCGAGCACTCGTTCACACTGGTTTATGGTCGTCTCTCACCACCGGCGGCTGAGGTTGCTTCTTCCTTAGAAAAATGAGAATTTTAATGTACGGAGTAGATGATTCCACCATTTTTAATTGTAATATAAAATGACAGTATGTATGCCCACTTGGGTAAGCACTCATGCGCATCACCTTAAGAAAAAAATACTTCCTGCTTACATCTAAAATAAATAAATTCGATGACTAGATCTAAACTGCCATTTTGTATGTGACCCAGTAGGATAGAGAATATCCATGTGATAGGGCAATTACATTAGGAGACTTAAGTGTAGGAGTGATGTGAATATGCTAACTAGGTATATTACATGGGGGTCTCAATTCTATCAAGGTCGGGTGATCACAGATGGTGGTGGAGCCTATGGTCCAACCGGATGACCTAGTTGCTGGAGAATTAAGAGGGAGGAGTCTAGTCCGGCCGAAACCACTAGGTTGGATCCGTGCCAACGTAGATGATAAGTCGGATCCTTAACGCGCAAGGCAAGATAATGTAACATAGATTAGACACTTAGCCATATCCGGTGGATCTCTCGCCATGTAACCCTAGATTTGTGCGCATTTATAAGCCGGATCCTGGTAGTCCTTGGGGCATAACATAACCCATTGTAATCTCACACTAGTTGCATAATAATTTCACACAAGCAGTAGTAGGGCCTTGCCACCGTCATGAGGTTTCCGAAATTGGGTAATTCGTTTGTCCCCGTCCCGGTAACTCTTCGCCCCATGGCCTCCGCTCTCTCTCCCCTCCGTGAGGCACCCATCACATGAATATCATCGAATACGCAACGACAGTTGGTGCCCACTGTGGGGCCAGCGGCGTCGGGAGGACGAATCCGGGCAGGACCCGCCTTCACAGGCTTCGGCTACACTATCGCCATCGGACGCGTGCTCTAAGCCGACAACGACGAGTGATGGGTTCTGGCTAAGGAGAACGGCGTCCACTATTCCATCATCCCAATCGATGGAATCCACATCTTCATTGGCGAGACTAGCGATTCCACTAGATTGGCCTGAGCAAGCCCCGCACAACCGTCGTTGAGCTAGATACATTAGCGGGAGATCGACCTAAGCAGGGTCTGCCAATGGCTGGATCCACCCTAGGTCTGGAAACTCAAGGCCCGCCTAAACCGTCCTTGTACTGGATATGTCGTTTCAAGACCAATGCAGACCCACTTGGGTCTCCCAGCTGTTAGAGAAGCAAAGGTGTCACTTCGTCCACTTCATTGGCCGTATCTACATCCAGATCTGCCCCCCACAGGGATGACGGAAATGACGAGTCCATACTGGATGCTCTTGATGGTGAAATTTCACCCATGAACTCGGAGGAGTACGAGGTAGCCATGAAGGAGTACGATGAAGAGCTCACAGCAGTTGGTAAACCACCCGCTGCCCAAGAGGTCTTCACGACCATGACGAAGTTGGTCAGAGATGGTAACAACGCCAATTAGAGTAATCTGGAGCGGAACCCGTGACAGCGAAGGAAGACGTCTGATGCCCACAAGTATAAGAAATCCCGGAAATCTTCGATGGGAAGTACTACCCAAATTTATAGTTCGACTCAAGGAGAACACAAGAATACCAATAAGACCTTAGCAATTGAGACGTCACTCTCAATCACACATGTATATCAATAAACTCACAAAGCAAGTGGTGATTTTATAGCAGTTGATTCAAAGAAGTAAAAGAAGACAGTAAATGAAAGCAAGAGATTTCCAGTTTTCACCGGAAGTAGTAATGTGAACCTTACAGTGGCTAAAAACGTAGGCATGAGGCAGCAGTGGCTAAAAGTCTAGTGTGCAAGTAATGTGACACACACGACTAAATTTGAGGGAAACACCTTGCCTTTCGGTGTGCCTTTGTTGAATCACAGGCCAATGCAGAAGTGAAGAAGCACACAAGGCATCATACATTGGCTCACACGGCAGGCATAGGGAGTGACCATAAACTAAGTGTAGTGTGCAACGACTGTGGCACACATGAATAAGTTTGAGGGCACCAACTAGCCATCCATGGTGCCATAGTTGAATCATTGACTAACGCAAAAGAGGTCTCATACATTTGGTCACACGGCAGGCAAAATGACTATCCCCAAACTAAGTCTAATGTGTAGGGAAACTGGCACACACGACTAAGTTTGAAGGCGGCACCTTGCCTTCCATTGGGCCATTGTTCAATCATTGGCCAATGCACTAGACAAACAAAAAGAGGCCTCATATATAGGATCACACGGCAGGCAAAAGGATTGTCCACAAACTAAGTCTAGTGTGCAGGTAGTACGACACACATGACTAAGTTTGAGGGCAGCACCCCTGATGACGCGTGAAGCACACGTCCGTTGGGAACCCCAAGAGGAAGGTGTGATGCGTACAGCAGCAAGTTTTCCCTCAGTAAGAAACCAAGGTTATCGAACCAGTAGGAGATGAAGGCCACGTGAAGGTTGTTGGTGAAGGAGTGTAGTGCGGCGCAACACCGGGGATTCCGGCGCCAACGTGGAACCTGCACAACACAATCAAAATACTTTGCCCCAACTTAACAGTGAGGTTGTCAATCTCACCGGCTTGCTGTAAACAAAGGATTAAACGTATGGTGTGGAGAATGATGTTTGCTTGCAAAGAACAACAGAGAACAGAGATTGTAGTAGATTGTATTTCAGATGTAAAAGTTCACTAGTGGTCTCTCTCCAATAAGATTAATAGCATGTTGGGTGAACAAATTACAGTTGGGCAATTGATAAATAGAGAGGGCATAACAATGCACATACATATCATGATGACTATTATGAGTTTTACTTAGGGCATTACGACAAATAACATAGACCGCTATCCAGCATGCATCTATGCCTAAAAAGTCCACCTTCGGGTTAGCATCCGCACCCCTTCCAGTATTAAGTTGCAAACAACGGACAATTGCATTAAGTACTGTGCGTAATGTAATTAACACAAATATCCTTAGACAAAGCATTGATGTTTTATCCCTAGTGGCAACGAAGCACATCCACAACCTTAGGGGTTGCTCGTCACTCCCCAGCATTCAATGGAGACATGAACCCACTATCGAGCATAAATACTCCCTCTTGGAGTCACAAGTATCAACTTGGCCAGAGCCTCTACTAGCAACAGAGAGCATGCAAGATCATGAACAACACATATATGATAGATCAATTAATCAACTTGACATAGTATTCCATATTCATCGGATCCCAACAAACACAACATGTAGCATTACAAATAGATGATCTTGATCATGTTAGGCAGCTCACAAGATCTAAACATGATAGCACAAGAGGAGAAGACAACCATCTAGCTATCGTTATGGACCCATAGTCCAAGGATGAACTACTCACGCATCAATCCGGAGGCGGACATGATGATGTAGAGTCCTCCGGTGATGATTCCCCTCTCCGACAGGGTGCCGGAGGCGGTCTCCTGAATCCCCCGAGATGGGATTGGCGGTGGCAGCGTCTCTGGAACTTTTCTCGTATCGTGGCTCTCGGTAATAGGGTTTTCGCGATGGAGAGATTATATAGGCGAAGGGGCAGAGTCGGGAGGCGCTCGAGGGGCCCACCCCATAGGGAGGCGCGCCCATAGGTGGGGCCATGCCCCCCTAGGGTGTGGCCGCCTCGTCGCCCCTCTTCGTCTCCTCTTCGGACTTCTCGAAGGCTCCGTGGAAAATAAGACTGTGGGCTTTTGTTTCGTCCAATTCCGAGAATATTTCCTGTGTAGGATTTCTGAAACCAAAAACAGCAGAAAACATGAACTGGCGCTTCGGCATCTTGTTAATAGGTTAGTGCCGGAAAATGCATCAAAATGATGTAAAGTGTATATAAAACATGTGAGTATTGTCATATAACTAGCATGGAACATAAGAAATTATAGATACGTTTGAGACGTATCAAGCATCCCCAAGCTTAGTTCCTACTCGCCCTCGAGTAGGTAAACGAAAACAAGGATAATTTCTGAAGTGACATGCTACTATCATAATCTTGATCAATACTATTGTAAATCATATGAGATGAATGAAGTGATTCAAAGCAATGGTAAAGATAATGACTAAACAACTTAATCATATAGCAAAGACTTTTCATGAATAGTACTTTCAAGACAAGCATCAATAAGTCTTGCATAAGAGTTAACTCATAAAGCAATATATTCTTAATAGAAGGTTTTGAAGCAACATAAAGGAAGATTTAAGTTTCAGCAGTTGGTTTCAACTTTCAACATGTATATCTCATGGATAATTGTCAATACAAAGTTGTGGTGACCCAGCGTACCACTGCATGGTGTAGTACACAAGTCGTTGATATAACACAAGTGAAACACTGTTCCACTCATATTACATCTCTCAGAGTGGTACAACAGAAACATATGCGAGTCCAAGGTATGTCTATAGAAGTACACACGAACTGTTTACATAAGATCAACACAGCCTCCTACTTTACAGTGAGGTAAAACTTCAAATAAAGCTCCAGAAGAACAACTCGTAGTCTATCTTATTGCTATCACTATCTCTAGAGATACTAGGCTTGCTATAGAATCTAGCTACTTAGGCGCTAGGATTAGGGAAATGTTCCCTTCTATTACTAGTCTAAGTTTCCACTCTAACTGATGCAGAACTTGAATCCATTGACTTCATTGACTGGATTCTTCATCTTGTTGCAGTTGACTCCTTCGTCTTCGAGTTCCATGGTAGTTTCTCCTTCGGTGCTTTGATCTAAGAAGGGGGTTCAAATGGGAGGGAATGAGTACGAGCGTACTCAGCAAGTTCATATTAGGAAATAGGTGTATCATGGACTAGCTACAGCCATAGACCAGAAAGTCATAGGCCAATGCAAGTTTTCATAAACATTTCTTCAAAAGGTTTATTTTATTCTGAAAACTATGCCTGTCAGTCTTCACAGGTTGACCAGAACTTCATGGAGTTCCTTTCCTACCGTGTTCGCAGTTCCCTTCCCAGAACAGGGAGTGACAACCACAATTTGATACACTCTGCAGAGGTGCATTACTTTTCCCATAAGAGACCTTATCCTTGTTGCCAACCAGGCGTCGGCTTTCCCGTCCACACTTCCTTTGGTGTGAGGTGATGTCTACGGGTGCTTCTATTCTTGTAGACAGTGTTGGGCCTCCAAGAGCAGAGGTTTGTAGAACAGCAGCAAGTTTCCCTTAAGTGGATCACCCAAGGTTTATCGAACTCAGGGAGGAAGAGGACAAAGATATCCCTCTCAAACAACCCTGCGATCACAATACAAGAAGTCTCTTGTGTCCCCAACACACCTAATACACTTGTCAGATGTATAGGTGCACTAGTTCGGCGAAGAGATAGTGAAATACAAGTGGTATGAATGAATATGAGCAGTAGTAACCGATGTCTACGGGAGCTTCTATTCTTGTAGACAGTGTTGGGCCTCCAAGAGCGAGAGGTTTGTAGAACGACAGCTAGCTTTCCCTTAAGTGGATCACCCAAGGTTTATCGAACTTAGGGAGGAAGAGGTCAAAGATATCCCTCTCATGCAACCCCGCAACCACAAAGCAAGAAGTCTCTTGTGTCCCCAACACACCTAATAGGTGCACTAGTTCGGCGAAGAGATAGTGAAATACGAGTGGTATGAATGAATATGAGCAAGAGTAACGGCGCTGAAAAATAGCTTGCCGGCATGTAGTTGATGGTGGTAATATGGTAGCAGTAGTAACGCAGAGAAAACGAGTAAACAAGCAGCGATAGCGATATTTAGGAACAAGGCCTAGGGATTACACTTTCACTAGTGGACACTCTCAACATTGATCACATAACAGAATAGATAAATGCATACTCTACACTCTCTTGTTGGATGATGAACACATTGCGTAGGATTACACGAACCCTCAATGCCGGAGTTAACAAGCTCCACAATTCAATGTTCATATTTAAATAACCTTAGAGTGCAAGAAAGATCAACACGACTAAACCAAGTACTAACACAGCATGCACACTGTCACCTTCACACTATGTAGGAGGAATAGATCACATCAATACTATCATAGCAATAGTTAACTTCACAATCTACAAGAGATCTTGATCATACCATACGCCAAGTACTAACACGGATGCACACACTGTCACCATTACACCGTGCAGGAGGAATAAAACTACTTTAATAACATTGCTAGAGTAGCACATAGATAAATTGTGATACAAAACACATTGCAATCATAAAGAGATATAAATAAGCACTTCACTACGCCATTCATAACAGTGAGTAAGTATTCTGTGAAATATAGCCTAAGAGACCCACACGGTGCACACACTGTCACCTTTACACAAGTGGGACAAGGAGTCTCCGGAGATCACATAAGTAAAACTCACTTGACTTGCATAATGACATCTAGATTACAAGCATCATCATATGAATCTCAATCATGTAAGGCAGCTCATGAGATTATTGTATTGAAGCACATAGGAGAGAGATGAACCACATAGCTACCGGTACAGCCCCGAGCCTCGATGGAGAACTACTCCCTCCTCATGGGAGCAGCAGCGGTGATGAAGATGGCGGTGGAGATGGCAGCGGTGTCGATGGAGAAGCCTTCCGGGGCACTTCCCCGCTCCGGCAGGGTGCCGGAACAGAGACTCCGTCCCCCGCATCTTGGCTTCGCGATGGCGGCGGCTCCGGAAGGTTTCCGTGGGTTTCGTCCTTTGTAATAGGGTTTTCGCGACGGAGGCTTTAAATAGGCGGAAGGGCAGCCTCGGAGGGGGCTCGGGGCCACCACACCATAGGGCGGCGCGGCCCCCCTCCGGCCGCGCCGGGTGTGGTGTGGGGCCCCCGGGGCTTCCCTCCGGCGGCTCTCGGGTGTTCCGGATGGTTCCGGGAAAATAGGAACCTGGATCTTGATTTCGTCCGATTCCGAGAATATTTCGTTACTAGGATTTCGAAACCAAAAACAAGTAGAAAACGAGAACCGGCACTTCGGCATCTTGTTAATAGGTTAGTTCCGGAAAATGCATAAATATGACATATAATGTGTACAAAACATGTAGATATCATCAATAATGTGGCATGGAACATAAGAAATTATCGATACGTCGGAGACGTATCGCTAACGACGCCGTGAAAAGTGCTTGCTGGCATGCGATTGATGGTAGTAATATTGCAGGAAGTAAAGATGCGAGTAAAACAAGTAAATAAGCGATGATTGCGGTATTTGGAAACAAGGCCTAGGGATCATACTTTCACTAGTGGACACTCTCAACATTGATCACATAATAAATAAGTTCTCTTCCTTTGTGCTACATATACTCTTGTTTGATAATGAACACCATTCGTTGTGTAGGGCTACAAGAGCACCTCAATGCCGGAGTTAACAAGCTCCACAACATTCGGCATTCATATTTAAGTAACCTTTAGAGCATAATAGATCTTTGCAATTTAAACCGAGTACTAACATAGCATACACACTTGTCACCTTTACACTATGAAGGGGGAATGAATCACATCAATACTATCATAGTAATAATTAACTCCATAACCTACAAGAGATTATGGTCATAACCTACGCCAAGTACTACACGATGCACACACTCGTCACCATTACACCGTGAAGGAGGAATAGACTACTTTAATAACATCACAAGAGTAGCACATAGACTAATAGTGATACAAAGCTCATATGAATCTCAATCATGTAAGGCAGCTCATGAGATCATTGTATTGAAGTACATAGGAGAGAGATTAACCACATAGCTACCGGTACAGCCCTTAGCCTCGATGGAGAACTACTCCCTCCTCATGGGAGACAAGCGAGTGTTGATGAAGATGGCGGTGGTGTCGATGGAGGAGCCTTCCGGGGGCACTTCCCCGTCCCGGCGGCGTGCCGGAACAGAGACTCCTGTCCCCCAGATCTTGGCTTCGCGATGGCGGCGGCTCTGGAAGGTTTCTCGTACCGTGGCTTTTCCGTATCGAGGTTTTAGGTCAGGGAACTTTAAATAGGCGAAGAGGCGGAGTCGGAGGGGCTACGAGGCGGTGACACAACAGGGGGGCGCGGCCCAGGCCCTGGCCGCGCCGCCCTATCATCTGGGCCCACCAGGGCTCCCCTCTGGTGGCTCTCGGGTGTTCTGGAAGCTTCGTGGAAAAATAGGATGCTCGGGCGTTGATTTCGTCCGATTCCGAGAATATTTCCTTACTAGGATTTCGAAACCAAAAACAGCAGTAAAACGAGAACCGGCACTTCGGCATCTCGTCAATAGGTTAGTTCCGGAAAACGCATAAATATGACATATAATGTGTATAAAACATGTGAGTATCATCATAAAAGTAGCATGGAGCATAAGAAATTATAGATACGTTTGAGACGTATCAAGCATCCCCAAGCTTAGTTCCTGCTCGCCCTCAAGTAGGTAAACGATAACAAGGATAATTTCTGAAGTGACATGCTATCATAATCTTGATCAATACTATTGTAAGCATATGAGATGAATGCAGTGATTCGAAGCAATGGTGAAGATAATGAGTAAACAAATGAATCATATAGCAAAGACTTTTCATGAATAGTACTTTCAAGACAAGCATCAATAAGACTTGCATAAGAGTTACTCATAAAGCAATAGATTCTTAGTAGAAAGCATTGAAGCAACACAAAGGAAGATATAAGTTTCAGCGGTTGCTTTCAACTTCAACATATATATCTCATGGATAATTGTCAACATAAAGCAATATAACAAGTGCAATAGGTAAACATGTAAGAATCAATGCACACAGTTGATACAAGTGTTTGCTTCTGGGATAGAAAGAATAGGTAAACTGACTCAACATAAAGTAAAAGATAGGCCCTTCACAGAGGGAAACATGGATTACTATTTTTGTGCTAGAGCTTTTCATTTTGAAAATAAGAAACAATTTTGTCAACGGTAGTAATAAAGCATATGTGTTATGTATAAGATATCCTATAAGTTGCAAGTCTCATGCATAGTATACCAATAGTGCTCGCACATTGTCCTAATTAGCTTGGATTAACATGGATTATCATTGCATAGCATATGTTTCAACCAAGTGCCACAAAGGGGTACCTCTATGCCGCCTGTATAAAGGTCTAAGGAGAAAGCTCGCATTGGATTCCTCGCTTTTGATTATTCTCAACTTAGACATCCATACCGGGACAACATAGACAGCAGATAATGGACTCCTCTTTAATGCATAAGCATTCGACAACAGATAATATAATCATAAGAGATTGAGGATTAATTGTCCAAACTGAAACTTCCACCATGAATCATGGCTTTAGTTAGCGGCCCAATGTTCTTCTCTAACAATATGCATACTCAAACCATTTGATCATGAAAATCACCCTTACTTCAGACAAGACGAACATGCATAGCAACTCACATGATATTCAACAAAGGTAAAAGTTGATGGCGTTCCCAGAAACATGGTTACCGCTCAACAAGCAACTTATTAAGAAATAAGACACATAAGTACATATTCTTCACCACAATAGTTTTTAAGGCTATTTTCCCATGAGCTATATATTGTAAAGGCAAAGAATAGAATTTTAAAGGTAGCACTCAAGTAATTTACTTTGGAATGGCAGAGAAATACCATGTGGTAGGTAGGTATGGTGGACACAAATGGCTTAGTTTTTGGCTCAAGGATTTGGATGCACGAGAAGAATTCCTCTCAATACAAGGCTAGGCTAGCAAGGTTGTTTGAAGCAAACTCAAGTACAAAAGGTGCAGCAAAGCTCACATATGAACATATTGTAAGTATTATAAGACTTTATATTGTCTCCTTGTTGTTCAAACACCTTAACCAGAAAATATCTAGACTTAGAGAAACTAATCATGCAAACCAAATTTTAACAAGCTCTATGTAGTTATTCATTAATGGGTACAAGGTACATGATGCAAGAGCTTAAACATGATCTATATGAGCACAACAATTGCCAAGTATCAAATTATTCAAGACATTATACCATTTACCACATGCAACATTTTATGTTTCCAACCAAATAATAATGAACGAAGCAGTTTCAACCTTCGCCATGAACATTAAAGATAAAGCGAAGAACACATGTGTTCATACGAAACAGCGGAGTGTGTCTCTCTCCCACACAAGCATGATGGATCAGATCTTATTCAAATACAAAACAAAAATAAAAGCACACAGACGCTCCAAGTAAAGTACATAAGATGTGACGGAATAAAAATATAGTTTCAAGAGAAGAAACCTGATAAGTTGTCGATGAAGAAGGGGATGCCTTGGGCATCCCCAGGCTTAGATGCTTGAGTCTTCTTGAAATATGCAGGGATGAACCACGGGGGCATCCCCAAGCTTAGACTTTTCACTCTTCTTGATCATAGTATATGATCCTCCTCTCTTGACCCTTGAAAACTTCCTCCACACCAAACTCAAAACAAACTCATTAGAGGGTTAGTGCATAATCAAAAATTCACATGTTCAGAGGTGACACAGTTATTCTTAACACTTCTGGACATTGTACAAAGCTACTGGAAGTTAATGGAACAAAGAAATCCATCCAACACAGCAAAAGAGGCAATGCGAAATAAAAGGCAGAATCTGTCAAAACAGAACAGTCCGTAAAGACGAATTTTATTGAGGCACCAGACTTGCTCCAATGAAAATTCCCAAATTGAATGAAAGTTGCGTACATATCTGAGGATCAAGCATGTAAATTGGCAGATTTTTCTGAGTTACCTACAGAGAGGCATATTGAAATTCGTGACAGACAGAAATATGTTTCTGCGCAGTAATCCAAATCTAGTATCAACATTACTATCAAAGACTTTACTTGGCACAACAATGCAATAAAATAAAGATAAGGAGAGGTTGCTACAGTAGTAACAACTTCCAAGACACAACAAAACAGTAGCAAAATAAATACATGGGTTATCTCCCAAGAAGTTCTTTCTTTATAGCCATTAAGATGGGCTCATCAGTTTTAATGATGCACTCGCAAGAAATAAGAGTTGAAGCAAAACAGAGCATCAAAAAGCAAATTCAAAACAAATTTAAGCCTAACATGCTTCCTATGCATAGGAATCTTGTAAATAAACAAATTCATGAAGCATGATGCAACAAGCATAGAAAGATAAAACAAGTGTAACTTCAAAAATTTCAGCACATAGAGAGGTGTTTTAGTAACATGAAAACCTCTACAACCATATTTTCCTCTCTCATAATAACTTTCAGTAGTGTCATGAACAAACTCAACAATATAACTATCACATGAAGCATTCTTATCATGAGTCTCATGCATAAAATAATTACTACTCCCAACATAAGCATAGTCATTCTTATTAATTGTAGTGGAAGCAAATTCAACAAAGTATCTATCATTATTATTCTCATCATCAAATATAGGAGGCATAGTATAATCATAACAAGCTTTATCCTCCATAGTAGGTGGCAACAAAAGACCACTATCATTATAATCATCATATATGGGAGGCATATCATAATCAACATAAACTTTCTCCTCAATACCCGGAGGGCTAAAGAGATCATTTTCATCAAAACCGACCTCCCCAAGCTTAGAATTTTCCATATCATTAGCAACAATGGTGTTCAAAGCGTTCATACTAATATCATTGCTACTAGCATGCAAATAAGTTTCCATAGGTTTTTTAATTTTCGCATTAAACCATTCATGTCTTGACTCAGGAAATAGTACAAAAAGCTCACAGATGTTTTCCATTACGCCTTACTAGTGTAAAACAAGAAACAAAAAGATGCAATTGCAGGATCTAAAGGAAATAGCTTCGAGCACACACACACAACGGCAACAGAAAAGTACTTTACCTGGGACCGGAGTATGAGTGCCTTTTACCTTTCCTCCCCGGCAACGGCGCCAGAAAAGTGCTTAGTTGCCGGGGTCCGGTGTGTGAGTGCCTTTTACCTTTCCTCCCCGGCAACGGCGCCAGAAAAGTGCTTGATATCTACGGGTGCTTCTATTCTTGTAGACAGTGTTGGGCCTCCAAGAGCAGAGGTTTGTAGAACAGCAGCAAGTTTCCCTTAAGTGGATCACCCAAGGTTTATCGAACTCAGGGAGGAAGAGGACAAAGATATCCCTCTCAAGCAACCCTCGCGATCACCATACAAGAAGTCTCTTGTGTCCCCAACACACCTAATACACTTGTCGGATGTATAGGTGCACTAGTTCGGCGAAGAGATAGTGAAATACAAGTGGTATGAATGAATATGAGCAGTAGTAACGGCACCGAGAAAAGTGCTTGCTGGCGTGCGGTTGATGGTAGTAATATTGCAGGAAGTAAAGATGCGAGTAAAACGATAGAATAAGCGATGATTGCAGTATTTGGAAACAAGGCCTAGGGATCATACTTTCACTAGTGGACACTCTCAACATTGATCACATAATAAATAAGTTCTCTTCCTTTGTGCTACATATACTCTTGTTTGATAATGTCACATCCCGAATTTTTCTAATTTTTGGAATGTGAAAATAAAATAAAGCGAATGTTTGTTTGTTTGTCATAGATGAAATTTCACAAGGATTTAAAACTTTTGTGTTTATTAAAAAGGTATTTTCAAAAATATAGTTTTCATAAACCTTGGTTTGAAAAATATTTGCCAACGATACCCTATTTTGTTTGGAGGTTTTTAAAATTTATAAAATTATTATTTTGAGAAAATATTAAACCCTAAAAAGGCAGTATAGCCACATAGACATGTATATCAAATTTTGGTTTTATAAAGTTTATATTTTTATTCCAATTTATGGTCTCATGTTGAAGTATTTTTCATAACGAATCCAACGATACCACATTTGCATTTTTTCGATTTTATTTGAAGCATCAAAGTGTTTTTCCATTTTCTATTTAGAAAAACAATGTAATCAGACCGGACCAAAACTGGCCAGTCCGGCCCAAGACCAGCCGAACCAGCTCTCTCTCTTTTTTTTTTCTTCATTTTTCCTTGGGCTTATTTTTCTCCTGGCCCATCTTGAGCGAGCGGAGCCCGATCTCATCATCTTCCACCTGGAGCACTACCTTCACGTAGGAGTGAGTACGTTCATGGCCAGTATAAATTTCCTTCCTCTTCCCCCTCAATTCTAGTAACTGTTTCCTCAAGACTTCAACACGAAATTTACTCCTATTTAGATGGGTGTTTCATTCAGCCAAGTTATTTCCCACTTCATTGCCTTAATCTTCCAAACCGTCCAGGTGCACCGAATGTCACCGGTCGGCATAGCCCTCCCGATCTCCCACCTCAGTCCATGTCGATGCAAACCGGGAGGAGCACCGTGCGTCCCTTGTCCTCCTCCAACACTTTGCTTCAGAAAGTTTGTACTGAGATGCTCTGTACAGCCCACACCAACCATGGCAACACCACCCCCAAAATCGAGTTCATCGCTAGATGCCGACGCCCTCGGTGATCATCTCGCTGATTCCTTCGGCCAAATTACTATACTCATCAAGGGCTACCTCCAGGACATAGCGGTGCATCAAGTTGTCGCTGTTGTCTACGACGTCATCGGAGTTCATCGGACCGGTACGCCGCGTACGTTGATCATTAGCTCTATTCCATTTGTTTTCGTCAACTCCTCCTACCGCCGCCTACCCCTAAGACATGGTTTTGCGCCGTTTTGATTTTGTTTCTGCGTTGCCGCCGAAGCCATGCCATCGCAATGTTGAGGGACGAACAGCGCGGTCATCTGGAGAGCGCCAAGGACACCCCCGAGACTGCCGTCGCCTACCGCACATCATCCGCACACCCTCTTTAGAGCATCTCCAGTCGCGTCCCCCAAACCGTCCCCCAAAGGGATTTGGGGCGCGCCGGACAGAAAATGCGTTCCAGTCGCGTCCCCCAAAGCCCATTTTTGTCCGGCGCGTCCCTATACGGTGTCCGGCGCCCCGAGCCCGTCCCCGTCCCACAGGGGACGCACCGGGCACGCCGGACACAACGAAAAGCGAGGCGGGGAGTGGCGGGGCCGACCCGTCAGCGGCACAGTTAATTTTAACCTAACCGTCGCCTACCTCGCGACGGAGTTATTCGCGCGCAGCGGCATCTTTGCCTTAATGGCGACGGAGGGGCAGGCAAGACGTCTCGTCGGTGCTGCGCAGCCTCCACGCGTCGCCGGCGTTTGTCGATCCCAACGAGGAGCAGAAGGTGTTGACAGGCAGTTTTGATGAAGGATTCACTGTAATGCTCACAGACAAGTATTCAGGGGGTTTTGATGTAACAGATGAATAAAGTACAAGTAAGTAAAATGCGAGAGAAATAATTGCAGCGAGTGGCCCAATCCTTTTTAGCACAAAGGACAAGCCGGTTTGTTTACTTATAATGACCAAACGTTCTCGAGGACACACGGGATTTTAGTCTAGTGCTTTCGCTACATACAGCTGATTAATCTTCATTGTTTTGATAAGTGTTGTGTGGGTGAACCTATGCTAATGTACCGCCCTTCCTAGGACTAATACATACTTGTGATTATACCCCTTGCAAGCATCCGCAACTACAAGAAAGTAATTAAGATAAATCTAACCACAGCCTTAAACTCTGAGATCCTGCAATCCCTCCTGCATCGATATACCAACGGGGGTTTAGGTTTCTATCACTCCGGCAACCCCGCAATTGGCAAACGAATACAAGATGCATTCCCCTAGGCCCATAAATGGTGAAGTGTCGTGTAGTCGACGTTCACACGACACCACTAGAAGAATAACACCACAACTTAAATATCATAACATTGAATATTACTCAACCATAATTCACTACTAACATTTAGACTTCACCCATGTCCTCAAGAACTAACGAACTACTCACGAGACATCATATGGAACATGATCAGAGGTGATATGATGATGAATAACAATCTGAACATAAACCTTGGTTCAATGGTTTCACTCAATAGCATCAATAACAAGTAGAAATCGATATCGGGAGAGTTTCCCGTATCAAACAATCAAGATCAAACCCAAATTGCTACAGCGGTGACGATGTCCAGCGGTGGAGATGGCGGTGATGATGGTGGAGATGATGATGATGGTGATGGAGATGATGTCCAGCTCGATGGCGGTGACGATGGCGTCGATTTCCCCCTCCGGGAGGGAATTTCCCGGCGGATTCCTGCCCGCCGGAGAGCTCTTTTCTCTCCGGTGTTCTCCGCCCCGCGAGGCGGCCGTAACCCTTCGTGAGGATTCCTCTGTGGCTTAGGTCTTCGGGACGAAGGGTTTCGCGAAGAAAAGGAGGCGAAAGGGGCCGAGGGGGCTCCACACCACATGGTGGCGCGGCCGGGCCATGGGCCGCGCCACCCTATGGTGTGGGCCCACCCCGGGTCCAACCGGCTCCCCCTTCGGCTTCCTCCGTCATCCGGAAAAATAGGACTTTTGGTAAAACTTCCTTCCACAGTTGATCTTCCGAAATATTGCATCTCGACGGTGCTTTTTCCAGCGAGAATCCCGGCTCCGGTGCTCGATCCCCAAATAATCATGAAACATGCAAAATAGATGAAATAACATAAGTATTGTGTCCCAATATGAAATATATCAATAAATAACAGCAAATTATGATATAAAATAGTGATGCAAATTGGACGTATCAACTCCCCCCAAGCTTAGAATTCGCTTGTCCCCAAGCGAAACTGAACTCTGTAAACAGGTCCACATGTTTATGGAGTGAAGAGTCGATAAATAGAATACGGACAAGAAGCATCATATTCATTCACACAAGACATTATAGTGAACAACTTCCTCATATAACTCAATCTTGAAACAAGTATAAGGTAATCACAAATAAAGGTGCATAAGAGATCATAATTGGTGATGGCAAACTTTGTTCTTGGTCAGAGAACATTTAACAGATTATACTTATCTATTGAGCAGCGCTCTCATATTAAAAGCTTATGGTAAACTTGCATACTCAATCATATTAATCATTGATGACTTTCAAAGCTATATTCATTCAGGTAAAACTTGTACTAAACAAGAAAGAGTAAAGACATGATAAAACAAATCACAATATAATAGTTTGATCACAACAACTCAAATGCTTGCTTGAGATGGAGGGAAATAGGTTTACTGACTCAACATAAAGTAAAAGACAGGCCCTTCGCAGAGGGAAGCAGGGATTAAATCATGTGCTAGAGCTTTTTCCAGTTTTGAAATCATATAAAGAGAATAAAAGTAAAGTTTTGAGAGGTGTTTGTTGTTGTCAACGATCGGTAGCGGGTACTCTAACCCCCTTGCCAAACGAGACCTCCAAAGAGCGGCTCCCATGAAGGACGTTATCTCTACCGAGCAAGGTAGATCATCCCTCTTCTCTTTTATTTACACATGTACTTTAGTTTATTTAAGGATGACACTCCCCCCAACCTTTGCTTACACAAGCCATGGCTAACCGAATCCTCGGGTGCCTTCCAACAATCTCATACCATGGAGGAGTGTCTATTGCAAAATTAAGTTGCTTACTGATGAATCAGGGCAAAACATGTGAAGAGAATTATTAATGAAAGTTGATTAATTGGGGCTGGGAACCCCATTGCCGGCTCTTATTGCAAAATTATAGGATAAGTGGATGAAGCCACTAGTCCTTTAGTGGAGGCTGCCTAACAAGATTGAAAGATAAAACACCACATACTTCCTCATGAGCTATAAAACATTGACACAAATAAAGAGTAATAAGTTTTGAATTGTTTAAAGGTAGCACATGAAGTATTTACTTGGAATGGCGAGAAAATACCATGCAGTAGGTAGATATGGTGGACACAAATGGCATAGGTTTGGGTTCAGGTTTGGATGCACGAGAAGTATTCCCTCTCAGTACAGGTCTTTGGCTAGCTAGGTTAATTAGCAAGCATAAGAGTTGAGGGAAACAAACAAATATACATGTGATAGAAACAATCATGCATCTTACTTGTAAGCACAAACAGTTTTAACTTTAGAATACTAAGCTAAGAGCGATAAGAAAGATAATAATATCTTCTACATGTACTTCCTCTATTCTTCTTAAACTCAAAGTGTTGTTGCTATTGACCATTGCTAAGTTTGCCAAAACCAAATAGATTAACTCAATGCTCCCAAAGTGGTACCAACACTAAAATCAAGATCAATCATATAATAGAAATTGCAAACTAAAATAAGGTGTGCAAAATGTAAATGATAAGACTTCTCATTAATATTCCATAATGATAACTCACACCAAGGGATACATAGGCTAACTAAAGGAGAGATACTTCCACACTGCAACCCATCTTATACGATAACTTCCCTACTCATGATATGACACTACTTGATAGTAAAAAGTAAAAGGTAATGATAATGTGATACCGCGGCACTCCCCCAAGCTTGGAACAAACCAAGGGGATGCCAATACCGATGATGAATTACTCCTTTGGAGATGGTGGTGATGAATCCCTCCTGCGCTTCTTACAAATCTCCTTCAGCTTCAGCTTCTCAGCTTGGCAAATCTGCACTAGGTCTCGAAGAGATTCATTGTTATCTGAAGTCGGCGATGGTGAACCTGTGACGGGCATCAAGTAATATCCCAACAATCTACGGAGTCGGTAATTCTCCTCCTGGAGTATCTCCACTTCTCTTCTTAGAGCCCGATATTGATCACAAAACTCATCGGTAGTCCGTAGAACTTCTTCCAGCGCAGGGAAAGAGTCAAGACCAAAAGCTGGTGGTAAAGGTCCCTGCAAGTTATGAGAGAAAGAACGTCGAGTGTCAACAGATCCCACCAAGATTTGCTTACTCCCAACAGCTTGTTGCTCTTGTTTTGACGACATCCTTTTCACTTCTTCCTTCGAAATCCCCTTGCCCTTGTTGTCGGAGGTCATGGTGCTCTAGATCCAAAACAAATCTCGGCGAAACATGACTCGAAACAAACACGTCGAGAAAACGATATACGGACCTCCAGGGGTCCGGGGGATTTTATAATAAAAAATTTCAGAACAAACGGAAAGTACCAGATCGAACCAGAGTCGGAAAGGGGCAATGAGGCGGCCAGACCACAGGGCGGCGCGGGCCCAGGCCAGGCCGCGCCGGCCTGTGGTGGCACCCTCTCGTGCGTCTTTTCCACTCCGTTTCGATCTCGTAATTTTTCATATTTTCCAAAAATAGCAAAAATAATATTCGGAAAGTAAATCGCGAACTTTTCATTACCAGTACTGTTACCTATTCAAAGTCGAGTTCTGGCGGACTGTCAATTTGTCCTTTGATGAAAGCCTCCGGTGTTTCCACTCGAATAATATCAACATCAACATTATAAGAATCACATGAGATATAATGCTTGAGTCTTTGTCCATTCACCACTTGCGTAGCATTGCCTTGGAGAGAGCTAACTTTAATTGCTCTCGAACGATACACCTCCTCAACAACATATGGTCCTTCCCATTTCGAGAGTAATTTCCCTGCAAAGAATCTGAGATGAGACCGATACAATAGGACTTTATCCCCAATATTAAATTCTCTTTTGATGATCCTTCTATCATGCCATTTTTTAACTTTTTCTTTAAAGAGTTTAGCATTTTCATAAGCTTCACTTCTCCATTCATCTAGAGAACTTAATTGTAGCAACCTCTTATCACCGGCAAGTTTAGGATCTTTATTTAATTCTCTAACGACTCGATAAGCTTTGTGTTCTAGTTCTAAAGGTAGATGACAAGCTTTTCCGTAAACCATTTTATAAGGTGACATTCCCATGGGGTTTTTATAAGCGAGTTCTATAAGCCCATAGTGCTTCTTTCAATTTACTAGCCCAATTCTTTCTAAATTTATTAACGGTTTTCAGCAAGATAGATTTAATTTCTCTATTTGATAATTCTACTTGACCACTACTTTGAGGGTGATAAGCGGAAGCAATTCTATGATTAATACCATACTTAGCAAGAGTTTTTCTAAAACCTCCATGAATAAAATGAGAACCTCCATCAGTCATAATATATCTAGGTACTCTAAATCTAGGAAAAATAATATCTAAAAGCATTTTTAAAGAGGTCTCACCATCAGCACTTTTTGTAGGCATGGCTTCCACCCATTTAGTAACATAATCAACAGCAACAAGTATATGAGTGTTACCTTTTGAAGAGGGAAAAGGTCCCATGAAGTCAAATCCCCAACAATCAAACGGTTCAATAACAAGAGTATAATTCATAGGCATTTCATTGCGTCCGGAGATATTACCAACCCTTTGACATTCATCACAAGATAAAATAAACTTCCTTGCATCTTTGAAGAGAGTTGGCCAATAAAAACCTGATTGTAGAACCTTTTGTGCGGTTCTATCTCCGGCGTGATGTCCTCCATAAGCACTACCATGACATTTACTCAATATTTCTTGTTGTTCATATTCGGGAACACACCTTCGCATAATACCATCCACTCCTTCTTTATATAAGTGTGGGTCATCCCAGAAATAATGCCTCAAGTCATAAAAGAATTTCCTCCTCTGCTGAGCTGAAAAGGTTGGAGGCAAGTACT
The DNA here is from genome assembly GCF_022539505.1 of Lolium rigidum. NCBI lineage: Eukaryota > Viridiplantae > Streptophyta > Magnoliopsida > Poales > Poaceae > Lolium > Lolium rigidum. Next base: position 139,819,375 of record NC_061508.1, read on the forward strand.
TGGAAACAATAAATTTAGCATAATCAGCATACCAAGGACTGTCTCGCGAGCTCACCTTTATTACAGCCAATTGTTCATTTGGAAAACTATCATTAACAGGAACGGGATCATAAGCAATATTTTCCAATCTAGACAAATTATCAGCAACAGGATTATCAGCACCTTTCCTATCTACAATATGTAAATCAAATTCTTGCAAAAGAAGTACCCATCTAATAAGCCTCGGCTTAGCATCTTTCTTTTTCATAAGGTATCTAATTGCGAGCATGATCGAGTATGAATTGTAACTTTTGAATCAACAATATAAGATCTAAATTTGTCACAAGCAAAGACTACGACTAACAATTCTTTTTCAGTAGTAGCATAATTTCTTTGAGCAGACATCAAGAGTTTTACTAGCATAATGAATAACATTTAACTTTTTATCTACTCGCTGTCCAAGAACAGCGCCTACAACAAAATCACTAGCATCACACATAATTTCAAATGGTAAATTCCAATCGGGAGGTTCAACTACGGGAGCGAGTTGTTAAGGCTTTCTTTAGAGTTTCAAAAGCTTCCTTACAATCGTCATCAAAAACAAAAGGTACATCTTTTTGAAGAAGATTAGTAAGAGGCTTTGAAATCTTGGAGAAATCTTTAATAAATCTCCTATAAAATCCAGCATGTCCAAGAACACTACGAATACCTTTAACATCCCTCGGATAGGGCATCTTCTCAATAGCTTCAACTTTAGCTCTATCAACTTCAATACCTCTCTCAGAAATTTTATGTCCCAATACAATTCCTTCATTAACCATAAAGTGGCATTTCTCCCAATTAAGAACAAGGTTAGTTTCTTCGCATCTCTGCAAAACTTTATCAAGGTTTCGCAAGCAACTATCAAAAGAATTCCCGTAGACGGAAAAATCATCCATGAATACTTCCACAATACTCTCACAAAAGCCATGAAAAATAGCAGACATGCATCTTTGAAAAGTAGCAGGAGCATTACATAAACCAAAAGGCATACGCCTATAAGCATAAGTTCCATAGGGACAAGTAAAAGTGGTTTTCTCTTGATCTTTAGCTTTAACAGCAATTTGTGAAAACCCAGAATAACCATCAAGAAAGCAAAAATGAGTATTTTTAGACAATCTTTCTAACATTTGATCAATAAATGGTAAAGGATAATGATCTTTCTTAGTAACCTTATTAACTTTTCGAAAATCAATGCACATTCTATAACCTACAACTACTCTTTGAGGTATAAGCTCATCATTATCATTAGGCACAACGAGTTATTCCTCCTTTCTTAGGAACGCAATGCACAGGACTAACCCATCTACTATCGGCAATAGGATATATAATACCAGACTTCAAGAAGTCGTAATACCTCATTTCTTACCACATCCTTCATCTTGGGAATTAGACGACGCCGAGGTTCAACAACGAGCTTCGCATCACCTTCCATATTAATGGCATGTTGGCAAATAGAGGGAGAAATCCCCTTCAAGTCATCAAGAGTATAGCCAATAGCACCTCGGTGTTTCTTCAATATTTGCAATAATCTTTCTTCTTCAAACTCGTAAGCTTAGAACTAATAATAATAGGATATATTTTCTTATCATCAATATGAGCATATTTAAGATTATCGAGCAAAGGCTTTAAATCAAAAACAGGATCTTCCTTTGGTGGCGGTGTTGTACCCAAGTCTTCCACTAGGTAAATCATGCTTGAGAATAGGTTGGCGAAGAAAAATCTCCTCAAGCTCATCTCTTTCTTTCCTAAAAACTTCACTCTCGCTATCCTCCAAATGTTGCTGCAAAGGATTATTAGGAACAAGAACAATAGATGCACATTGCTCCATTTTAAAATCATTACTAGGCAAATCAGCTTTATAAGGAGTTTTAGTAAATTTAGAGAAGTTAAACTCATAAGACTCACCAGCAAATTTAGTCAAAATTTTCTCTTTCTTACAATCTATAATAGCTCCACAAGTATTTAGAAAAGGTCTCCCAAAAATGATAGGACAATAATCACTAGCAGCAGAACCAAGTACCAAAAAGTCAGCAGGATATTTAATCTTACCACATAGAACTTCCACATCTCGAACAATACCAATTGGAGAAATAGTTTCTCTATTAGCTAGCTGAATAACCACATCAATATCTTCAAGTTCACAAGAATCAATTTCGTGCATAATCTCCGTGTAAAGCTCATAAGGTATAGCACTAACACTTACACCAATATCACATAGACCATAATAGCAATGATCACCAATTCTAACAGATAGCATAGGAACACTAGCTTGTTTGGGTTTATTAGGATGTGAAACAATATTAGAAGCATCTTCACAGAAAATAATATGACCATCCTCCACATTTTCAGTCACAAGATCTTTAACTATTGCAACAGCAGGTTCAACTTTTATTTGTTCTTCAGGTTCTATAGTTTTCTTTTCACTTTTATGAACCGCACTATTTATAACAGAGTACTCTTTCATTTTAGCAGGAAAAGGAGTTTTTTCAATATAAACTTCAGGAATAACATGATCAGCAGTTTCAACTACAACACATTTATTAATAGATGAATCAATTTTATCTTTATACGGTTCATGATACTTATCAAAATTCTTCTTAGGCAATTCATAATGAGAGGCAAAAGCTTTATAAAGATTTGCAGCAACTTGAGAATCAAGACCATATATAGCACTCATATTACGAAATTTATCGAGTATCCATAAAAGCTTCAATGCATTTATAATCATAAATTATACCTGATTCTCTATCTTTGTCGTTCTCCCAACCTTCAGTATTTTCTTGGATCCGATCAAGAAGGCCCCTTTTAAACTCTTCTTTATTGCGTGTAAATGATCCAGAACAAGAAGTATCCAACAAGGTCTTGTCTTGAAAAGAAAGTCTTGCATAGAAATTATCAATAATAACATTACCAGGAAGCTCATGAATGGGGCATTTGAGCATTAAAGACTTCAATCTCCCCCAAGCTTGGGCAATACTCTCTCCATCATGAGGCCGGAAATTATATATGCGGTTACGATCTTTGTGAATTTCACTTGGAGGATAAAATTTGGAATAAAATAAAGGCACAATGTCCTCCCAATCAAGAGAATCACCATTCTTCAGCAATTTATACCAATGCGCCGCTTTACCATACAGCGATATAGAGAATAGCTTCTTCCTAACTTCATTCATAGCAATACCTGCACATTTGAATAACCCGCATAATTCATGCAAAAACAGTAAATGATCACCGGGATGGACAGTTCCATCCCCTTCATAGCGGTTATCCATAACATGTTCAATAATTTTCGTAGGTATTTTATATGGTATTACTTCCTCACCTGGCGCCTCATCCACTACCGTTGCAGTAGTAGTAGATTTCCCAAATAGAAATTGAAGAGAAGATCTCTCCATAATGACTTATAGCAGCAGGCAGAAATAAAATCAGCACAAACAGTAAAGGTTTTCCTTACCAATTCCGCTTACCAATAGCGCTTCGCTCCCCGGCAACGGCGCCAGAAAATAGTCTTGATGACCCACAAGTATAGGGGGTGTATCGTAGTATCTTCGATAAGTAAGAATGTCGATCCCAACGAGGAGCAGAAGGTGTTGACAGGCAGTTTTGATGAAGGATTCACCGTAATGCTCACAGACAAGTATTCGGGGGTTTTGATGTAACAGATGAATAAAGTACAAGTAAGTAAAATGCGAGAGAAATAATTGCAGCGAGTGGCCCAATCCTTTTTAGCACAAAGGACAAGCCGGTTTGTTTACTTATAATGACCAAACGTTCTCGAGGACACACGGGATTTTAGTCTAGTGCTTTCGCTACATACAGACTGATTAATCTTCATTGTTTTGATAAGTGTTGTGTGGGTGAACCTATGCTAATGTACCGCCCTTCCTAGGACTAATACATACTTGTGATTATACCCCTTGCAAGCATCCACAACTACAAGAAAGTAATTAAGATAAATCTAACCACAACCTTAAACTCTGAGATCCTGCAATCCCTCCTGCATCGATATACCAACGGGGGTTTAGGTTTCTGTCACTCCGGCAACCCCGCAATTGGCAAACGAATACAAGATGCATTCCCCTAGGCCCATAAATGGTGAAGTGTCGTGTAGTCGACGTTCACACGACACCACTAGAAGAATAACACCACAACTTAAATATCATAACATTGAATATTACTCAACCATAATTCACTACTAACATTTAGACTTCACCCATGTCCTCAAGAACTAAACGAACTACTCACGAGACATCATATGGAACATGATCAGAGGTGATATGATGATGAATAACAATCTGAACATAAACCTTGGTTCAATGGTTTCACTCAATAGCATCAACAACAAGTGGAAATCAGTATCGGGAGAGTTTCCCTATCAAACAATCAAGATCAAACCCAAATTGCTACAGCGGTGACGATGTCCAGCGGTGGAGATGGCGGTGATGATGGTGGAGATGATGATGATGGTGATGGAGATGATGTCCAGCTCGATGGCGGTGACGATGGCGTCGATTTCCCCCTCCGGGAGGGAATTTCCCCGGCGGATTCCTGCCCGCCGGAGAGCTCTTTTCTCTCTGGTGTTCTCCGCCCCGCGAGGCGGCCGTAACCCTTCGTGAGGATTCCTCTCGTGGCTTAGGTCTTCGGGACGAAGGGTTTCGCGAAGAAAAGGAGGCGAAAGGGGCCGAGGGGGCTCCACACCACATGGTGGCGCGGCCGGGCCATGGGCCGCGCCACCCTATGGTGTGGGCCCACCCCGGGTCCAGCTGGCTCCCCTTCTGGCTTCCTCCGTCATCTGGAAAAATAGGATTTTTGGTAAAACTTCCTTCCAAAGTTGATCTTCCGAAATATTGCATCCTGACGGTGCTTTTTCCAGCAGAATCCTGGCTCCGGTGCTCGATCCCCAAATAATCATGAAACATGCAAAATAGATGAAATAACATAAGTATTGTGTCCCAATATGAAATATATCAATGAATAACAGCAAATTATGATATAAAATAGTGATGCAAATTGGACGTATCAGCGTTCGCACGCCACCGCCCGTTCCCGCGCGATCTTCCCGCCTCTTCTCGTCTGTTCCCGCGCTTTCTTCCCGACGCCGGCGTCTATAAAAGGTCTCCCGGCTCATCAATGGTAGCCACCACACCCCGCCGGCAACAAACACAGCCCTCGTCGCTCCACGGCCGTCTCCTCCATCACCGGTGGCAATGCCGAACCGCCCCGGCGATGGCCACTTCCCTCCACCGCCGTCTCCTCCATTGACGAGCCGGCAGCGGCGTGCGGCACTCGAGGAGGCACTCGAGGAGGAGGCCCGCCAGCGGCGTGAGGCGCAGCGAGGCGGCGGATCTAGCGGCGTTCTCCGCCCCCGCCTCCGCAGCTCGAGGAGGCCGCGGCGGCAGCAGCGTGGCAGGAGCGAGCAGTGCGACACCGTTGCGGCGTTCGACGCCTCGACGGGACAAGAGGCGCGACGGCGCCGGTACCGGGAGGAGATGGAGCAGCGATGGGCCGACGAGCGCCGGCGCCGGCGCGATGAGCGGCGGCGCTGTTCCGTGAACGGCGTGACTCGATCGAGCGCCGGCGGCGTGAGTCGATCGAGCTCCGGCAGCGCGGCGACGGCGGAGGAGCGTCGACGGCGGGAGTCGGCGCTTACGGCGCTATGGGGGAGGCGGGCGGAGCGAGTTAGCGGCGGCCGACGCGTTTGCGGCGGCGATGATGGAGGCGCCAACAGATGTGGAGGAGGAGGCGCCAATGGAGGAGGAGGCCGAGGCGGAGGAGACCGAGGTGGAGGACGATGACGACGACGACGACGAGTTCGACTGGTCCGACGACGACGCCCCGCACCCGGACGAGACGGCCGATCAGCAACGCGCCCTCGTCGAGTCCTTCGAGTCGGAGAAGAAGCTCCAGGACGACGCCCGTGCCCGCGAAGAGGCGCAGATTCGTCGCGCCGCCGAGCTCTCCCTCCAGGCGGCCCAGCAGGGGAGGGCGGAGGAGGACTATCGGCGGGAGCGGCACCGTCTGGCCACCGCCGAACGCAAGGAGAGAAGGCGCGCGAAGGAGGAGCTGCGGCGTAGGGGAGGCGACGACGGGGCGGGGCCGTCGAACGCGCCGCCGGGCGGTCAGTAGTCTAGGTTTAGATGAAATCTAGCCGTTTTCATTCAAACTTTGTAATATATAATCAAAATTGAATGAAAACCTTTATTTTCGTGCACAAATATTCATTTGGGGGCGGCGTTTGGGGGACGCGGCTGGGGAGCGACGTCCCCCAAACGCGGCACGAACAAAACACGTCCCCCAAACGCTCGATCCGGTGCGGTTTGGGGGACGGTTTGGGGGACGCGACGAGATGCTCTTAGTCTTCACTTCGTCCAAGCGCGGTGCCTTTTGCATCGACGATACGAACCAACCACGTTCGCGGGCGCGTACGTTTTCAGCGACCAAAACAGCCTCCCGCCGTGAGTATCTCTTCTGGTTTATTCTTTTTCCCTTTTTGTCTGATCATGATCGTGCACACCTGGTTAAAAGTGAACTAGTACCAGCAAGCGAATAGCCATGCCACGTCATTTCTTTTTCATACAACGAATCGATCGTGTGTACCAGCTCATAAGTCATGTCTAACCTTGAAATTCCTTAACAATAGATCTAGATCTCCGTTTTAGATGATTTCTCTGTTGTTAAGTTCGTTAATATATTCTCTACAACTTTCGTGTAGAAAGTTTTTCGATTCGAGAAACTTGTTCGGACAACATTTCGGACACCACTAGTATTTAACCGCGTATTGTAAAATTCATATCTTGAGTTCTACACGTCGGTTTTCGACAAAATCTATACCGTTGGAATCAGTAAAATGCCTAAATCATTTTGGACATTTTTCATGTCAGATTCGCCTACTTTTTTTCGCAGTATTTCTATGCTCCGCGATATCGTTCTTTGACTATGAATATCATTTAGACACACTAGATTTAGATGTGCGCCTTGGCGCACGATCCCGTGAAATTCGTGTGGATTTATGTTCATTTAAATTTTAGAAAAAAAGTATGTAGGTAAAATTAAGATAGAACACATGAAATCAAACACAGAGTAGTAAACCGTGTATACAAAGAAAATAGGGAAATATATTTCAATAACACTCATAAAGGATAATAACATAATTATTCTAAATAATATATGTACACAATGAAAATGACAGTTATAAGGCCCTGGATTTGTATCTACTTGAAAAAAATAGATTAATTTTAGAAAAAAGGCTCTGCGTAAAGCAAGATGGATCAAAATGGCAAACACATAAATCAAGCATGGCGCAATAGTAGATAGAAGCTCCATGCACACAAGGTGCATAGAAACACCGCCGCAACGGACACTTAGGTCATATTTACGGGACACCAATGAAAGGAATCAACATGATATTCAGACTCCGGCGTACAGAAACAACATAGAAAGAACATTCACCTCCAACTCGCATCACCAAAATTTGCCACCCTTGGAAAATTGTGTTGTATGTTTTCTTCCTCTTGCTCTGTCCATCCTCCTGAGCTTTCGTGCATAACCTGGTTCATCGAAGGGAAATGCAAGCACATTGGACGGGCTTATACGTGTAAGCCAATTTTAGTTAAGAAAAGAAGTTACCTCTTATATGTTGGAAACATGGTAGACTGATTTAGAACAAATAATCATGAGGCATGCACTAAATTATCTCTGTTGAAAGATTAGTGAATGATGGGGTGGTTCGGATCAACCCGATGTGACAATTAAGCATAAATAGACCCAGTCCAAATAATCAAGAAACAATGAACTTAGCATTTAAGAATTCACCTCTCCAATGCAAGCCAGGAGGTGAATCCTGGTACGGAGTCCCTCGGATGCAATTTTAATGTATGATGTACAAAATTATGGATCACATGCATAATTTCCCAGGAATACTAAGTAGGGACACCATGTAGATCAAATAGGTGTAAAGCCGATACCGAAAGAGTCACCTACTTACCTGATAGAGAGATGCCATAAAACTCATCAGACTTTCACAAGTGTAATCGACCGATTCAGCCTACAGCCTACGCATCTTCTGAATTTGGCACAAGTTGTCGATTCAGCCTACAACTGCCAACTGTGGAAGCTCTCCTAAGTTGGGATGCAGATCTACACATCGTGACAACTCCCATGAGAAACTATACAGCCACAAAGATAATTCAAGGTGAGTTAAAAACAGGGGCCGAGTCCGAATAATCAAGAAACAATTGAACTTAGTGTGATTGAAATACATATTCGGATGAATGATCGAAGAAGGAAGAAAAACCATAAGTGTTAGTTCAATTTTACCATGCACTAATTAGAATAAAGAAATGTGAGAATTAATTATCATTGTCATAGAAAAGACCTCAGCACATACAAGTTCAATACCATGCGTGAACTGGATTTCCTGAAAAATATATATCTTTGTTTTCTCAGCGTCATATTTCATTAATCCCATTTGTCACTACAACTTGTGCACAAAATAAACGTTTCAGATAAGTTCAATATCGCAGATCTATGACAGTCCAAATTCATTTTTTTGCATCGTTGTTGGGCTAGTTTGTCGAGCTGATGATCTACTTACGTATTCCATTTACACTAAATAAGACCTAAGGAGGGATGCCTTATTTAGTGAGAACAATATCGACCATTTCTAGCTGGCAGGGTGAGAGGCGGTGCGATTTATTTGGTTCCGGCTCTATAACTTGAGGCCAAATTGTAAAAGAAGCTACATTATTCAACTACCCAGTATGGGAATGGAAGAAGCATATCTGTTCTATGGCAGGATACCAAAATGTATGTTGTTCTGTGGACTTTCATCGGCTACATTAATGGCACAAGAATCAGAAGGCTATACTCCATGCACACAGTATATGTGGTGTAAAGTTGGAACACACCAAAAAAACAAAATGAAGCAAGATAAGGCTTTCAGTTTGTGAACACGGTGCAAAGATAGCCACTGCAATGGAATGTGTAATCTAGAAATAACTTAAATACATGTGCAGTAAGATCAGCAAGAACAAAGTCCATACCCTCGCAATCAGTTTATACTTGCCAACTCTATAAAGAAAAAACTTCACTTGCCACCAACAGAAGAATGGTGTACAAACCACACAAATTCCATCAAACAGAAAGCGACACATATTTACAAAAATAAGAAACCGTTAGTTCGTTCCTTTATTACATATATTATGTGAAAATATAGTCTGGTATGAAACTAAAATCGCTGTGGTACAAGAGCTAAATTTTCCGTACTAAAATTGTGCACTGGAATGAGTTACGAAATATAGAATGTCATGGCTAAAAGGCTGGTAATTCCACTTCTAGACTGCTATAGCAACTGAATCATGAATGTATGATTCTCTGAGGCAAAACAGTAGCATGGAGCTGAATATTATTCATACTTTCTACCTCCTCGGTTGTTCGTTCATCATTAAGATAAAAATGACAGAAGTTTTAGTAAGAGCTTAAGTGTCGAATAGTCTACGTTACTGGGGTTTGTTTTCTATAAAAGAGTATCTCCTCATGCTGCCCACAAAACCTCATGCCATATCATTTTGAATATCCAACAGTCAAAGCAAATAAATAACAGAGGCATTCGAGAGTTGGAACGATTTATTTTGTTTTTCACATGGCATCGCTCTATCAATTATAATGAATCACGCCAAAGAAAAAGTATCTATTGATGATGTGCCTAATAGATTAGTAATTATCTCCAACCGGTAAACACATATTCACCTATGGTTTTCCTATAAAAACATATATTATCACAGGCACCTAGACTTAGCCTGAGATATCACTTCTTTTTTCCTTCAGCAGTTACCACTTCGCTGAGAGCAGTCAACAAAAACCCTATACTGCAAAAATAGAATTAAAAAGCTAGAAGAACAACTCACCCAGTGAATGGATCTGATGAAGCTAGAGGTAAAATTGAGATCCATAAAGTTTCTTCATCAACTACAAAATAATTAGATAGTTGCATTTAGAATAAAAAAAGAATGAGCTACTTATTAGATAGTTGATATATCAGGATTTTTTTGTCCTAAGCCACATATGCATCATATTTACATAGCAAACCTATGTCACAAAGTGAAGTCTAAGAAATATCAGAAGGTGTACAGTAAAAGAAGCAGGATTGGAGGAGCTCATGTGCATCTTGGAACTGCTTTCCACCATCCAGCAACAACTAAAAAATATATATAACAACGTCTCATGTTATGGGAAGAAAGAAACATGCATTCTTGCAAGTACAAACCTAACCGAATCTACAACTGAACTAAAACTATGAAGAAAATCCACTTCTAAGTAAGGTATCTTCAAGTGGCATCTTTGCTAGTTAAACTATTAGCTACTATTTAGTTTTGGAAATTCCACCATATATAAGAATTGGAAAATATATGAAAAGGGCAGGGGGCTCACATCTTCAGATGATATCATCAAGGCAGTAGCATGCCAAAGCATAGTTTCGAAAAGAGAAAATAAGCATAATTGATTTCACTATGTAGAATGCACTAAAAAATACAAGGAAAATGCACGAAAAACAGGTATCTAACATCTTCGGATGATATCATCGAGGCAGTGGCCTACCGTGCAAAACTTCTCGTCAATGTGGTCATGGTGCATTGAAAAGAAAGTGGTGTTCAGGATAACTCACCTCCATGTATAATCTTTTGTGCTTCTCATGGATGAGCCAAATATTGCCTTCAATTGCTGGACTGCATGGACAACCAAAATATGAAGTCACACGAGGGGAATAACCAATTAACATTCTGGAACTGAATCTGTACGAAACAAAATCACGGCCTACCAAAATCCTCAACTGATGTTTCAGTGTATATATTTTTATATTACGATCCACCTTGAAATTTGTAGGCATAGCTCCTGCTCCAAGCTTGAACTGGTCTACCATTTAACGCGAGCTTTGCAAGTGGAGAGTTTTCAATAGGAAGTACTTCACTATTCTGGGCTCTTTGTTCATCAGAAAATCCAACGCAGTGGGAACAAAATCGCCGACAAAAACCTGCCATTGTAAGGATAAAATCATCAAAAGTAAATAGTCAGATAACAATTATTTAAGTAAAATAGAAAAAAAAATTGCGAACCATGACTACAAGCAAGCAGAGTATCGAAAGCCTTACTGCCCATGATAATCAAATTATAAAGCAAAATTTCATCAATTAATATCAAATAATAGAGGCCCCAAGTGAACACCTTCCGTTTCATCAGTTCATAATAGATATTATCCTCAAAATACCACAGAATAATGTAGCATCATCATTATTATACCTAAAACATGCGAATGAAGAAAATTACAAGCCAACCGGAGATGCTAAATTACGGATTTAGATATGTCAATATCTAGAAAATAAAGAATGACCTGTTTTAAAAGGGTCTTACCTGATCATAATTGAGCACTTCCTCACATGCATGATCTACCGCAACAACTGTACCAACTGGTTGGCCACGAAAATACACTACAGATTTCCTGAGTGCCTCTCATGACTCGATCACAAGGGGGTGTGGTCCACTTGGCTCACCAAAGTGTGTTCTTATTGGAAATGGCGAGCGAAACCCAATAGGGAATGCAGGTTATTGCATTAAACTATCAAAGCCATCGTTTTATCGATGGGTGAGCTCACACCATGACTGCTCATCAAATTTCCTCTTTTACTCCAACATGAACCGTGTCTAATAAATTAGTAACCGCGAGAGTTCAAGATTGATTTCGACCTCTGAGGCAATGGAGACGTGCGATTAGACCCTCTTCATGATATACCGTTTTGGTCACCTGTTATTCAGTTGAAGTTCTACGAGAAAATTTTACATCAGGTCAGGTCCAAACAATGGTTTCTTACATACAAACATTGTGAGAAATATAGGTGCATAAAGTTTTCTATGGATTGTAAAAAATGGTAAATTATCAAGGAAAGGTAAAGCCCAGTTTACAAAAAGTTCCTGCATAATTAATAACTGCAGCTACTACGAGCGAGGCTAAACATGTTTATGAACATAAGATGTGGATATAAAAAAAACTTTGCAGATAGCAAGCTTCAGTTAATCAAACATAAGCTCCTGCATAAAAGGACACATAATCAAGAGGTAAAGCAATATAATTGAGACTGGGTCACTCAGCTTTATTTAATTCAGGCATCATACTTCAGCATTTAGATATTCTATTTTCTTTGCGTTTGCGCCTAAATGATTCTATTTGTAAATTTTGACATTTCTCCAGCTCTTACATATCTTATAACCATTTCTCTAACGAACACCAATAATGCCTAAATACATAAATTTAGGTTTACTATCATCGCAGCTATCAGACCCCTGACATGATCCTTCCGTTATATTGCTCATTTCTCTCATTCAACACATGACATTGGACCTTAAAAATCTTCGCTGAATAACAGAGTTTCGATATAATTAATTAAGGTGCCCAGGCCAACTTATGAACAACGATGCAAACGAGCCCTACTTTCTGAACTTGTGAGCAAAGATGCAGAAGATAGAGAAATCAGCTAGACATGTCGCTGGTATTGGTACCTTCAAAGGTGGAAAGGTCACGAATGCCATCAGACAACGACCAGAATCACTCCTTGGTGGATACATCATAAGGAGGGGGTGACCCCATGCATCGCGGTCATCACTGAACTTGAACCATAGACGGGGCATCGCCAAGCCATCCGAGCAGCTATCCATGCAAAATACTCGATTTGCAAATTTTCCTAGAAGTTGACCATAAATATTGGTTATTATCAAACCAAGGTAAACGAAGGAATGAAGAATTTATATGTCTTCAAGATAGAGTTGCATTCCTGCATCATACAAGAAGGGCACAAGCTTCTTATTTCTACATGACGCTATAGTTTAAAATAAGCATACTTCATTCCATTTGTTATTCTCAAAGCAAGATAAAAAAAAAGTTAATCCAAGATATAAACAGCTAACAATACTGAAATTTAGCTAATGCACAAAATACAAAATGATGTAATAGAATAAATCTGGTCATGAAGTTATGTGCAAGTTTCTTCTGTCAAATGATGCATAACAAGAGCATTAGCACTGACCTATTGCACCTGTTGACAATAATTGTATATGAGCACATCACGAATGCAGCTCTGAATCGCCCACTCTTATTTACACCTGGGCATTGCAGGAAGCCCTCCAATGTGTCCCTCCGAGTAATCCAATGTGTGGACAACACCTTGGCGAGAATTGTGACTGCACACCACCATGGTGGCACAAGGCTACACAGAAGGCAAGCACAATGAGCAAAGTTCAGTTACGTAGAACATCTCTGAAGATGAAAACTTTTCTCTGTTGGGTACAAAATTTCTAGGCACCACCAAGATTCGTAGCATTTTTAAGAAAAAAGTGTGAATCTACGAGCGTAAAATTCAAATATTGGCCGAATAGTGGCAACACACAACATGATAGCGAGGTGTTCCAACTATATATATTAGCGAAAAAGGGACGAGGGGAAGAAGACGAACATCATGGCTAGGGATGCCAATGCTTACCGTCCCGCAGTCGGAGTTGGCGCCTCGCATGGCTGTGCAGCGGCGCTTGTACGTGACGATGAGCTCGGACGAGCACAGTTCTCCCGAGGCGCGGCGCTTGGGCGGGGCTGGCGCCGGGCGGGACCGGAGTCCGGACGGCGCCGTCCTGGTAGGGCATCTTCCGGCGGATCAAGCAGCGCCGTCCGGGTAGACCGACCGAAGAGTCACGAGGATGGGGGCGAGGAGGAGAGATGCGGCGGCGCAGGCGAGGGGATGTCGGTGGCCGTGCCCTAGAAGAGGCGCGCGCTGCATCTGAGATTCCGGGCACATCGTGGTGCGGGTAGACCGCGAGGAAGGCGAGGCTCCGGGAGGCGCAGACGATGGAGTGGAGGGGGCGGTGGACGAGGGAATCGTGCTAGCCGCCATCGGAGATGAGGGAGAGGAGGGGCCGGGACGAAGGAGTTGGGGATTGGGGAGAGAGCGACGGCTGCGGGGATTGGGTTTCATCCGGATGCTAATTTTGTCACACCTTTTCCTCTCATCTGAGCCAACCAAATAGCACCACGTGGATCAATTGGTGCAGACCGAGCAAGGTCCCTGCCCAGCCCTTCCGCGACGTGCGGCTGGCGTGGATAGCTCCGGAGGGCTCCGTGTGCCCCTATTATAGGTTAGATTCATCATGTTACATGATCACATCTCTCCACAGTATATTATCTTAGTCCATATTATTCGAATAGCAATTGAGTTATTTGAGTAAATTTTCATATCACTAGTTCCTAACTAATCTTTTTCCTTGTGCCATTGGTGAGTGTTGTTGCTTTACGCCATCTGAGACTCATGTGATTCTATCACATGGATCATTCCAATTATTCATTCCGGTGTAGCAAACAACGCTTGACCATATGCTCTTGTCAATCTTTTCCTCCTAAGCACTTGACTCGGATAATCTTTTTATTTCAAAGTACATGACCCTGCCAATCTATCAAGCCATATCTTGCAAGCCAAACCTCATGCCACATCTTAGTACCATAGAACGTTTTCCAAATTGTTCTCTTGATTGTATTATGTTGTTATGAATTGTGTGTTTATGTTGTGCAATATTTTTATTTTATAGTTCGTTTGAAGAGCGATGTGTTTTGTTGAAAGAAAAGAGAACACTCTTCGACTACAAAAAGGCAAGTGACACACACCAAAAGTTCCAGTTTTTAATTCTTGCACCGTAGTGTTTTTATAGTAGACATGTCTAGGGTTTATGCTATTTTTGCTTGCTATTAAATCCTAGTAGTTTAGCTACACCACTCCTAGACTCCCTTAGCCGCCATTAAATTTAGTTGTTACCTGCTATGCCATGGAAAATGTTTTGATAGAGGTTAAGGAAAAACAACTAAGTTTAATGAATTACCTGGGTGAATGGTGGAGTTATGGAGAGGGTGGCTGTATCAGGGGGCAAGACCCTGGTGCTAGTGCACACTTGCGGAAAGTCACCCAGGCTTAAAGAGATTGTAGACAAATCTTGCTCATTAGCTTGCCGTACAACCACATGCTACTATGGCTCTGGCTTGACAAAGTATGTTGTATGAACCCGGATCCTAGGGGCCAGGTGGTGGTAGAGGGATACTTGTAGGTGGAACGGGGCCCTTAGGGAATGGTTCGGGTGATTACACACAGAAGGTCTCGGCCACGGTCTGCACCTGTCCTCTGAGCAAAATGTGCATCGAGGTAGAAGGATTGACCTGGCCATGTGGGTAAAGGTGTACAACCTCTCGAGAGTGTAAAATCTAATTACTTAGCCGTGTCCCCGGTTATGGACAAGTTGAGAGAACTGACAAGTCCTTGTTCGAAGATCTCCTCATCCCAATTTCTTAAATAAAAACTGGTGGGTGAACAAGGGTAGGAAGGTACATTGGGGCTTTACCAATGCTACTGTTAATGGTTACATTGGGGATTTACCAATGTTACTGTAAATTAGATTGAAAGAAAATGTTTTGATAAATGATAGGGAAAAATTGGCTTTATGCAAAATGAACCTGAGCTCTACCAGCCAGATGTGCACGTAGGTATAGGATGCCTTTCGAGTCCACAAAAGTGTCCTTGCCAATACAATTCAAATGTATTGACCATTCGTGGCTGCAACGTATCATGTTGCAGGTTTTTTAGTCGATGAGTAAGGGAACGTTAGGGGTTACGAGTCTATCCTCAACATGCTCGCCTGTGGCACATGAAGACGAAGGACTCCATGCTGTCTATGTTTATTCGTTGTGAAACTCTGATGATATGCTAGCCTTGTGCTATGCAATTTGTAATCCTTTATGTAAATTCTGGATCATTCGATGTAATAAAGACCTTTGTTTCTTGGTATTACATCTTGTACTGTGTGTGCTAGCGATTGATCCAGGGACTAGCACATATACGCACAGAGATCGACACCTTAAAAGGTGAGGTCGCTACAGATGGTATCAGAGCATTGTGTTGACCGTAGGATCGTGACCCTAGGTTTGGATTAGAAATAGGAAGACCCTAGGATGAGAAAACTATATTATCCTATTTTACTAAAGTGAAGTTTGCATTTTGAACTTCTTGTATTCTCTCCTACTTCACCTTCAAAAGTATTTCCTTTTACCTTAGATGGCCTACAATATAAAAGCCTAAAGGAAGGACTGATGATGACCATGTCACTCAAGCGTGAAGACTGATGATTCACATTATATTTTTCGACTCCACACGAAATGTTGCATAGAAAACCAAACGGAGAACTTTAAGAAATACTCCGATGCAGACTACACAACTCCCAAAGATACATCGAGAAAGATGTAGTGGAAACTTGAAACATTCAAGATAGAAATAGATTAGACCACCATTAGTTTTCTTTTATTCACCGACGATGTCGTAATAACGTATTGATCATACCAAATTGTGGTATGACCATACTAGTTTGTTTGTATTTTAACCATGTTGCTTGATGCTTGTTAGATGATTGTTGTTTGCTGAATTGCTTTGATCTGCTGTGTTTGGGTAGGAATTCTCCCTTAGAATCTTTCTATCTATTCTCATCTATACCTAACCCAGAGAATGTTTTCTCTGCAACTCTCCATGAAGACAACATTAGTGAAACCAACCTTGATGTTTCCTATCAAGATGAAGAAGCGTAGAATGTGAGATACGCAAAACCCTATTTAAGGATCGATAGAAATGTTTTCAAAACAATTCAATAATGGGGATTGAAAAATTGATTCAATTTCCCATGGAAGTTTTTATCAAACTTGTGAGGTTGACCAAGTGTTAGGATACGAGATTCAATAAATCAAATGCGAAGTAATGATCTGGGTGCAGAATGGATTGATCACCATTCCTACTACTCTTATTATTCGCTTTCGTAATGTTGACTTTGTGAATCTAAAGAGACATACCTACAAGTGAGACGTCGCTGATAAACCTGAACCTTAGGATGGATAAATATTATACCTTTATAGTAGGCAAGTGCTGCCAAGCGTAGGACTACAACGAGATCGAAGATTCAACCACTAGTTTAGAGTGGTGGAAGGATGTCAAAGACACCAAGAAGGAAAAGATGAAGGATGTCACGAAGTTTTCATATCTTGGCCTCCTGATTGACCCAAAGAGTGACCCCTCATTGTCCTAATTTTATCAACCACCATCCTATATGGATTAGAATCCCAAATATGAGGAAAAGCATACTCAAGTTACCTTGAAGTTATATGTCGTTCACTAGATGTGAATAAACAGCCACTACTGGATATGAAGTCAGGAGCCATAGATATTTGAAAAGATGACCGAGTGTCAAGTCATATCCTCGGATGTGCCAAGCGATACCCAAGATCAACTTAGCCCAAACCCAAGACCTAAGACTACCTACAAAAGTTTCTTTTAAAGGTGGTAGCCCACCTCGACATATGCCAAACCTATTTTCTTTCTAGCCTCTTCAAATATCGGGACGAGATTTCTTTTAAGGGTGGTAGTCTGTCACATCCCGAATTTTTCTAATTTTTGGAATGTGAAAATAAAATAAAGCGAATGTTTGTTTGTTTGTCATAGATGAAATTTCACAAGGATTTAAAACTTTTGTGTTTATTAAAAAGGTATTTTCAAAAATATAGTTTTCATAAACCTTGGTTTGAAAAATATTTGCCAACGATACCCTATTTTGTTTGGAGGTTTTTAAAATTTATAAAATTATTATTTTGAGAAAATATTAAACCCTAAAAAGGCAGTATAGCCACATAGACATGTATATCAAATTTTGGTTTTATAAAGTTTATATTTTTATTCCAATTTATGGTCTCATGTTGAAGTATTTTTCATAACGAATCCAACGATACCGCATTTGCATTTTTTCGATTTTATTTGAAGCATCAAAGTGTTTTTCCATTTTCTATTTAGAAAAACAATGTAATCAGACCGGACCAAAACTGGCCAGTCCGGCCCAAGACCAGCCGAACCAGCTCTCTCTCTCTTTTTTTCTTTCTTCATTTTTCCTTGGGCTTATTTTTCTCCTGGCCCATCTTGAGCGAGCGGAGCCCGATCTCATCATCTTCCACCTGGAGCACTACCTTCATGTAGGAGTGAGTACGTTCATGGCCAGTATAAATTTCCTTCCTCTTCCCCCTCAATTCTAGTAACTGTTTCCTCAAGACTTCAATACGAAATTTACTCCTATTTAGATGGGTGTTTCATTCAGCCAATTTATTTCCCACTTCATTGCCTTAATCTTCCAAACCGTCCAGGTGCACCGAATGCCACCGGTCGGCATAGCCCTCCCGATCTCCCACCTCAGTCCATGTCGATGCAAACCGGGAGGAGCACCGTGCGTCCCTTGTCCTCCTCCAACACTTTGCTTCAGAAAGTTTGTACTGAGATGCTCTGTACAGCCCACACCAACCATGGCAACACCACCCCCAAAATCGAGTTCATCGCTAGATGCCGACGCCCTCGGTGATCATCTCGCTGATTCCTTCGGCCAAATTACTATACTCATCAAGGGCTACCTCCAGGACATGGCGGTGCATCAAGTTGTCGCTGTTGGCTACGACGTCATCGGAGTTCATCGGACCGGTACGCCGCGTACGTTGATCATTAGCTCTATTCCATTTGTTTTCGTCAACTCCTCCTACCGCCGCCTACCCCTAAGACATGGTTTTGCGCCGTTTTGATTTTGTTTCTGCGTTGCCGCCGAAGCCATGCCATCGCCATGTTGAGGGACGAACAGCGCGGTCATCTGGAGAGCGCCAAGGACACCCCCGAGACTGCCGTCGCCTACCGCACATCATCCGCACACCCTCTTTAGTCTTCACTTCGTCCAAGCGCGGTGCCTTTTGCATCGACGATACGAACCAACCACGTTCGCGGGCGCGTACGTTTTCAGCGACCAAAACAGCCTCCCGCCGTGAGCATCTCTTCTGGTTTATTCTTTTTCCCTTTTTGTCTGATCATGATCGTGCACACCTGGTTAAAAGTGAACTAGTACCAGCAAGCGAAAAGCCATGCCACGTCATTTCTTTTTCATACAACGAATCGATCGTGTGTACCAGCTCATAAGTCATGTCTAACCTTGAAATTCCTTAACAATAGATCTAGATCTCCGTTTTAGATGATTTCTCTGTTGTTAAGTTCGTTAATATATTCTCTACAACTTTCGTGTAGAAAGTTTTTCGATTCGAGAAACTTGTTCGGACAACATTTCGGACACCACTTAGTATTTAACCGCGTATTGTAAAATTCATATCTTGAGTTCTACACGTCGGTTTTCGACAAAATCTATACCGTTGGAATCAGTAAAATGCCTAAATCATTTTGGACATTTTTCATGTCAGATTCGCCTACTTTTTTTCGCAGTATTTCTATGCTCCGCGATATCGTTCTTTGACTATGAATTAGTTACAACAAGTAATCCTGTTGCAAACGCTGCATTCTCAGAGCTTGTGCCGTTCCTTGCATTATCTGTGGGCCTGCGCAGGAAAAAGAATTCCTTTGCTCGGCACGGCAGACCTGGAGTTTTTTCCGACTCACAGAACATTTTTTTTGTTGGAACGACACAATGATGGAGAGCTAGGGTTCCACCGTTGCCCTGCCACCGGCGCTCAACCCGCCGCTCACCCCGTCTCAAGTCGCGGCCCTTCCTCTCAAGGCGGAGCGGCGACCGGCGGCGACGACCGAGCCTGCCTCTCCATGCGGAGCGGCGAACGGCGGCGACGACCGGCAACAGCGACTGGTCCCGATCTACGCCGTCTTCGATCCAGTCCATCCCTCGACGTCCTCCTCGCTGTTAGACGGTAAAAAGTTGAACTCTTTTGCACCATGGAATCCTTCCATGTTCAGGTTCATGGACAATTTGTTCCAATTTCAGGCAGGAGGGACAGCCAACGGACTCCGCGGAAAACAGCCTGGCTTGCGGTGGGCGCCGAGGACAAGAGCGCTAGCCCGGATAGGGCGACCGAGGGCTGCTGTGCGCCAAGGGAGGAGGGCTTGGCTGGGCTTCGCGACATCGATCGGTGGAGCGCTGCATCCGGCCGGATGGGAGGGGTGAACCTAGGTCGTCCGTTGGAGAGGAGGGGGCGGAGGGGGCGGGGCAAAGGAAGGGTGAAAGTGAAAAGCCTACATCTCCACGCCTCCACAGCACTGCTCCAAACCATCTTATTGCCGCCGCATCATTGGAGGATAGGTGTATCGGTTAAAGCCTGAAGGGATTTCACAGAGGCGGACAGATTTAAGCTAGCTATGGTGATGCCAAATTTGTGCAACTCCATCGGTCTGTAACTCTCAGGTTTGTTCTCTTCTTTCTTAATCCCCTGCATATGTATTGGCCGATACTTTATCCTGCTTGTATGGAATTAGTGGATGGAATCCCCGCAAGAAGAAAAGGAGAATTAGTAGATGAATAGTTGGTTGGTCAGATGCTCGATATCTTAGCTAAGACGCCAGTGAATCTACTGAGCCGGTGGTACTAAAATCAGGCTTTATACATACTGTAGAATTGGATGGGAACATGCACAATGTTCAGCATGTATGTCCTTAAGCGAGTTTTTTTTCCTCATGTGAACAGAGAACCCATATCATGCATTGCTAAACAAAATATTGTGCGCTTATCAGCCTGCTAATAAGCTCGCTTCTCTCCGAGCTGCCGTATATATCTCCCTCATGGCACAAATTGCACTATTTTGCCAGGGTAGTATATGTTTGTAGTGTGAGGAAAAAAATGAGCACATCATCCTTGAGTAAATAATTAATATTAGTTACTAATTTGAACACTAAATCATGGAGGATATGAGTCTGAAGGCGTACACCATAGGCATATAATTTTTCTATCCCTTCATTAGCTGAATTTGGTTAGCAGGTCAATTTTTAGACGTTTTCTCAGCCTAATAACCTTCTAATGAAGTCTCCTGGATCCAAGATAATACAAGGTCAAAACTTTCGAGAAATTTCGAGTTGACTTAAATATATTTTGCATGTTTTTAAAATGTTTGCAAACATCATTGCTGATTCTCTACGTGTCAAGATCATAACTCATTCTAAGATCATTCCATAAGTACCAATTTTCGTATTATTGTCACATCTCTAATGAAAAAAAGGGAGGAACAACACATATAGGTCAAAGCCTCGGTGCTAATTGTAGTAACTTGAGTTCATAAATATTTTCTATATGGTTTATTAGTAAACGTTGTAAAAGAAAATTATGCCCTTGCGGAACTCATCTGAGTCTCCAGTCTCCACTTCCCTATGAATGGATTTGATCCTTTCTTTGTAGTCTATGTATGAGTATCCTTCCTTATGACACAACTTGAATCAATTTCCACTGATAATTTCGAACCCAATGTGCTTATGGATAGAGGAAATCATGTAACTTATTCCCATGATATTTGAATTTATAAAAGTATTCTCTCCAATGATAAAATTCACAAGTGATCCATGAAACTGCTTACCAATTACAGCAAACTTAATTTTCCTTTGTTTGTGGAAATCTTCTTAGTCAATGGCCTTTGCTCAGTTTGTTTCATTAGAGCAAGATAGGAGATCTGCACCAAAGGGATTCATCTATACCGCTATATGTAGTTCCTTTCTGAGATTATCATGCATGGACATTACTATAACTGGCTGATTCAGGAGCTATTCTTATAATATTAGTGTAATTGTGTCCTTAATTATTTCTCAATACTTGGCCCGTAGACTTTTCAAGATTATCACTTCGTATAGTAGTACTGCTCATGCACTTTTCACTTGTGTGTCCGGTCTTACTTGGTTACTTGGTTGGCACTGTATCTATTATATGCTCACACAAGCGTACCTATTTGTGCATGTGTTGTTGATCAGTGCGGAAATACCATCTTATTTTTCCTGGGATAGAACAAATGCAATCATTATTTTAGTTGTTTGGAAAGAATTTTAGTCCTACTAGCTTAAACATGAAATATTAATATTTCAGTTAAAATAGAGTATCAATAGTATTTGCATTATATTAGTAGTTCATGAAAATCTTAAATTAGGTATAAAACTTTGAAAATTGTGTTCTAATTCTTCTTGATTTTTTTCGTGCACACAAGATAACTTTGTTTCTACATTTTGGAATGGACATATGTGCAGATATTCACTAGATCTAGGTATAATTCGCTTCAAAAAAGGAACCGATGGTATATTTTTGTTTACAATATATTGTCAGATTCAATGCCTGGTATCTAAGTCAAAAGAACTAGAGGTACTCAAAGCTCAACTTATTTGAAAGATTATAGCTTTTCCATTTATTTCTTTCATTTGCAAATAATATATATCTTGCAGATGTCAAAATTTTTATTAATCTTCATTCTTACTACTAAAGTAGAATACATACGAGATAATAAGGAGCTAATTCAACGTTGTTTCTCTGTGAATAAGAACCAAGTAGTTATGCTTTTGAAAAATATAAGCTTAGTTATATTAATAATGTTATTAACAAACTTTAAGTCATATAGTTTTTTTACTAATTAACAAGGCCTAGATGTTGTATTTGAGAATGTTAATAGTTTCAGGTTTGAAAGGAAGCATGTTGGACTTGGAAATATATGTTTCACATCAGTTTTTTCTGCTACCATGCATTGCAACATGCGGTTGATTCCTAATATCCTCTTGGTATATTTATTGTTGTCGGAGGTTGTTGGTGTTGGACAGAGTTGCCTCTAGGACTGCTTGCTCTGCATTTTCTTTCTCCCATGGTGCCTTATCTTTCTAACCGTGTTGTATGTCTGTTTTGATTGTTTCATTTGCTGGCTGTCGTGCAGCCGGTGAGTGGGGCTTCTGTTCCACTCTCCCGCGTTTGTGCTGCTCACTGTTCTGTTGTAAGTTGGATTTTCTATAGGTGTTATTTCTGGGTTATTCCGTGGCCTAGCCTCTTGGCAGATGGTGTCGGTGGGTCGCGGGTAGCGGACACGAAACAAGTATGGTCCATTTGCATGCATGCTATTTTAGTCAGCTTGATTGATTGAGTGATGTTCTTACTCTGTTGTTTCTGATCGTGGCCGGGGCTGATGCTGGTCAGAGCTCGCATGTTGCTCCACGTTCGCCTGGTGTCTTTCAATTTCTTTCGTAAATTTAATTGCCTTTTTTTAGATTTTTATTCTTCCGGAGGGATCGCCCCCCCCCCCCCCAGGTCACATCTTTTTGCTAACTTTTTTGGTATTTTATTAGCTTATGATTGTATCTCTACGTGCATGTTGTTTTGTTGGGCGTAAGCCTGTGGACCTCCGATTCTGGGGAGTGGGCAGCAAACCCACAGCGAATCCATGGTGGGGCCATGGTTGTAGGAAGGATATAGTCGTGGATGAAAACACTATTTAATGTACACTGCACAGCGACCTATAAATTTGTTGGTTTATAGGTATAGAATACTTAATTCCTATTAGTGTACTGCATATCTGGTTTGGGTGTTGATGGCCATCATGTTACAGTTTTTTGAACCATCCCAACGTCCTCACTGCACCAAGATCCCATCGGCGCCTCCTGAAGCTCCTCTGGCTCATCTGTTCAACGTGAATGACTGTGCTAGATGCCTCCACTGCAACGGGTCAGTTCTCCTCTGTCCTGTGAAGGTAGCAGGCCAAAGCTAACCTCCTCTTCTATCTTTTTGTAAGTTTAGATCTCCTTTTATGAATGACATCGCTAATCTGTGCAGTACTCCTGAGTCCTGACTTTATTCCATACGAGCTTTACTGCAGGTCTATATTTATGATGAGAGCGATACTTTTCTCATGTGTGGATTCTAGAACATGTATGTGCAATTTGATTGTAATTCCAGATATGTATTTTGTGTGCAGATTAATTTTTAGGATATTGTGGCAGTCTTAGTAAATGAGAAACATGTACACATTTCATAGTTGAGTACTCGGCGAAACAACTCATGATTTTCATGTGTGTGTTTTCGAAGATACAGTCTTTGTAGGTTTATATTTCAGTAAGGAGTTTGGGAGCAAACATTTCGCATATATCATGTAACTAACGAATGCTGATCCTGATAATGAAAACCGAGTGTCTGAAATGATTCCTGGAGGATATGTGTGATCTGTTCTTCGAAATGCTCTTGTGATCGTCTAAGTGAACACATTGCCAAATTGCTGATAATTTCTCTTCGTATGCGTATGCAATTGATAACACATGGAATTGTAGAATTTGATAACTGATGTTTCGGCTTGCTTGATCTCTGTATGCTTGCTGAAGCAGTACGAATGTAGAATTTGATAATGGGTGTTGCGGCTTGCTTGATCTCTGTATGCTTGATTAAGGCTTAGTGTAACCACCATGGAAGTGACTTCCTGCATCAAGATCAGTATGCTTTCCAGTTTGGTAGTAGGGTAGCTTTACTTTACAATATACTCACTTGCCTGTGTTGTTTTGACTTACCACATATATTGTTATTTGGATTATACATACATGAGCTTATAGAAGAAGAGAGGAAGGCTAGGTGAAGTGCAATAGTTTTAAGTTATGTTTTGAATCATGGAAGCAAATATACATGACTGAGAGTTAGCTTACTGTATCCATGAATGTGTTTGGCTGTACTTTACTAAATAGTTTCTTGCTTTTAAGTGTTTGCCATCATGTAATAGTTTCCTCCATTTATATCCATCCAGACTTAGTTTCTTATACTCTACCTATGTCGAATTAGGCCAATTCTTTCAGTCTGACCTTAATATAGAAATATATGGGTTAAAATAAGGCGATGGTTATGACCTTGGTTTCTTGATATTGTTGGAGCTGCTCGATGGTTTAGTTCTCCCACAAATTACTTTTTAAAATATAACCACTTAAAACATAGCAATGGCAATGTGGAGTATATGGACGGCAAATAAGTTAATTATTTCCCTTTGGTGGGGTGACCAGATGATAGGTAGCTTGTATTATTTTATATTAGTATTTCCAAGATACACTATATCACTTGAAGGTCTATTGAACTATATGTTCTTTCTTATACGCTTCTATTTTTCTTTTGAGCTTACCTGATATTCCATTCGTGGCTACAATTACCGGTTGTTTCTTCTCTTAACTTTTTCGAGATTAAAGTCCACTTGGGGCACGCCTGACTATGTCATAGATTAAAGCGCCCACGAGTGTACCGCAACAACACTATGATACAATCCTAGGCAGGCGGCGAGGCGAAGCTCGCTTGTTCATCTAGTATCATTTAGACACATTCATCATGTTACATGTTACATGATCACATCTCTCCACAACATATTATCTTAGTCCATATTATTCGAATAGCAATTGAGTTATTTGAGTAAATTTTCATATCACTAGTTCCTAACTAATCTTTTTCCTTGTGCCATTGGTGAGTGTTGTTGCTTTACGCCATCTGAGACTCATGTGATTCTATCACATGGATCATTCCAATTATTCATTCCGGTGTAGCAAACAACGCTTGACCATATGCTCTTGTCAATCTTTTCCTCCTAAGCACTTGACTCGGATAATCTTTTTATTTCAAAGTACATGACCCTGCCAATCTATCAAACCATATCTTGCAAGCCAAACCTCATGCCACATCTTAGTACCATAGAACGTTTTCCAAATTGTTCTCTTGATTGTATTATGTTGTTATGAATTGTGTGTTTATGTTGTGCAATATTTTTATTTTATAGTTCGTTTGAAGAGCGATGTGTTTTGTTGAAAGAAAAGAGAACACTCTTCGACAAAAAGGCAAGTGACACACACCAAAAGTTCCAGTTTTTAATTCTTGCACCGTAGTGTTTTTATAGTAGACATGTCTAGGGTTTATGCTATTTTTGCCTGCTATTAAATCCTAGTAGTTTAGCTACACCACTCCTAGACTCCCTTAGCCGCCATTAAATTTAGTTGTTACCTACTATGCCATGGAAAATATTTTGATAGAGGTTAAGGAAAAACAAATAAGTTTAATGAATTACGTGGGTGAATGGTGGAGTTATGGAGAGGGTGGCTGTATCAGGGGGGCAAGACCCTGGTGCTAGTGCACACTTGCGGAAAGTCACCCAGGCTTAAAGAGATTGTAGACAAATCTTGCTCATTAGCTTGCCGTACAACCACATGCTACTATGGCTCTGCTTGACAAAGTATGTTGTATGAACCCGGATCCTAGGGGCCAGGTGGTGGTAGAGGGATACTGTAGGTGGAACGGGGCCCTTAGGGAATGGTTCGGGTGATTACACACAGAAGGTCTCGGCCACGGTCCGCACTGTCCTCTGAGCAAAATGTGCATCGAGGTAGAAGGATTGACCTGGCCATGTGGGTAAAGGTGTACAACCTCTCGAGAGTGTAAAATCTAAGTACTTAGCCGTGTCCCCGGTTATGGACAAGTTGAGAGAACTGACAAGTTCTTGTTCGAAGATCTCCTCATCCCAATTTCTTAAATAAAAACTGGTGGGTGAACAAGGGTAGGAAGGTACATTGGGGCTTTACCAATGCTACTGTTAATGGTTACATTGGGGATTTACCAATATTACTGTAAATTAGATTGAAAGAAAATGTTTTGATAAATGATAGGGAAAAATTGGCTTTATGCAAAATGAACACGAGCTCTACCAGCCGGATGTGCACGTAGGTATAGGATGCCTTTCGAGTCCACAAAAGTGTCCTTGCCAATACAATTCAAATGTATTGACCATTCGTGGCTGCAACGTATCATGTTGCAGGTTTTTCAGTCGATGAGTAAGGGAACGTTAGGGGTTACGAGTCTATCCTCAACATGCTCGCCTGTGGCACATGAAGACGAAGGACTCCATGCTGTCTATGTTTATTCGTTGTGAAACTCTGATGATATGCTAGCCTTGTGCTATGCAATTTGTAATCCTTTACGTAAATTCTGGATCATTCGATGTAATAAAGACCTTTGTTTCTTGGTATTACATCTTGTACTGTGTGTGCTAGCGATTGATCCAGGGACTAGCACAGATACGCACTGAGATCGACACCTTAAAAGGTGAGGTCGCTACAGATAATGAACATCATTCGTTGTGTAGGGCTACAAGAGCACCTCAATGCCGGAGTTATTAAGCTCCACAACATTCGGCATTCATATTTAAGTAACCTTTAGAGCATAATAGATCTTTGCAATTTAAACCGAGTACTAACATAGCATACACACTGTCACCTTTACACTATGAAGGGGGAATGAATCACATCAATACTATCATAGTAATAATTAACTCCATAACCTACAATAGATTATGATCATAACCTACGCCAAGTACTACACGATGCACACACTGTCACCATTACACCGTGAAGGAGGAATAGACTACTTTAATAACATCACAAGAGTAGCACATAGACTAATAGTGATACAAAGCTCATATGAATCTCAATCATGTAAGGCAGCTCATGAGATCATTGTATTGAAGTACATAGGAGAGAGATTAACCACATAGCTACCGGTACAGCCCTTAGCCTCGATGGAGAACTACTCCCTCCTCATGGGAGACAGCAGCGTTGATGAAGATGGCGGTGGTGTCGATGGAGGAGCCTTCCGGGGCACTTCCCCGTCCCGGCGGCGTGCCGGAACAGAGACTCCTGTCCCCCAGATCTTGGCTTCGCGATGGCGGCGGCTCTGGAAGGTTTCTCGTACCGTGGCTTTTCCGTATCGAGGTTTTAGGTCAGGGACCTTTAAATAGGTGAAGAGGCGGAGTCGGAGGGGCTACGAGGCGGTGACACAACAGGGGGGCGCGGCCCAGGCCCTGGCCGCGCTGCCCTATCATCTGGGCCCACCAGGGCTCCCCTCTGGTGGCTCTCAGGTGTTCTGGAAGCTTCGTGGAAAAATAGGATGCTGGGCGTTGATTTCGTCCGATTCCGAGAATATTTCCTTACTAGGATTTCTGAAACCAAAAACAGCGAGAAAACGAGAACTGGCACTTCGGCATCTCGTCAATAGGTTAGTTCCGGAAAACGCATAAATATGACATATTATCTGTATAAAACATGTGAGTATCATCATAAAAGTAGCATGGAACATAAGAAATTATAGATACGTTTGAGACGTATCATGAGGCCAGGTGTAAGATCCAAGCCCACACCGCTTTCTCCGCGACCCTGCAAACCCACCCTTTTGTCCACCCGTACACCCCCGGTAGACGTCTCCCGATCATACGGCTTTACCCACGGTGTACTTTGGACAATCCATCATAGACAGTAGAGCCAGTCATCCACACGGATGTGGATTTAAAAGGCCATCCCAACCTACGGCAGTGCCTCCAGCACCCCGCAGCTCTAACCAGTCCGTTGGCGTGCAGGAGTGAAAAGATACAGCTGGCTTCACCAGAGCCATTATAGATCTTATGGTTAACGCGATATGTACGGCGCTAGAATCACTGGACGGCATTGGTACTTAGTCCTAGATGAATAGTACCCGTGCAATGGAACCTCCACCAATCAACACATACCATGGTTCCATTGCCCTCCACATAGTCATATTCATAATTGTAAAATAATATTTGCTTTTCAATGCAAGAGTGATAAGTATAGTACTTTGCACATAATTTGATAAAAATAATCAAATGACATGAGCAAGCGATAAACTTGCCTTTCTTGACTGCAAGATTATGCAGGCAAAAGCTTTGATACGTGAGAACTCCAAATTCTGAAATACCATCATTGTCCGGTAAGGACAATGTTTAAAGAATTGGCAAAGATGCTATAATGCATAATATGAGATGCAATCGTCCCAAGCGTAACCTAATCTCGATGATTTAGGATTGATAAGTTGTAAAGATTTCTTTAGGGTGTGTTGCACTTTTAGGATGGTTCTCAAACAAGGTTCTTATTAGGGTTTGGTTATATTAGCATCACAACCAAGTGATATAAGACATCATAACAAGCACACACATAAAGGACTTGTAGTTGAACAATATGTAAAGAGCGAGTTGTCAATTTTAAGTTCTACAGGACATGGTTGATGATTACTTGTATTATACTTCAAAAG
The DNA here is from genome assembly GCF_022539505.1 of Lolium rigidum. Classification (NCBI taxonomy): domain Eukaryota; kingdom Viridiplantae; phylum Streptophyta; class Magnoliopsida; order Poales; family Poaceae; genus Lolium; species Lolium rigidum. Next base: position 139,848,331 of record NC_061508.1, read on the forward strand.
AATATCTTTTGAAGAACATGTTGATTAAGAAATAATGAGTATTTCAAAGAAGAATTAGGACTTCTAAGGTTTGATTGACATTTGTACTTCAAAAGAATAACTTTTGAAGAACAAGTTAAATAAGAATATGAACTACTATACATAGGAGCTATGGCTTTCTAGGGTGTACTATTAGATTCATTAGTTCACTAATAGTTACTAGTTGGGTTCTTAAGTAGGATTGACCTATATGTAGCAAGTATTAGCAGATTTATTACTATGGTTGATTATGGTATTATATCAAAGGATGATGGTCAAGGTGGTGCCATGAGTTATGGTTTATTATAGCTTCTTATTTGTTTTACTAAGTAATCACTAATGGTTTCAAAGCTAGGTGGTTTATTATTTCCTAAATAGGGTCTAGTTGAATAGGAGCATATGATGAGAATTACTACACAAGATTGGTATGAGGGTTCATTACTATGGTTCTACTAGGGTTTGATGGTTGAGGTTGAATTCCATGGTGTGATACTAGGTATGAGTATTAATGGTGCTAACATATTAACAAGTTAGGGTTTATACCTAGGTGGTACTAATTGGATCATATAGATTTAATTAGACAAATAAAGACATGAAATGATGATCACATGTAAAGTGGTGTTGTTTTATTTTAGTAGATTATGACTATGCATGCATTTGTTTCTAACTAGATTTCTATAGGTATAGATGAAGCTTATATAATCATATGGCTAAACCCCTAGGGTTTTAGAATTGAAACTAATGTGGAATGATCACATAAAATAATAGGATCAAATTTTTATTTATATTAGAACTAGGGTTTCTAATTATGATTAGGTTTTAAAATAATAACTTGTTAATTAAAGAATGTTTAAGTTACAAAGTTTGAGTTATCAAAATAATATTAGTTGTTGGTATTTTCTTGCTTTATTAATATTTAAAGAAATAGTAAATGGCAATTTGCAAATTAGGGTTTATGAATTACCACTAATATTTTAATTGATGAAAATATGATCAAGAAAATTAATCTTAACATTTTATTTACTTACTGAATAGATAATATTTAATTTTGAAACTTCACTAATTATTGAATTTAAATTGGATTTAAAACAATTGAAAAGGCATAATTAATAGAGTTAAAAAAATAAGTGAATTATTATTTTGACACACATTTTTATTTTATATTTTATTTGAATAGAGTTTATTTTTGTGAGCATTTTGATATATTATTCATATTTTTCTGAGCTAACATGAATTGTATCTATTTATGCAAAGTTTCAGCTATTTTCTGGTTTTTAAATTGAAACGAAATACTATTTGTACCGATTCGGATCTACCCGCGAGAGACGGACGAGTGGGGTCGTTGACTGGGTCAATTTCCATGCGGGCAAAGACCAGTCAACGAACACTGAGGTGGCGGTGGACACGTAGATCTCGCCGGCGGCTTGACGCCGGCGACCAGACGGATACGGCGCCGCCAATTTACGGCCTCCCGGGACGCGCGACTAGGGTTTTCGGAACCTTGTCGACATGCTGAGGCTAGTGGTGGTGATGGTTTTGCAAGGGGATCACCGGAGCTATCTCCGGCGAACTCTACCGCGGCAGTACACTCCGGCGAGATGTCGAAATCGAGCTACAGACGATGCCAGGAAGCGAGAGTAGGCTCTAAAGATGCGTATGCTCACCCTGAAGCTCAAGGTGTGGTCGGCTCCGGCGATGGTCGACCGAGACGGCGAGAAATTCTCCAATACCGGCGATGTGCTGCGGAAGGGATCGACGAAATTCGCTGGCTTGAGGAAGATCCATCACGATTACTTCCTCCCAGATGCTCTACGGCGTCAGACGCTCCTCCTAGACCTCACGGCAAGCTCCGGGGTGGCCTAAATTGACGGCTTCGTGCTCGACGCCGGCGAACAGTCGAGGAAGAAATCGAGAGATGGAGAAGATCTAGGGAAAAATGGATGGGCGGATGAGATCAAGGGATGCTTGGCGGTGCTTTCACCCCTATTTATAGACCGAGGGGAGCTCTGAGGCCTCGACACGACGACGGCAATGGTGGAGAGGTGGCGGTCTCTGGAAGCTTTGGTTTGGCGAAGATCTTTTCGCCCGTGGATAAGCTCGGATGCGAAACGATTAGGGCGAAGTTCTGGAACCTTCTGCCGCGTCCGGGCAAGCTTATCGACGATGAGATCGGCGTCTACTGGCGATACCGCGCTGTCGAGCTCGGAGACGACGACGATGATACTTTCTTCTCGCACGAATTTTAAAGACACCGAAACGGTATCTGGACTGGTTCTACACGAGGATGGGCCGATGTTGGGCTGCCGCGTTGGGCTGCGTGGTCCAGGTAAGCTAGGTGAGCCTTCTTTTCTTTTTCCCTCTTTTCTATTTTTCTGTTTTTATTTTCTGTTTTGAATTTTGTTATTTGAATTCAAATCTAAATTCTGTTTTGTTTTGCAGGTTCTAAAATATTTGAATATCATAACAAATTGATAATGATACTCACTGTATTGTTTTGTGTTCAAACAACCATTTTATAATTGTTTAATTTTGTTTTCTTATGAGGCAACTTAAAATTCAAAATAGTTATGAATTTAGGATTCCTTTAAATTGCTTTTTTAAGTTAAGAATCAAATATGTTAAAAAGGATTTGAAATTTAGATCATGTGCATAGTGAACATATTATTAGGTTTAACAATATGGATTGTTTACATATTTTAATTATGGCTAGGGCTTAGCAAATGGTAAAGGAAATGGGATTGGTTCATGATTTTATGTGAATAATGGTTTTTAGGGTTTAAGAAAATGGTTGAATAAACTTTACAATCACCCACTGACATTTAGGCCTTAAGTATCTATGGCTTGATATATAATTGGGATTCATGATACACAAGTTAGGGCCTATCATTTTATGTGAAGTGGATCCTATGTGAAAGGATTTATGGTTTTGCATACTCTTCATTAAATTGCAATATAAATAGGCATGAGGCAAGGCAGGGTTCTACTTATCATCCCAATGGGACTTGGATTCAAATTCAAATATGATCTAGGGTTTTAATAGTGATCACCCATGTGATATAAAACTAGGCTTAGGATATGGGCATAAGCTTGGATCATGTTTTATTGACTAGGGTTACTCCTTCTCACTAGGCTAGAATTATTGTATCAAGGCAATGCTAGGTTTGTCTCAAGTGTTTGGATAAACAAGGTTCAGGTTTAATGCCATTACTCCTCCATACAAGGCATGAGGATTGGTTTGGGGTTAACTACTAGTGATATACTTATTATTTTATGTGATAGATGAGACCTATTAATCATATGGGTTTAACTTATCATCTATATCTACAAGGTATAATCATGCATTAGACAAGATCCACTCATTCCTCACTATTCCCTGTTTAATATTCCTCTCATCACACTTATCTTAGATTCTTAGGGTTTATAATTAATACCAAGTTGTGATGATTATGGAATTGGTTTCCTAAGGTATTGCTATTGAATAGGGTTCTCACCTCCAAGATCAAATATTGACTTGAACAACTAGGTTTAGTACTATTCTAGTGTTATTGTATGGACATGGCTATGGTTAATATTATATCTTCTCTCACTTCTCAATATCTTGGAATAGCCTAAGGTCCTACTCAAGAGATGATGATATGATCCTCTAAATATATATGGTTTGCCTAGGAATTCTACCTTGCAATCTTCTGTAGCTTGTTCTTCAGGAATTCTGATAAACCTGCATCTTGTGGTATGCCTCCACCTCCTAGCTTCTTCATCTTGATCCTAGCTAATTCACATGGAGTGGCTCTATGTGTTTCTTTCCTTGTATCATGCTATAAGATGAGCAAATGGATGAAGGGTGTGGCTCTATTTATAGGCTTGGGCAAGCTCTAGTATTATGACACATAGGTGGTGACTCTTGTGTTGGTTTGATGAGTAAGGTGCTTGGTTGTCATGCCCTTATTCATGGCAATCCTTTGAGCATGAGGTGGCATAACTTGGAAAGCAAGTCATGTAGATATTTTCATCCCATGTGGCATAGAGATTATCCTCTCATATGATTTATTTTTAGGTAGCCAAGTGGCATTTGTTACTAAATATCTTGTGGATGGTTTTTATTATTGTTGATGAGTCACTATATCATATTTGATTGGATTTATATTATAATATTGGTCAAAAGGTCAAGGTTGAAGGTTATTCCTCAATTTTGGATAGTTGGGTTGGATTTCACCAAGGCATGATCATATGAGTTTCAAAATACTCATAGTTAGTTTTATTCAAATAGTTTGGACTATAATTCGTAATGTAAATGGATTTAGTTTGATGATATTCCATGTATTTAATAAGTTATGATTTAAATAAGAATGTGTGGCTTTTATGCACTTTAGACCCTGTGGTTTACCTTATTTGGTAATAAGTTTAGAAGTGAATTAAATTACACACAAAAGTAGTTGCTAACTTTTAAGTGTTAATAAGTTAGGGTTTGATTCTTAAAGAATGTGTTGTTGTAAATCTAATTCCATTTGATCTAATCCATAGATCAAATCATCTCTACCCAAAATAAAGTTTTAGCAAAGATCACAGTGAAGTTTATAGCGCTTGACTTGATGATCTACTTCAATTCCAGCAAGTCAAGTGAAAATTCAGTGACTATGGTAAGTTTTATTTGAAAGCGCTAAAATTCCCGGATTTTCTATGCATGAATGCAATGCACACTTTGGTGTTCTCTCATTTTGTTGCCTCTAAACCTGGGATATTACAGCCTCTCCCCCTTAAACTGAACTTCGCCCCGAAGTTCGAACGCTCTCATGTTTCGGAACGTGGAACTGACTTGAACAGATCACAATCCTTTGAAACTCCATGGTGAATTCATTAGATATAATTGGATATATCCCTTGTTCAGATCCTTCCTGTAGTCTTCTGATATCTGGCACTGATACTTTCTTCTATTCTATGATTTCTTCCAATACTCTAAGCTTCTAGTCTTACTCTTCAAATATCCTTAGATTAGGACATCTTATTGGGCTAATGGACTTTACTAATGGTTGTGGTGATAGCTTCGTATATGGGTACCCAAAACTTGATTCTACCAGCCACAGTGTAATATGGCACTGTGGTGACCCAAACCTTAATTCTAAAAGATTTATTTAAGGTAGGGTATTGTTTTCCTTACTACCATAACGAAAGTAATGGTACTTAGTAAGGTATTTACCATAGGCATGGTCTTGAGGTTTATTCCTACGAATGGATTAGACTCATTTAGTCCACCCAATCATGGCTTCTAGTTTATGCTAGTTATCCTCCTTTTGGTTTCTTTAGGTTCCATGAAAGGAATCTTTCTATTTGTCTGATGTTTTGGGTACGGTCAAACTCCTGCGGTCTTTAGCCTTCTTAAGCTTTGATTGTCCTCCGACATCTACTTCATCCAACTTCACTATCTTGGACTTACTTGAGCCCTTTTACTTCTGAGTAATTATCAATTACCCACTCAAGTTAGGGTCTAACCCTTACTTCCTCGAGATATGAACCTCGGCTTCTGGTCTGACAACCTCCTGAGAGTACTATTATATGGATACTTTCCACCAATCTTATGAAAATAGGATCGGACTTCCTCTCAGTTCAGACCTTCTTCTTGGTCCATCATACTCCAAATATTATATCTTAATACTTCTCATTCAGCCTTCCTCTCCCCCTTGGAGTTTACTAATGATCTCTTCTTTTAATCATTAAACTCCAAGGTTAAGTAATTGGTCTATGTCTGGTTTAGAGTTTGTACTTTTCTAGAGTCTCACGAAGAATTCTTTGGGGTGTATCCACACAGTTGTGGGTATCCGATGTGAATCCTCCGATTAAATGTTTACCAGCAACGGAATACCAGCTGCGGAATCCCTCTTTCCTTTAGAGTGAAAGAACGATTAAGCTGCGGACTATCTGTTACCAGCTGCAGACTATCTAATACGAGATGTGGCTTACTTGATATCAACTGTGGACTATTTTATGGTTCTAGTCAATATCTACCTACTAGCTGTGGCTACTTTTATAGTTTTAGTTAAGATATACCTCACGTCACATACTTTCTCTTCATGATTATCCTATATCAGCTGCGGTCTTATTATACCAGCTGCGACTTCACTTATCTATTTTCCTTCTTCTAGGATTTGTTTTGCAAGATAACCACTTGTTGGTACTATGAAGATAGTATCGTAAGTGACTTCATTTGCATTCCCTTCTTCTATAATGGATATGGCTCCACTTCTACTCCTCCATATTCACTATTTTCTCACTTTCATGGTACTTCCATGTTGAATTACTCCTCAATTGAGGATAAAAGCGAGTTTTGATTCGTCCTCCCTTTGACGTAGTGTGGTTACTTCCCACAACTGTACTTTCTTCTTCTAGTGAACCTTCATCTTGTCTTCAAAAATCTTCAGAATTCGTCACTTCCTCACACGAATACCTTTACCCCTAGATCTATAACATCAAGTAAGATCTTGATATTGCAACATGCATTTGCATATCAAAGTCAAACTTCATGTATGGATCTAGTCAAACAATGAAAATCCAATAAAATTCAAGAAAATCCAGCTTTGTGCTTATAATACACATCATTATATGCCTGAATATAATAATTGGGTAAGACATCCCTAAACATCAGGCTCAGATGTGTAGTATATAACACCACATAAGATAGGTTTAGGTTGTGATACTTAGCACATATATATGGATTCCTACTATTTGTCTCAATATTTACCTCGATTGCGCTTTTGCAATCAAATAAACTTGAGCAAATTGGTCTAGAATAGTTGTGATTGACCTAATTTCCTTGGAAAGTGCTAACTTACCTTCCATTACTTTAAAACTAACCTCACATGATCTCTCGAAACTATAACATGACTACTCTAAGTACATGATTGCTGGAATATACCACCTATGACTCCAGAGTTTCTCTATGTGATATGCTTTAAATAAACCTTCTTTAAACTATGGATTATGATTCTACCATACTTGGCACAATTGCCAGGATTTTAAGGCCTAAGCTTTCGAACTATTCCTTAAATCCTACTCCTCATCAGGCTCTTGTCAATTCACTTATGATGTTCTACTCCATCACGTTATGACTCTCAAGTGAATCATATATGAGTACCTAATTTATTATTGAAAGTAGACTCGTCTAGCTCCTATCACTCTTCCTTACCTCTCATGATTGACTCATCATAGGTATATACTACCTCATATAACTTATCTCCCTTACTTAACATCAGTCATTGGACATTTTCACGGACTTTTACTTAGTCATAACATGTCTTGGTATACATCTTCCAATAGAATATCTTCCTTATGGTTGTATCCTCTCTTTGGACTACCATGTGTTGTATACCAACTGTGGTCTACTACCACCCATTATCTTAAGCTCCAATGGTGTTCTAATTATTTGGAATGAAGCAAGATAACTAACTAACTTTACTTAAGAAAAATAGATAAGAAAGATTGACTCAAGTGTGTCAGGATTATTCTCAAGTGAATACCCATCTCAGGCCATAAGAACAGTTGGTTTAGCATAGTTGACTTAGCTAATACACTTCCTATAGACACTACCAAACCTATAGGTCTCCTTTAAAGGGTCAAAGCATTTGCTCTGATACCAGTTGTGGTGACCCAGCGTACCACTGCATGGTGTAGTACACAAGTCGTTGATATAACACAAGTGAAACACCGTTCCACTTATATTACATCCCTCAGAGTGGTACAACAGAAACATATGCGAGTCCAAGGTATGTCTATAGAAGTACACACAAACTGTTTACATAAGATCAACACAGCCTCCTACTTTACAGTGAGGTAAAACTTCAAATAAAGCTCCAGAAGAACAACTCATAGTCTATCTTATTGCTATCACTATCTCTAGAGATACTAGGCTTGCTATAGAATCTAGCTACTTAGGCGCTAGGATTAGGGAAATGTTCCCTTCTATTACTAGTCTAAGTTTCCACTCTAACTGATGCAGAACTTGACTCCATTGACTGGATTCTTCATCTTGTTGCAGTTGACTCCTTCGTCTTCGAGTTCCATGGTAGTTTCTCCTTCGGTGCTTTGATCTAAGAAGGGGGTTCAAATGGGAGGGAATGAGTACGAGCGTACTCAGCAAGTTCATATTAGGAAATAGGTGTATCATGCACTAGCTACAGCCATAGACCAGAAAGTCATAGGCCAATGCAAGTTTTCATAAACATTTCTTCAAAAGGTTTATTTTATTCTGAAAACTATGCCCGTCGCTCTTCACAGGTTGACCAGAACTTCATGGAGTTCCTTTCCTGCCGCGTTCGTAGTTCCCTTCCCGAACAGGGAGTGTCGCCCACAATTTGATACACTCTGCAGAGGTGCGTTACTTTTCCCATAAGAGACCTTATCCTTGTTGCCAACCAGGCATCGGCTTTCCCGTCCACACTTCCTTTGGTGTGACGCCAGGTGTAAGATCCAAGCCCACACCGCCTTCTCCGCGACCCTGCAAACCCACCCTTTTGTCCACCCGTACACCCCCGGTAGACGTCTCCCGATCATACGGCTTTACCCACGGTGTACTTTGGACAATCCATCATAGACGGTAGAGCCAGTCATCCACACGAATGGGGATTTAAAAGGCCATCCCAACCTACGGCAGTGCCTCCAGCGCCCCGCAGCTCTAACCAGTCCGTTGGCGTGCAGGAGGGAAAAGATACAGCTGGCTTCCCTAGAGCCATTATAGATCTTATGGTTAACGCGATATGTACGGCGCTAGAATCACTGGACGGCATTGGTACTTAGTCCTAGATGAATAGTACCCGTGCAATGGAACCTCCACCAATCAACACATACCATGGTTCCATTGCCCACCACATAGTCATATTCATAATTGTAAAATAATATTTGCTTTTCAATGCAAGAGTGATAAGTATAGTACTTTGCACATAATTTGATAAAAATAATCAAATTACATGAGCAAGCGATGAACTTGCCTTTCTTGACTGCAAGATTATGCAGGCAAAAGCTTCGATACGTGAGAACTCCAAATTCTGAAATACCATCATTGTCCGGTAAGGACAATGTTTAAAGAATTGGCAAAGATGCTATAATGCATAATATGAGATGCAAGCGTCCCAAGCGTAACCTAATCTCGATGATTTATGATTGATAAGTTGTAAAGATTTCTTTAGGGTGTGTTGCACTTTTAGGATGGTTCTCAAACAAGGTTCTTATTAGGGTTTGGTTATATTAGCATCACAACCAAGTGATATAAGACATCATAACAAGCACACACATAAAGGACTTGTAGTTGAACAATATGTAAAGAGCAGTTGTCAATTTTAAGTTCTACAGGACATGGTTGATGATTACTTGTATTATACTTCAAAAGAATATCTTTTGAAGAACATGTTGATTAAGAAATAATGAGTATTTCAAAGAAGAATTAGGACTTCTAAGGTTTGATTGACATTTGTACTTCAAAAGAATAACTTTTGAAGAACATGTTAAATAAGAATATGAACTACTATACATAGGAGCTATGGCTTTCTAGGGTGTACTATTGTTGCGGTCAGAAACCCACCGTCGAGCAACGACTGGCAACACAGTAGAGCCGGGAACAACTAGGGCTGCGGCTGGCCCCAGTCCCTCTGAGCGACGGCCCGCAAAGCCTTCTGGTCACACGCCCGATGCTGTCGCAAGGGCGTGCCACCTGAACTATACATGGTCAGGAAGGCGTGGATGATGCCTCGCTTAGTTTCCTGCAGGGCACACACGTAAACGTTAAATACGAGCCTCGATCGGCTCTCAGGTTATCCTGTGAATCGGCTCAAGGAGCCGATCCACCCATGATTCGTACAAGGTGTCCGAATATATGGTGGTCCTGCTTGATCAAGAGAAAGCTAATATGATCTACGACGATTTAGGGTTTTCACCGCATAATCGGATCATCCTACTCACGATTGGGCCTTGCGCTCGCGTACGGTGATCGTAAGCCGATCCTAGTCAGGGCCTAAAAACCAACACGAGGTTGATCCTCGGAACATCCTGTCTAGGGCTAGCAAACTACACCCTACACGCCGCTGGATCCTCCAACCCTTTGTAAGGCCTAACTATTGCGGATATTAAACTAATCCTTGAAGAATCAAGGAGCAACCGTAACGGATCGAATCTACTAAATAATGATCAAGCGGGGTGCCGCCCCTACACCTAAGATAGGTGTAAGGGCGGCTAGACATGCAAGGGTCGCACTACGATAGCATATTATACGAAGAACAATGCTAACCTTAACATATCTAAGATAACTACGTTGCTCGCCATCAAAAAGGCTTAAGTACGAGCAGCGCATGAACAACGGGGATAGGCTTCTGCTGCCTAGATCGCAAGATGCGATCTAGGCAGCATGGTGCTTACCGGTAGAAACCCTCGAGACGAAGGAGTTGGCGATGCGCCAAGATTTGTTTGTGGTGAACGTTGGTTGTTGTTTATTCCATAAACCCTAGATACATATTTATAGTCCAGGGGACTTTCTAATGTGGGCGTGCACTAAACCGTGCACGGGTAAAACTCTAACTTCTAAACTAAGATGCGATCTAATATGTTACAGATACACGGGCAGTTTAGCCCAACTCCTTCGTGCCAGGCCGCTTCAGAGATCCTCCACGCATAATCCTTCAAGCCCATCTCACTTACGGCCCACCTCCTGATTTGGCCAAAATCTGGTGATAACACATGCCCCCCTGGTTTTGGTAATGATAATTTCAAAACCACTCTGTCTTTTCCTCCGATGGGTCACGTCGTGGCAGAGTAAAACCGTCGCAGTATTTTTTCATCATGACGACTTGCCCTCCCATCTTCTCTGCACGATTTGACAGTTTTTTTGGCACCACCTCCTCGAAAACTGTTCGAACATTAAACCTCCACTTCTTTTATTTAACCGCACTGAACAGTTCTCCTTTTTATCCCCTCCGCATTAGCACTCCAAAAAACCCTCCTCTGCCACCATGTCTTCTTCCTCTTCCTCCTCTTCTTCATCGGATCTTTCCTACGTGTCCTCTCCCATCCGAGAGTCGACGCCCGAGTGGGGTACGCAGGCGGCGTACGATATCCTCGCCCCAACGGCGTGGGACAAAGAGGACCACGACTCCTCTCGTCCGGTCCGAGGATGACAAATCCTTGACCGACGGGGAGAGCGACCTCCGCTTCCTTGCTGACGGGGAATCGGAGGAGGAGAGCGATGACGATCGTTTCTCCTGGGCAGACTTCACCTCCTCCGAGGAGGAGGAGAAGGAGGAGGAGGAGGAGAACTCCTCCGACGAGCCCCCGGCCAAGCACTTCTGCCCCTGGCCGGGGAACCTCAGCGACTTCGACAGCGACGACGACGCTGACGAGGAGGATGAGGACAACGAAGGCCCCGCCGGCGGCCGCTGGAGCAGCGACGACGAGCCGGCAGGGAGCAGCGCCGACAGCGGCGATGACGGCGACGACGAGGGCAGCAACGGCCCGTAGATAGGACCCTTAGCATAGGATCAGTAGCAGTAGACGGGGCAATGTATCCCCTTAGAACTCCCTTTTGAGAGCAATCAGCTCTTCTATGTAAGAAATCTCGTTTATGAAGAAATTCCCCAATTTGATTTTGCCGATTTCCCTTATGCCATTTAGCCGATTTTCCTTCATACTGATCCCGTCGATCGTCACTTAGCCAATGCTTAATGAGTCGATGACAACGCATCGGTCTCTCATGATCCATTCTTCATCTCTTTGACGTCGGAGTGATCGTGAACTTGGTCACTGCTCAATAAGTCAATGTCAACGTATCAATCCTTCACGATCTATCTTTCACCTCTTCGACTGATGAATCGGAGCCCTGGTGGACAAATGAGGCAGACCAACGCCTTCCAAAGAATCCTAAAACCGCTGCTCGAAACAACTTGCCGTTGAAACCGAGACTCCTGTAGTACAGATATCCCCTGTTCTGTTCCTTTACAGCAACCAGATAGCCCAGAGTCAATTCTCCATCGGTGATGATGGATCTCTCTTTTGCAAGAACTCATCGCCTTTGAGAGTAATTGCGTTGCGGGACCAGCCGATGACTCTCCAATCGGCTTCTAAAAACAGAGTATCCACGAGGCCAGCTGCCCCCCGAGCCTCAGCCGAGGTGAAAACAGTGATGAGGACACGTAATTCAGATAAACAGACCCGGGGTCGATCATGTCTGAGAGAGCTATCATGCGGGGCCAACCAGTCGATCATCTTTCTTCCGTTGTCAGCCGATACTGCAGATGATCACCCACAATTCAATGAGCAAAAGGCTGTCTTGTATGCCAACACTCCCCTGACAGCCCTGCCGAACTGGCAACCTGGCAACTTTGCGTGCTTGTACCAGAGTCGATGACTGTGCATCGGCTTTGCATCATGAAACACCTCAAAAAGGATCATAAAACCTGATTATGAATCTTACCAGCCGACCCAGTAGGCTGGCAATCTGGTTTTGGGCAGGTGTCTTCAACAGAGCTCTGGGTTTGTCGCTGAATCGACTTGCATGCTGAAACTGATAATTTTGCAACATCAGCACCATTCTTCAGACAAGTTGTGATGCAGAGCCAGCCGATTCCAACAAAACCGGCTTCCTATAGCAAAGGATCCTTCAGGGCAAGCTGCCCCCCGAGCCTCAGTCAGAGCGAGGACAATAGTGAGCCAGCCGATTTCAACAAAATCGTCTTGCCAGAACAAAGAATCTCTAGGGCGAGCTGCCCCCCGAGCTTTTCCAATTCAACTCTTGCGCCTTGCTGCTCCTATCGGCTCATCATCTTTGGCATTCTGGCGCAACTTCCAGTGAGAATGTTGATGAAGTTTTGATGTTCTCCACAATCTCTGGATGCCAAGTCGCCATCTTAGCCACACTCCAAGCGAAAATGCCATAGCCGATTGCTTCATCATCGGCCGTCCTCATGGTCCTAGAAGAGGTACGTTCCCTTCGTTGGTCTTATCCTTACCCTGACTGTTTATGCTGCTTTCTTCGTTAGTCAGGGTTACGAGCCCTCAGACCTGCTCGCTTCTGCTGGCACCGCTGAGCCACCCTTGAGTCGATGTCTGCACATCGACTGTGCTTAAAATTTTTGGATTTTTTACGGCCGATTTGTTCACGTATCGGCCCCCATACTTTATCACAGAATATATCTTGACTCGCTTCAAATTCGTATCCTCGTGTTCTATCCTTCTATGTGCCCCCCGAGCCGATTCTGTCAAGCAATTTGATGGTATCGGCTTTTCAGGCATCTATTGGACCAACGCCGAACACAGGCAAAACATACGTTGAGGATAATTTTGGCCGATTGCTGGAATCAGCCTCCACGTTGCTTGCTCGATGAAGGTTTTTGCAATGTTCCTCCATAAATCCCTGGGGCCGATCACTTGGATCGGCATCGCCACATTTGTCCATCGATGTTGCTCTTGTTACACGGTCAGGCCGGTGGACAAAACCAGCCTAACCCCGTTCTTTGTCACGTCGATGCGCTCGCAGTCATCCAAATTGATGCCTGAGAGTGGCTCTTGGCCCGATGTCTCCCAAACGTTCATGCCGGCCGTCGAAATCTCGGCTGAATCATCTGCGTGGACGACTTCTACTTCATCTCCATCCCATCGTATTAGGCACTGGTGCATTGTGGATGGAATGCAACAGTTGGTGTGGATCCAATCTCTCCCTAGCAGGACAGCATAGGTACTCTTGCTGTCGACGATGAAGAACGTCGTAGGGACAGTTTTCCTTCCTACGATCAGATCCACACTGAGAACACCTTGTGCGTCAGATGCTTGTCCGTTGAAATCGCTCGAGTGTCACGTTCGTCTTGATCAGATCCGAGCTGGAGCGTCCTAACCGACGTAGCATGGAGTATGGCATAATGTTAATCGCCGCTCCGGTGTCTACCAACATCTTGTTGATCGGCTGCCCGTTGATGTAACCTCGCAAGTATAGGGCCTTCGGATGCTCGTAGCTTCTTTCTCGTGGCTTCTCGAAGATGACCGGCCGTGGGCCGCAGGTCAAGTTGTGCCACGGGTGCTTCGTCAAATCCTGGAGCACTAAACTCCGCTGGAAGGATGAACACCATGTTCGTGCCAGCCGATGTTTCATCATCGGCTTTCCTTTGCTTGGGGCGCCACTCTTTCTTTGGCGGACGCGCTTTTGTCTCCAATGTTTGCTGAATTTTCACGGCCAGATCGGGCCGTGCCTTCCTCAACGTGTACAGGTACTGTGCCTCGGCTTCCTCCAGGTTTCGCAGCCGCTGCACCCTACGCTTCTGAGAATGGCTGAGCCCATCAGGGCACCACCTTGGCCGGTGGTACCTGTCTTCTTCTCCACCTGACTCCTCGAAGTCTTCTTCTTGAGATGACTCAGCTCGTTTGTTCTGAGGTGGGAGAGGTCCTAGACGCTCGAACACTGAAACCCCGTTTGCTTTCTTCCTTTGCTTGTTTGCATTCGGGCGCTTCTCGATTGTTGGCAATCGGCTCATTCCTGAGTCCCAGCAGTGTTTGAAGAAAGGACAGTCCCAGTGCCTATCCGTGTCGTTTTGCTCCCTTGACCTCCCTCTAGCGTGACGATCGTACCCGTCGTTGACTCTGTCATGCCGACGATACCTTCTGTCCTCCGTATCAGACCGACGATATCTCTCATCATCCACGTCGTAGCGCTGACGTCGGTCATACTGCTGTTCGTATTTGTTAGGGAGATGTGCAGAAAGAGGACGTTGATACCGCACGCTTCTCAATTATTCTTCGGTTAGGTACCGTCTATCGTCATCTTGGGGCCGGTCGCGTGGATCGGCCTCCTCTTTATCCCTGCCACGGGAGTGGCTGCTTTCTGCTTCATCTTTGCCATGGCGGCTTGCAAGCCCTGCCATGTTGATACCAAAGGAGAACTCTGGCTCCCTTATGGAGTGGCTGAGATCCACCATGTTGACGCCAGGCCACGGACGTGCGTTCCCATAGAGCTTGACGTCGTGTGAGCGGGTCTTTTCAAAGGAGCCGATGAGTTCGGCCTCGAGGACTACCTTGATCTCGTCATGTTTCTTCTTGAGCTCGTCAGTCAGGTCCTCATACTTGACCGGAGTGCTTTCCGCCATCTCAGATGTAGATGGCGATGCGGTGGATGTCGAAGAGTGTCCCACCGGGCGTGCCGAAATGTGTTGCGGTCGAAACCCACCGTCGAGCAACGACCGGCAACACAAGTAGAGCCGGGAACAACTAGGGCTGCGGCTGGCCCCGGTCCCTCCGAGCGGCGGCCCGCAAAGCCTTTCGGTCACACGCCCGATGCCTGTCGCAAGGGCGTGCCACCCGACCTATACCTGGTCGTGGAAGGTGTGGATGATGCCTCGCTTAGTTTCCTGCAGGGGCACACACGTAAACGTTAAATACGAGCCTCGATCGGCTCTCCAGGTTATCCTGTGAATCGGCTCAAGGAGCCGATCCACCCATGATTCGTACAAGGTGTCCGAATATATGGTGGTCCTGCTTGATCAAGATAAAGCTAATATGATCTACGACGATTTAGGGTTTTCACCGCATAATCGGATCATCCTACTCACGATTGGGCCTTGCGCTCGCGTACGGTGATCGTAAGCCGATCCTAGTCAGGGCCTAAAAACCAACACGAGGTTGATCCTCGGAACATCCTGTCTAGGGCTAGCAAACTACACCCTACACGCCGCTGGATCCTCCAACCCTTTGTAAGGCCTAACTATTGCGGATATTAAACTAATCCTTGAAGAATCAAGGAGCAACCGTAACGGATCGAATCTACTAAATAATGATCAAGCGGGTGCCGCCCCTACACCTAAGATAGGTGTAAGGGCGGCTAGACATGCAAGGGTCGCACTACGATAGCATATTATACGAAGAACAATGCTAACCCTAACATATCTAAGATAACTACGTTGCTCGCCATCAAAAAGGCTTAAGTACGAGCAGCGCATGAACAACGGGGATAGGCTTCTGCTGCCTAGATCGCAAGATGCGATCTAGGCAGCATGGTGCTTACCGGTAGAAACCCTCGAGACGAAGGAGTTGGCGATGCGCCGAGATTTGTTTGTGGTGAACGTTGGTTGTTGTTTATTCCATAAACCCTAGATACATATTTATAGTCCAGGGGACTTTCTAATGTGGGCGTGCACTAAACCGTGCACGGGTAAAACTCTAACTTCTAAACTAAGATGTGATCTAATATGTTACAGATACACGGGCAGTTTAGCCCAACTCCTTCGTGCCAGGCCGCTTCAGAGATCCTCCACGCATAATCCTTCAAGCCCATCTCACTTACGGCCCACCTCCTGATTTGGCCAAAATCTGGTGATAACAACTATTGGATTCATTTAGTTCACTAATAGGTACTAGTTGGGTTCTTAAGTAGGATTGACCTATATGTAGCAAGTATTAGCAGGTTTATTACTATGGTTGATTATGGTATTATATCAAAGGATGATGGTCAAGGTGGTGCCATGAGTTAGGGTTTATTATAGCTTCTTATTTGTTTTACTAAGTAATCACTAATGGTTTCAAAGCTAGATGGTTTATTATTTCCTAAATAGGGTCTAGTTGAATAGGAGCATATGATGAGAATTACTACACAAGATTGGTATGAGGGTTCATTACTATGGTTCTACTAGGGTTTGATGGTTGAGGTTGAATTCCATGGTGTGATACTAGGTATGAGTATTAATGGTGCTAACATATTAACAAGTTAGAGTTTATACCTAGGTGGTACTAATTGGATCATATAGATTTAATTAGACAAATAAAGACATGAAATGATGATCACATGTAAAGTGGTGTTGTTTTATTTTAGTAGATTATGACTATGCATGCATTTGTTTCTAACTAGAGTTCTATAGGTATAGATGAAGCTTATATAATCATATGGCTAAACCCCTAGGGTTTTAGAATTGAAACTAATGTGGAATGATCACATAAAATAATAGGATCAAATTTTTATTTATATTAGAACTAGGGTTTATAATTATGATTAGGTTTTAAAATAATAACTTGTTAATTAAAGAATGTTTAAGTTACAAAGTTTGAGTTATCAAAATAATATTAGTTGTTGGTATTTTCTTGCTTTATTAATATTTAAAGAAATAGTAAATGGCAATTTGCAAATTAGGGTTTATGAATTACCACTAATATTTTAATTGATGAAAATATGATCAAGAAAATTAATCTTAACATTTTATTTACTTACTGAATAGATAATATTTAATTTTGAAACTTCACTAATTATTGAAAATTGGATTTAAAACAATTGAAAAGGCATAATTAATAGAGTTAAAAAAATAAGTGAATTATTATTTTGACACACATTTTTATTTTATATTTTATTTGAATAGAGTTTATTTTTGTGAGCATTTTGATATATTATTCATATTTTTCTGAGCTAACATGAATTTTATCTATTTATGCAAAGTTTCAGCTATTTTCTGGTTTTTAAATTGAAACAGAAATACTATTTGTACCGATTCAGATCTACCCGCAGAGACAGACAGGTGGGGTCGTTGACTGGGTCAATTGCCACGCGGGCAAAGACCAGTCAACGAACGATGAGGTGGCGATGGACACGTAGATCTCGCCGGCGGCTTGACGCCGGCGACCAGACGGATACGGCGCCGCCGATTTACGGCCTCCCGGGACGCGCGACTAGGGTTTTCGGAACCTTCTCGACATGCTGAGGCTAGTGGTGGTGATGGTTTTGCAAGGGGATCACCGGAGCTATCTCCGGCGAACTCTACGCGGCAGTACACTCCAGCGAGATGTCGAAATCGAGCTACAGACGATGCCAGGAAGCGAGAGTAGGCTCTAAAGATGCGTATGCTCACCCTGAAGCTCAAGGTGTGGTCGGCTCCGGCGATGGTCGACGGAGACGGCGAGAAATTCTCCAATACCGGCGATGTGCTGCGGAAGGGATCGACGAAATTCGCCGGCTTGAGGAAGATCCAGCACGATTACTTCCTCCCAGATGCTCTACGGCGTCAGACGCTCCTCCCAGACCTCACGGCAAGCTCCGGGGTGGCCTAAATTGACGGCTTCGTGTTAGACGCCGGTGAACAGTCGAGGAAGAAATCAAGAGATGGAGAAGATCTGGGGAAAAATGGATCGGCGGATGAGATCAAGGGATGCTTGGCGGTGCTTTCACCCCTATTTATAGACCGAGGGGAGCTCTGAGGCCTCGACACGACGAGGACAATGGTGGGGAGGTGGCGGTCTCTGGAAGCTTTGGTTTGGCGAAGATCTTTTCGCCCGTGGATAAGCTCGGATGCGAAACGATTAGGGCAAAGTTCTGGAACCTTCTGCCGCGTCCGGGCAAGCTTATCGACGACGAGATCGGCGTCTACTGGCGATGTCGTGATTGCGCGTAGTTAACACGTCCGTTGGGAACCCCAAGAGGAAGGTATGATGCGCACAGCAGCAAGTTTTCCCTCAGTAAGAAACCAAGGTTATCGAACCAGTAGGAGCCAAGAAGCACGTTGAAGGTTGATGGTGACGGAGTGTAGTGCGGCGCAACACCAGGGATTCCGGCGCCAACGTGGAACCTGCACAACACACTCAAAATACTTTGCCCCAACGTAACAGTGAGGTTGTCAATCTCACCGGCTTGCTGTAAACAAAGGATTAGATGTATAGTGTGGATGATGATGGTTGTTTGCGAAGAATAGTAAAGAACAATTGCAGCAGATTGTATTTCAGATGTAAAGAATTGGACCGGGGTCCACAGTTCACTAGCGGTGTCTCTCCCATAAGATAGCAGATGTTGGGTGAACAAATTACAGTTGGGCAATTGACAAATAAAGAAGGCATAACAATGCACATACATATATCATGATGAGTACTATGAGATTTAATCTGGGCATTACGACAAAGTACATAGACCGCTATCCGAGCATGCATCTATGCCTAAAAAGTCCACCTTCGGGTTATCATCCGAACCCCCTCCAGTATTAAGTTGTAAACAACAGACAATTGCATTAAGTATGGTGCGTAATGTAATCAACACAAATATCCTTAGACAAAGCATCGATGTTTTATCCCTAGTAGCAACAGCACATCCACAACCGTAGAACTTTCTGTCACTGTCCCAGATTTAATGGAGGCATGAACCCACTATCGAGCATAAATACTCCCTCTTGGAGTCACAAGTATCAACTTGGCCAGAGCCTCTACTAGCAACGGAGAGCATGCAAGAACATAAATAACATATATGATAGATTGATAATCAACTTGACATAGTATTCAATATTCATCGGATCCCAACAAACACAACATGAAGGATTACAAATAGATGATCTTGATCATGATAGGCAACTCACAAGATCTAACATGATAGCACAATGAGGAGAAGACAACCATCTAGCTACTGCTATGGACCCATAGTCCAGGGGTGGACTACTCACACATCGATCCGGAGGCGATCATGGCGATGAAGAGACCTCCGGGAGATGATTCCCCTCTCCGGCAGGGTGCCGGAGGCGATCTCCTGAATCCCTCCGAGATGGGATTGACGGCGGCGGCGTCTCTGGAAGGTTTTCCGTATCGTGGCTCTCGGTACTGGGGGTTTCGCGACGAAGGCTTTAAGTAGGCGGAAGGGCAGGTCAGGAGGCCACACGAGGGCCCCACACGCCAGGGCCGCGCGGCCAGCACCTGGGCCGCGCCGCCCTGTTGTGGCGGCGCCTCGTGGCCCCACTTCGTAAATCCTCCGGTCTTCTGGAAGCTTCGTGTAAAAATAGGTCCTTGGGCGTTGATTTCGTCCAATTCCGAGAATATTTCCTTACTAGGATTTCTGAAACCAAAAACAGCAGAAAACAGCAATTGGCTCTTCGGCATCTCGTCAATAGGTTAGTGCCGGAAAATGCGTAATAATGACATATAATGTGTATAAAACATGTAAGTATCTTTACTATTAAATTCGGATCCGTTGGTACGTACGTAATCTGAAGATATGCATTCACAGAGATAGAGAGATTTTTCTATCTGCTGAATTGTTGTCGTTTGCTGCAATTGCTAACTAGCTGATGTATCAACTTATGCGTATAATTCTGAAGTTTACGGCGGTTTAGTTGTCTGCAATCAAAACCTTTCTATGCACATGCGTTTTTTGATGTGCTTCAAGTCTCAGTCTATTTGCATACAACAAAGTATGCCAATGGTGTGTGCTTCGTTCCATGCAATAGGACACATGTAGAGCAGTCTATTTGCATCCGAGCGTGTAGTTAATGGACGTGATGCGGTGCAATATCTAATAGGACACAAGTGCAGAACGAGATGTGTCGATCGGTACAGCTATTTAATGTAGGCTGGTTATTTATTCGGCTTACTCTTCAATGTGAAAAAGAAATACCTGCTAAACATACAATTGTTTGGTTTTGATAATTTAGTAATTTGATCAATCATGAAATTTCACATTAGTATTTTTTTTCAGAAATAAATAGCTGCTGGGATTGCAGCAATTTTTGTTGGTAGTTCACCAAAAGTACACAACTTTAGCTCAATGTAGTACGCTTCCCGCTCGGAGAAGTGCCGAACGGGCATCTCTGCCAAGCAACAAAAAGAGACCAGATCGAGGGCCAACGAGTTGGAGCGGAGGCCGAGTCGTGCATGGGTGTAAGGTGGAGGACGGGGAGGCAGCGCGTTGGTGGAAATGGTGGTGTGTTGCAGAAGTTTTCTCACGATCCCGCATGAATGAAAATGGTTTTTTTTTTCCTTCGGCTAGGAGCTAGGATTGATGGGTTTTTAATGTTCATCTTTCCAAATAACTATATCAAATATCACCCGTAGACGCACGGACATTTTGCTAGTCATCATAAAAGTAGCATGGAACATAAGAAATTATAGATACGTTTGGGACGTATCAAGCATCCCCAAGCTTAGTTCCTACTCGCCCTCAAGTAGGTAAACGATAACAAAGATAATTTCTGAAGTGACATGCTATCATAATCTTGATCATACTATTGTAAAGCATATGAGATGAATGCAGCGATTCGAAGCAATGATGAAGATAATGAGTAAACTAATGAATCATATAGCAAAGACTTTTCATGAATAATACTTTCAAGACAAGCATCAATAAGACTTGCATAAGAGTTACTCATAAAGCAATAAGTTCAAAGTAAAGGCATTGAAGCAACACAAAGGAAGATTAAGTTTCAGCGGTTGCTTTCAACTTCAACATGTATATCTCATGGATAATTGTCAACATAAAGCAATATAACAGGTGCAATAGGTAAACATGTAAGAATCAATGCACATAGTTGATACAAGTGTTTGCTTCAGGGATAGAAAGAATAGGCAAACTGACTCAACAGTAAAGTAAAAGATAGGCCCTTCGCAGACGGAAGCATGGATTACTATTTTTGTGCTAGAGCTTTTCATTTTGAAAACAAGAAACAATTTTGTCAACGGTAGTAATAAAGCATATGTGTTATGTATAAGACATCTTATAAGTTGCAAGCCTCATGCATAGTATACTAATAGTGCTCGCACCTTGTCCTAATTAGCTTGGATTAACACGGATTATCATTGCATAGCATATGTTTCAACCAAGTGTCACAAAGGGGTACCTCTATGCCGCCTCGTACAAAGGTCTAAGGAGAAAGCTCGCATTGGATTTCTCGCTTTTGATTATTCTCAACTTAGACATCCATACCGGGACAACATAGACAACGAGATAATGGACTCCTCTTTAATGCATAAGCATTCAACAACAGTTAATTTTCTCATAGGAGATTGAGGATTAGTTGTCCAAACTGAAACTTCCACCATGAATCATGGCTTTAGTTAGCGGCCCAATGTTCTTCTCTAACAGTATGCATACTCAAACCATTTGATTGTGAGAACCTGATGACCCACAAGTATAGGGGGTGTATCGTAGTATCTTCGATAAGTAAGAATGTCGATCCCAACGAGGAGCAGAAGGTGTTGACAAGCAGTTTCGATGAAGGATTCACTGTAAATGCTCACAGACAAGTATTCAGGGGGTTTTGATATAGCAGATGAAATAAGTACAAGTAGGTAAAGTGCGAGAGAAATAATTGCAGCGAGTGTCCCAATCCTTTTTAGCACAAAGGACAAGCCGGTTTGTTTACTTATAATGACCAAACGTTCTTGAGGACACACGGGAATTTAGTCTAGTGCTTTCGCTTCATATAGCTGATTAATCTTCATTATTTTGATAAGTGTTGTGTGGGTGAACCTATGCTAATGCACCGCCCTTCCTAGGACTAATACATACTTGCGATTATACCCCTTGCAAGCATCCGTAACTACAAGAAAGTAATTAAGATAAATCTAACCACAGCCTTAAACTCTGAGATCCTGCTATCCCTCCTGCATCGATATACTAACGGGGGTTTAGGTTTCTGTCACTCCGGCAACCCCGCAATTAGCAACCGAATACAAGATGCACTCCCCTAGGCCCATAAATGGTGAAGTATCATGTAGTCGACGTTCACATGATACCACTAGAAGAATAACACCACAACTTAAATATCACAACATTGAATACTAACCAACATAATTCACTACTAACATTTAGACTTCACCCATGTCCTCAAGATCTAAACGAACTACTCACGAGACATCATATGGAACACGATCAGAGGTGATATGATGATGAATAACAATCTGAACATAAACCTTGGTTCAATAGTTTCACTCAATAGCATCAATAACAAGTAGAAATCAACACCGGGAGAGTTTCCCCTATCAAACAATCAAGATCAAACCCAAATTGTTACAGCGGTGACGAGGTGCAGCGGTGGAGATGGTGGTGATGATGATGATGCTGATGATGATGATGATGGAGATGATGTCCAGCTCGATGACGGTGACGATGGCGTCGATTTCCCCCTCCGGGAGGGAATTTCCCCGGCAGATTTCAGTCTGCCGGAGAGCTCTTTTCTCTCTGGTGTTCTCCGCCCCGCAGAGGCGGCTGTGACTCTTCGCGACTATCCTCTGGGGCTTAGGTTTTCGGGACGAAGACGTACGCGAAGAAAAGGAGGCGAGAGGGGGCTGTGGGCCCCCTCCTCACGAGGCGGCGCGGCCGGGCCTTGGGCCGCGCCGGCCTATGAGGTGGGCCCACCTCGGGTCCCCTCGGCTCCCCCTTCGGCTCCCTTCGACTTCGGAAAAATAGGATTTTTCATATAATTTCCGTCAACTGTTGATCTTCCAAAATATTGCATTCTGACGGTGCTTTTTCCAGCAAAATCCTGGCTCCGGTGCGCGATCCTCAAATAATCATGAAACATGCAAAATAGATGAAATAACATAAGTATCATCTCCAAATATGAAATATATCAATGAATAACAGCAAATTATGATATAAAATAGTGATGCAAAATGGACGTATCAACTCCCCCAAGCTTAGACTTCGCTTGTCCCCAAGCGAAACTGAACTCGGTAAACAGGACCACATGTTTATGGAGTGAAGAGTCGATAAATAAAATACGGACAAGAAGCATCATATCAATTCACACAAGACATTCTAGTGAACAACTTCCTCATATAATTCAACTTGAAACAAGTAGAAGGTAATCACAAATAAAGGTGCATAGGAAATCATAACTGGTGATGGCAAACTTTGTTCTTGGTCAGAGAACAGTTAACAGATTATACTTATCTATTGAGCAGCGCTCTCATATTAAAGCTTATAATAAACTTGCATCCTCAATCATAGTAATCTCCTCATAATCATTGATAACTTTCAAAGCTATATTCATTGAGATAAAACTTGTACTAAACAAGGAAGAATAAAAGACATGATGAAATAGATCACAATATAGATGGTTGGATCACAACAACTCAAATGCTTGCTTGAGATGGAGGGAAATAGGTTTACTGACTCAACATAAAGTAAAAGACAGGCCCTTCGCAGAGGAAGCAGGGATTAAATCATGTGCTAGAGCTTTTTAAGTTTTGAAATCATATAAAGATCATAAAAGTAAAGTTTTGAGAGGTGTTTGTTGTTGTCAACGAATGGTAGCGGGTACTCTAACCCCCTTGCCAAACAGACTTCCAAAGAGCGGCTCCCATGAAGGACGTTATCTCTACCAGCAAGGTAGATCATCCCTCTTCTCTTTTGTTTACACATGTACTTTAGTTTATTTAAGGATGACACTCCCCCAACCTTTGCTTACACAAGCCATGGCTAACCAGAATCCTCGGGTGCCTTCCAACAATCTCATACCATGGAGGAGTGTCTATTGCAAAATTAAGTTGCTTACTGATGAATCAGGGCAAAACATGTGAAGAGAGTTATTAATGAAGGTTGATTAATTGGGGCTGGGAACCCCGTTGCCAGCTCTTTTTGCAAAATTAAAGGATAAGTGGATGAAGCCACTAGTCCATTAGTGGAAGCTGCCTAACAAGACTGAAAGATAAAACACCACATACTTCCTCATGAGCTATAAAACATTGACACAAATAAGAGGTAATAGCTTTTGAATTATTTAAAGGTAGCACATGAAGTATTTACTTGGAATGGCAGGGAAATACCACATAGTAGGTAGTTATGATGGACACTGATGGCATAGGTTTGGTTTAAGGGTTTGGATGCACGAGAAGTATTCCCTCTCGGTACAGGTCTTTGGCTAGCAAGGTTAATTAGCAAGCATAAGAGTTGAGGGAAACAAACAAATCTACATGTGATAGAAACAATCATGCATCTTACTTGTAAGCACAAACAATTTTAACTTCAGAATACTAAGCCAAGAACTTAACAAGAAAGATAATAACATATCTACATGTGTTTCCTCTTTTCTACTTAAACTCAAAGTGTTGTTGCTATTGACCAATGCTAAGTTTGCCAAAACCAAATAGATATACTCAATGCTCCCAAAGTGATACCAATACTAACAACAAGATCAATCATATAATAGAGATTGCAAACTAGAATAAGATGTGCAATATGTAGATGATAAGACTTCTCATTAATATTCCATAATGATAACTCACACCAAGGGATACATAGATAACCAACTAAAGAGAGATACTTCCATACCGCAACACATCTTATATGATAACTTCCCTACTCATGATATGACACTACTTGAAAGTAAAAAGGTAAAAGATAGTGATGATGTGATACCGCGGCACTCCCCCAAGCTTGGAACAAACCAAGGGGATGCCAATACCGATGATGAATTACTCCTTCGGCGGTGGTGATGGATTCTTCCCGCGATTCTTAAAGATCTCCTTCAACTTCAGCTTCTCAGTTTGGCAATTCTGCACTAAGACTCGAAGAGATTCATTGTTGTCCAAAGATGTCGGCGGTGGCCTTGTGATGGAAATTGAGTGATATTCCAGCATTCTGCGAAGTCGGTGGTTCTCCTCCTGAAGTATCTCCACTTCTCTTCTCAGAGCACGGTATTGATCACAAAACTCATCGGTAACCCGTAGTGCTTCCTCCACAGCAGGGAAAGAGCCAAGGTCAAGGGCAGGCGGTAGAAGTCCCTGCAAGTTATGAGAAAACGAACGTCCAGTGTTAACCGATCCCACCAAGATTGGCTCACTCCCCGCAGTTTGCCGCTTCCTTTTTGTTGAAGACATCCCCTTCACTTCCTCCAAAGGCTCCTTGTCCTTGTTGTTGGAGGCCATGGTGCTTCTAGATCAAAGACGGATCCTGGCAGAAACAGCTCGAAACAAAACACGTCGAGAAAACGATATACGGACCTCCAGGGGTCCGGGGGATTATATAGCAAAAAATTTCACGACAAACGGAAAGTACCAGGTCGAACCAGAGTCGGAGAGGGGCGACGAGGGGCCCTCCTCACAGGGCGGCGCGGCTAGGCTGGGGCCCGCGCCGGCCTGTGGGGGCACGCCCTCGTGCGTCTCCTCCACTCCGTTTCGATCTCGTAATTTTTCATATTTTCCAAAAGTTGCAAAAACATTGTTCGGAAAGTTAAACGCGGACTTTTTCTTACCGGAAGCTGTTACCTATTCAAAGTTGGACTCGCGGGGACTGTCAACTTGGCCTTTGATGAAAGCTTCCGGAGTTACCACTTGAATAACATCAACATCTTCATTATAAGAATCACCCGAGATATAATGCTTGAGTCTTTGTCCATTCACCACTTGTGTGGCATTACCTTGCAGAGAGCTAATTTTAATTGCTCCTGATCGATACACCTCATCAATGACATATGGTCCTTCCCATTTTGAGAGTAATTTCCCTGCAAAAAATCTGAGACGAGACCGATACAATAGGACTTTATCTCCAACATTAAATTCTCTCTTAATAATTCTTCTATCATGCCATTTCTTAACTTTCTCTTTAAAGAGTTTAGCATTTTCATAAGCTTCACTTCTCCATTCATCTAGAGAACTCAATTGTAGCAATCTTTTCTTACCGGCAAGTTTAGGATCTTTATTTAGTTCTCTCACAGCCCAATAAGCTTTGTGCTCTAGTTCTAAAGGTAAATGACAAGCTTTCCCATAAACCATTTTATACGGTGACATACCCATGGGATTTTTGTAAGCAGTTCTATAAGCCCATAGTGCTTCTTTCAATTTAATAGCCCAATTCTTTCTAGATTTATTAACAGTCTTTTGCAAGATAGATTTAATCTCTCTATTTGATAATTCTACTTGCCCACTAGTTTGAGGATGATAAGCAGAAGCAATTCTATGATTAATACCATATTTAGCAAGTGTTTTTCTAAAACCACCATGAATAAAATGAGAACCTCCATCGAGTCATAATATATCTAGGAACTCCAAATCTAGGAAAAATAATATCTAAAAGCATTCTTAAAGAGGTCTCACCATCGGCACTTTTTGTAGGTATGGCTTCCACCCATTTAGTAACATAATCAACAGCGACAAGTATATGAGTGTTACCTTCTGAAGAAGGGAAAGGACCCATGAAGTCAAATCCCCAACAATCGAATGGTTCAATAACAAGAGTATAATTCATAGGCATTTCATTGCGTATGGAGATATTACCAACCCTTTGACATTCATCACAAGATAAAATAAACTTCCTTGCATCTTTGAAGAGAGTTGGCCAATAAAAACCTGATTGTAGAACCTTTTGCGCGGTCCTATCTCCGGCGTGATGTCCTCCATAAACACTACCATGACATTTACTCAATATCTCTTGTTGTTCATATTCGGGAACACATCTTCGCAGAATACCATCCACTCCTTCTTTATATAAGTGTGGGTCATCCCAAAAATAATGCCTCAAGTCATAAAAGAATTTCCTCCTTTGCTTGAGCTGAAAAGGTTGGAGGCAAGTACTTGGATACAATAAAGTTAGCATAATCGGCGTACCAAGGACTATCTCGCGAGCTCACCTTTATTACAGCCAATTGTTCATTTGGAAAACTATCATTAAC
>NC_061508.1:139875801-139902050 GCF_022539505.1 Lolium rigidum
GCCGGTTAACGGCGTACGCCACGTGTCGGTTTGCATGACGTCGGCGGTCAACGGGCTCCGGAAACACTTGGGCAACGGTCCGATTTTCCGTGGCGGAAGGGCGCCCAAGCGCGACGGACCGAAAAAATCGTCGTAGGACTTTGCCTGACGCAGTTTCGACAACAGAACCCATATCGTCGGGTTAGGCCCATAGGCGACGAAAAATGCCCCTTAGTTGACGATTTTGGGACGTTGTCTATCAGAACTTTTCTTGTAGTGTTTAGTTCCTGCTGGCGTTGGCAAGAATGTAATTGATTGTAAATGGGTTTACAAAGTGAAGCACCGTGTGCTGATGGTTCAGTTGATCGGTATAAAGCTCGTTCAGTTGCAAAAGGGTTCAAGCAGCGATATGGCATTGATTATGAGGATACTTTTAGTCCAGTTGTCAAGGCGGCGACCATTCGATTGGTGCTCTCTCTTGCCGTTTCTCGTGGGTGGCATCTGCGTCAGCTAGATGTGAAGAACGCGTTTTTACATGGTGTTCTGGAAGAGGAGGTCTATATGCGGCAGCCTCCTGGTTATGAGGGGCGCCCGGGGCTTGTGTGCAAGCTTGATAAAGCCTTGTATGGTTTGAAACAGGCCCCTCGAGCTTGGTATTCTCGACTTAATTCCAAACTTCAGTCTCTTGGCTTGTCTGCTTCTAAGGCTGATACTTCTCTGTTTTTCTACAACAAAAGGGGAGTGTCTATCTTTATGCTCATCTATGTTGATGCTATTGTTGTTGCTAGCTCATCAGAGAAGGCTGTTGGTGCTCTTCTGCATGATCTTGGACTTGATTTTGCGTTGAAGGATTTGGGTGGCTTGCACTATTTTCTTGGTATAGAGGTGAAGAAGGTACGTGATGGTATTATTCTGTCTCAAGAAAAGTATGCTAATGATCTGCTTAGGCGTGTGAACATGAAGATTTGCAAGTCGGTTGATACTCCTCTGTCAGTGTCTGAAAAGTTGTCTGTGTTGGATGGTGAGGTGTTGAGTAGTGAGGATTCTACTAGCTATCGAAGTATTCTTAGTGCACTTCAGTACATTACTTTGACAAGACCAGATATTGTTTTCTCTGTGAATAAGGTTTGTCAGTTCTTGCATGCACCAACTACTGTTCATTGGACTGATGTTAAGCGGATATTGAGGTATCTCCAAGGCACAATAGCTCTTGGTTTGCATTTGAGTAGATCTTCCTCTACTTCTGTTAGTGCTTTTTCTGATGCTGATTGGGCTGGTTATCCTGATGATAGAAGATCTACTGGAGGGTTTGCTGTGTTTTTGGGGTCAAATCTGATCTCATGGAGTGCACGGAAGCAAGCTACTGTGTCTAGATCAAGTACAGAAGCTGAGTATAAGGCTTTAGCAAATGCTTCGGCTGAAGTGATTTGGGTGCAAAGTTTACGCACCGAGTTAGGTGTGTCACAAGATCGAGTGGCATGTTTATGGTGTGATAACATAGGGGCTACGTATCTCTCTGCTAATCCGGTGTTTCATGCACGGATAAAACACATTGAAGTGGACTATCACTTTGTGTGTGAGAGAGTAGCTCGAAGGCTCTTGGACATACGGTTTGTTCCTTCAGGAGATCAAGTGGATGATGGTTTCACTAAATCATTTTCAGTAAGATAGTTAGTATCGTTTCATCGCAATCTTAACTTAGATAAATTATGATTGAGGGGGAGTGTTAAACGATGTAGTTATCTCCTGTTGTATACCGTGTATATCTCTGTCGGTTGTACAGAGTCCTTGTATCATACGATGTATGTCCTGTATGCTATATAAAGAATATCGCGGCCCTGGTTTTAGGGTTACGCTGCCCATATTTGTTTTGATAGAGGCTTCCGACCTAACTTCGAATAAAGGAGGTTTGGTCCTAGGATCCCTCTCACGCCATGACGAAGATACGTTTGATGCCTGCTTTTATTGATCTAGTGGAGTGTCGAGTTTCGGAAGGCTCCGCGGAGCAAACTCCAATGGAGGACATGCCTGAAGATTGGCAGATCGGATTATATTTTGTCACGCGCAACCATGTTTGTTCTCACCGTTTGGTCTCAGAGGAAGCAATGCGAAGCTTCACAGTTTGTTCCCATCATGGAACATGTCTTTGCTCTCATAGTGAAGTTAGCCGCGGAGAATGGCATGGAAGCCGAGATGTGAGGACTAGTGATGGTGGTTGGAGTCCTCATGGCGATGAGGTTTTGGCTCGGTGATCCGTAACTTGGAGCAGCAGGATCGGCATGTGGGAGCGACAGCACAAAAGAAATTCAGAGTCTAAACTTGCAAGATGAAAACTCAAGATCTGGCTTCAATTGATTGTGTCTGGCAATAGCCTTGTTAAAGTCATTGTTGTGCGAGTGCAAACTCTCTCCTGGGTGAAAATCTATAATCTATGATCAGAACGATGACGGTGCGTGTGCAGAGACCGTCGTTTTTGGAGAAGAGGGACTTCTAGTGCTGTCTCGTGGTGTTTAATCGCGTTTACAAGGAATAGATCGATGTAGCGGGACATTTATTTTCTGTAATTATTACTTTTAGATGCGTGTATCCTTATTATCATTAGAGCACTTCTCGATATTAATGTATTTTCTTTGTCCGAAAAATGTGAATGTATAAAGCAATATGACAATGAGACAGAATATACTTGCACCCCGTGTCCTTCCACCCTCAGAATGCATGGTCTCTTCCATTGCTACCACTTCAAATAGACAACAATTCTTAAGAAGCCGTAAGATAGATGACTGCTGAGCGTTATTTTTTGGTACTGATGGCTCCTTTAATTCATATAATTTGTTCAGGAATTGTGTAAATATAGATTTTATATGAAAATTCCTACAGAAGTTGATTTATTCATAGGAACATATTTTATAGAAACTAATTATATAAGAATCTTGCAATAATGTAAACCTTATAGAAAAAACATGAGATCATACCATAAGGATTTTTTTTTCTACAATCAACCACACTTAATTTTTTTCATAGGATTCAAATAGCCACGACATTCTAACCCTATACTTTTTATTTTTTTATGCTTTTCCTATCCTATAAATCAAAGCAGCCCTGAAATTCCTCTTCGCAATTAATTTTTTGTTCCTCACAACCTCTGTCAAAGAGACAAGGTGCTGGTTTAGGAAAGACCTTGACTTCCTGCCATGGCTGGAAAACTAGAGAAACACCAATGGATAATAATCATACTATTTCAGGCACAGCTACGATCCAGGCTGAGTGTATACATACGTGCTCTCCATGACCAAACAAAATTCTACAAGGTAGGATGAGTGCGTGGCCATGCCATCTCCTAACCAACTATAAGTACACTGGCATACGCAGTTAGCTTCTTAACCCTCACCCATAGCCCAAGCAGCCATTCCAAGAGCAAGCTAGGCAACGAAATGGCCCAAGCAGCGCGCACGAGGGCGGTGTTGCTACTGGTGGCGCTCTCGGTGCTAGGGCTGGCCACCAGGGGCGGCGCGCAGCTGAAGAACGGGTACTACACGGGCAAGTGCGGCGCCAACGATGTGGAGACGATCGTGCAGGGCCTCGTCAAGGCCCGCGTCACCCGTGATGCCGCAATCGTTGCCCAACTCCTGCGCTTGCAGTTCCACGAGTGCGCCATCAATGTTCGTGCTACTATTCCAGTGCTTGCAATTGCCTGTATGATGCACGGGCCATTGGTCATCTGTTCCATGCATATGTACTTATTACAGATATAATAATTTACCTGTATGCATGTATGATGTAGGGCTGCGACGCCGGGCTCCTGGTCGATGGTCCCGGTTCCGAGAAGACGGCAAAGCCAAACCTAAGCGTGAAGGGCTATGACCTAATCGCAGCAATCAAGACGGAGCTCGAAAAGCGTTGCCCTGGCATCGTGTCCTGCTCCGACCTTGAGATCCTCGCCACAAGAGATGCGGTCGCCCTAGCTGGTGGCCAGAGGTACGCCGTGCGCACCGGGCGGAGGGACAGGAGGCGGTCCAGTGCCACCGACGTGAAGCTTCCCGGGGAAGAGGATACGGCCGCGCAGGCGGCTTCCTACTTCGGTAGCCTCGGTTTCACCGAGCTGGAGATGGTGGTTCTTCTAGGCGCCCATACCGTGGGCGTGACCCACTGCAGCAAGATCAAGAAGACACGCCTCTATAGCTATGGCGGCAAGGCCAACTCGACAGACCCAAGCCTAGACCCAAGCGACGTGGCCGTGTACAAGAAGTTCGTGTGTCCCAACACGGTCTCGTCGGACAACAACATCCTGTACCTGGACACCCAGTCCAGCGTGTCCAGGATAGACAACAGCTACTACAAGAGGCTGCAGGGGCGCCACGGCGTGCTCTCCGTCGACCAGAACCTCTACGCCAACGGCGCCTCCACCAAGAGGCACGTCGACAACCTCGCCAACAACGTCATCGACTTCTCCTCGCTCTTCCCGAAGGCGCTCATCAAGCTCAGCGAGCTCAAGGTGCTTACCGGCATGCAGGGAGAGGTGCGGAAGGTCTGCAGCAGGTTCAACTGACCATTTGTAGTCTTTTTCCTATCTGAAGCAGGCGTGATCAGTGATCAGTTTCTTCCGTCGTTTTCCTCCTTATTTTCCAGATTCTTGGTTTGGTCAAACTAAATCACTTAAGTTTGATCCCATGTTCGATTCATTTGTTTTGCGGCTCAAATAACTGCTTGTAATCAAGTGCAAGATTTTGCCTGTTTTTTGTTTGATGAAGAAAATAAAAAGCACCATTGACGGCGTGCATCCATTCATGTTGCATATAAGAGATCTCGAGTATAGGTTGTGCATTCCTATTGAACTAGAAGGACCACGGGGGTGTTTTTCTTGTGTGGCTTGTGTCTTTACATTTGACACATCCAATTCTCAACTAAATTAAAAAAATATGGAACAATAAAAAATAAAAGTACCTCCACCGCAGCCATTGAAACGACAGCTCGCTGAGGATCCTGACACGCTCAAGGCTTATTGGAAATGCTAGGTGAACGATCAACCAACAACTCCACTGTCACAGACAAAACAAAAATGAATAGTATTAATATTTTTCACCACTCGTAAGTTAGCAAGGTATCACAAATCATATTGATCTTCAAGACACTTGATTCCTTCTTCAAAAATATTGAAGCAAAATATCGACAAGCAAATGTGTTTATTTGATGCAGAGAGCAATTCACATAATATAAGAGTGACATCATGAGATCCAATCTCCACTACATGCCCATTGTAGAGAAAGTCACAAAATTTGGAAGATGAAAAGAATTCTCTTTATGGACCTTGGATAATGTACCATGATAAAATTCGGTAAAATTATGTTACTCCCTCAAAGTTTTACTAAATCAGCGACATTTAATATGGATCGGAGGGAGTAAAAGAAATCAGTTCACATGACACCATGGGCGGAGCCACCACCGGGTCGAGGAGGGTCGGTCGACCCGGCTCAGAAATTAGGGAAAAATAATCGATCACAAGGCATCTCCAACGGTGCGACGCATTTGGGACGTCTAAAAGTGGTCGCGAGCGTCCGTTGCGTCGCCCCGCGGACATATTTTGTTCGCGCGTCCTGGGTGTGCTCCCATCGAGGCGACCTATTTTTTAAGATTTGCAACATATATAGAAAGCATAGAAACCTAGTACATTCAAACTATACAAAGTAGTTCTAGAAGCCTAGACTACTTGCTGCCTCACGGGCCGGCTCCGTCGTTGCGTCGCTCCCTCGTCTGCTTCTTCGCCGCCTCTCGTGCGGCCGCTAGGGCTCGGTGCGCTGCCGCGTCCTCTAGCAGGCACTGCCGCAGCCTCGCGTTGGCGGCGTCGTCCTTGAGCGTTTCGAAGGACTCGACTATAGCCCTCTGCTCCGCTGCCTTCTCCTCCGGGGTAGGCGCATCAGGGTCATCGGAAGACCATGATATGTCGGAGTCGGAGTCCTCTGCAGCTGCGGTGGCCGCCACCCTGCGCTATTCCATCTCGGCGTCGACCGACGCATGGGCCGCCCGCTCCTCCTCTGCTTGCTTCTCCGTTTCAGCCAGGGCCTCGGCGTCCCTGACTAGGTCGAGGAGGTCGGTGTTGTCGTCGCCGTTCCGGTGGCCCGCCGCCTTTCCCCACCGGCCCGCCGCCGCCTTTCCCCGCCACCGCCTTCGTCTCCAGTCGCCTCCCCCGCTCAGCGCCTAAGCTCGTCCCCATCTCCGACTCCAACCGTCTGACCTCTGCTCGGCCGGCCGGCCCTGCCCGGCTGCCCCAAGCTCTGCTCGGCCGGTCGGCCCTGCCCGGCTGCCCCCAGCTCGGCTCGTCCCCGGCTGCCTTCGATGGACGCCGACGAGGAGGCAACTTAATGGTATGATACTATCTTATCAAAATGTAGCTCTTTTTGGTGTTCTTGTTTTTTATAGTCATTTTGTTGTTGTACTTGATGAAATATGCAAATTGAATCTGTTTAGACCTCTTTTATTCCTCTTTTATTGAATACATTTGCTCTTTTCTTGAATACATTTGCTTTTTTCTGTCAAAAAAAAATTAGAGCTTGGTTTCGACCCCCCTCAGTTCAATTCCTGGCTCCGCCTCTGCATGACACTCCTTTGCCCCATTTCCATGCCATGTACATTCATCCAAGGCCACTGATGTAACATCCCTGTTTAGCAAACCCTAATTAGGAAGTTGTTTGTGCATTCATGAGCATCATGTAAATTGCATTAAGAAAAATTCACACTTTTAAAATAAGTGGAAACCCTAATGTATGTCAATCCCTTGAAGTCATTCCTTGAAACACTCCTCTATCATACTAAGCCACTGACTGATTTGTTCAAGAAAGAGAAGAAGCTTAAGAACTCCAATATCTTCTTTGGTGTCCCCATAAGGACTCACTTGTGTTACATTGCAAGTTCATATGCACGCCATTGCCTTTGGTAGTCGCAACCATATGTATTACGCAATCTGGCTCAATCTTTTGGAACTTGACATTGTAGTCTATAACTTGAGAATCTAGCGACTTTACCTTTGTGGTAACTATTGCAAATTTTCCTTCGGACATGCTAAGTCTGAAATATCTTTACACCTAACCTAAGCTGAATCTCCAGCGGCAATGATGGTTAGTGTTTCTCCAGGATTTTTGACATAGGTCTCTTTGTAAATCCGGCAAGATTGATGTTGTGGTTAACACAATTAGTCGGAAGGCCTAATGCCATAATCTCTTGAATCATCAAGTATAACCACTCTCCATAAGGATCTTGTGTGACTTATTCTAGGAGTTGCCCTTATGATGCTTTTCAATTCCGAAGTCTGATATTCACTTGATGACCTATTGAAGGCTGGTCAATAGCCTAATATTGGTGTCTAGACCATCAAGGAGAACATCATAAGCAGTGTTGCTAAATGTCTCTCGGTCAATCCCTTGAAGTCATTTCTCCGGTGACAACAACTTCGTTCGGAGAAATTTCACTCACCGCTGATCCTTGGCACTTCTCTAGCCAGTACCCTTTCCTTTCCGTTGGTTATTACCTGAAATTCTAATCAATTCACACGTTGTGTGAATTCGTCAGTCATCTAGGCCCTAGCCTTTTGAGTAGACAACAATCATTTCATGTATCCTTGCCAGAAAAGTGACTATGATTTTGAAATGCAAAGTTGCTCTCGTTGGATAACATCCATGCTTCTACGAGTCACCCTCTCAAAGAGTGCCTCGTCATGGTATCAAAGGCAATTTAACTCTTCGCTACCTTGTCCTTCGTATTTCTTCTCAAGCGTGGAGCAATTGCCTACCAAAATTTGAAACTTCTTTCGTCTCCTCCGTTACCTTGACGTGTTTCATGTTTGTTAGCTCAAGAGTTGTTTTTAAACACTCCATCCATGAGTTGTCCATGAGATACTCGATCTTCTAGAGATCCTTCGTTCTAGAGTTATTCCCTCTTTCCTTTAGGTGTAGTTGAGCAACAACTTCAAAGGAAGAAAATGAAGCGCTTCCTTCATGATGTCGTGGATCAACCTCCTCAACAAAGAAGATCGGCGTGGTATCAACAAGCTCGTTGAAGACCGTCGTAGTCCTTGTTACCTTCTCTTTTCCTACCTTAGGAATCTCGGGGACGAGATTCTTGTAAGGGGGATAGAGTTGTAACATCCCTGTTTAGCAAACTCTAATTAGGAAGTTGTTTGTGCATTCATGAGCATCATGTAAATTGCATTTAAAAAAATTCACACTTTTAAAATAAGTGGAAACCCTAATGTATGTCAAGTTTCCTCTGTTTTAAATTCTCTAAAAATGTTTCAAATGTTGAAAACCATAAAACAAAATATGTGGACCCTCAAGTATTATTAGGAGGGCCACAAACTATTTCTCCCCTAAAGTTTAGAGTTATTTTTGAACTCCAAAAGGGTTGCAAAATGCCAAAATCTATTGTTTCTAGCCCTGTTTTTAAAATTCCAGAGATTCATCAAGACATAGGGGGTTTTCTGAAAAACCACCCCTTGTCTTCTACCTACAGCCACACAGGCTCCTGCCTGTCGCCGCCCGCGTCGTCGATCCCCGAAGGGATTCGCGCCGCCGCTCGCCGCCCCTGGGCGGGGATAAGCCTCCACGACGCCCTGCCCCTCTCCCCTATCCTCTTCCTCTCTCCCTCGCGCGCCTCTCTTCCTCTCTCTGTGAGCACGCGACCAAACCCTAACCGGCCGGCCACTGCTCGTCGTCGTCGCTCCGGCCACCCCCGCGCCCATCTGAGCATGCCATCGGCTCCGCCTCCCCCTCCTGCTCCTCCCCGTCGAAGGAATCGACGAGGGGAGGCCTCAAACACCGCCGCCGTCCTCGTCTTCCCCGCGGCCGGGAAGTACTCCGGCGACCACTGCCGCCGCTCCCGACCTCCTCCGTCGTCGCCGCCTTGACCGACATCTTCCTGGTGAGCACGCGATGCTCCAGCGCCCCTCCGTTTCCTCCCTCCCCTCCTGCAACACGCCCGCGCCATGCAACTGCCGCCGCCGCCGTTCAGCCTCGTCGCCGTGGCCGCTCCGGCGACCATGCGCGAGCGGCGCCGCCACCAGGTGAACGCCCATGTCTGGGCGCGTCCAACGCGCTAAGCGGCGCGTCCAGGCGACCCCTGGAGCGTCTGCTCCGCTCCTCGCCGGTGTCGGGCCACCGTGGTTGACCACCGGCGGGTTGACCCGGTGGGCCCCGCTGCCAGGGCGTTTTGTTTTTGTTTTTCTTTTTCTTTTATGTTTCTGTAAATAGTAAATCCATGACAGGTGGGGTCCGTCCGTCAGAAATTTAATAATTTCCAGAATTTTAGATAAAGAATAAAAATATGACAGTGGGCCCCTATGTCAGGATTTTAATAATTACTAGAATTTCAGAAAATGGATAAAACTTGTAAAATCCATAACTATTTCATTTTAAATCAGAAAAATGTGTATAATATACCGAAATGTTCAGAAAAACATTCTCTACATGTTTAGAAGTAATTCATACATTATTGCAACAATTAAATTTGCAAATGTAGTGAAAACCTAAAAGAACCCCTCTCATATGGCGGTGTCCGATGCCGGAACCCCTTTAATCTGATGATGCACCTAGGGTTTACTCAATTCCATTAATATGACATATCATTCATACTTGTATGCGCATTGTATCGATGCCATGTGTTGATTGTTATTTCTCTATTTCTAGTATTTGCTTCTTCGCGATCGATAGAGCACGAGTCCGAGACGACGAAGATCGACAACGACAAAGGTCAAGAATTGCCCACCGACAAACAAGTCAAGTATAGGATTATTGAAGATCCACTTCGGTTTGTCAGGGACAAAGGCGAGCCCTAGCCTGGTTCATATGTGGTTTCTGAATGTTTTTACTTCCAGTTCCTACATATTGCACACGATTCAACTGTCTTTTATCGATAGGTAGAGTTATCCTATCTATTGCATGTTCCACCCTTGTAGCCTCAAATCCTTGATCCACTGCTCCTAGCATACCTAGGTTTGTCATGTGTCGATCGCTAGAGCCTTTATCTCTTTATGTTTATCTATGCTTAGTTTGTTACGCTACAACTCCGGTCTTCGGACTGGAGCCTTACAATGAAATGAATCTAGCATGACAGGTTGACGTGGTAAGTATAGAGATGTTGTTAAACATGATTAAAGGCTCAGACGAGAAGCCAGATTGGGATGTGGTGGGTTGTTTCGTTTCTGCCGACCCTAGGAACCGAGTTCTCGCCTCTTGAACCAAGACCGAGCGTACAACCACACGAGGCCCTATTATGGTACCCTCTCGACTCACTAACTTGCCTAGTGGATTCCATGAGTCACATAGTTTGCGCGTTACCTGGTCATATGCATTGCATTTTGCTTGGGGGTAAAGGTACATAACAAGCAGGTAAGCGTGGTCGTGGTGGCTGGGGGTTGCGGCCTCTGGGGAAACCCACCTCGGTACACATCGTTAAGGACCGACTTCGGGACTTGACCCGTTACGGTGGAACAATCCTTAGCGTGTGACTCATGGTCTCGGCGACAGCAAGGTAAAGGTCGTGGTCGACCACGCTCTGCCGGCTTTCCAAGGAAGAGAGCTAATGATTCTGGCATTAAGCGTCGGTTGGCACGTGTGGGTAAAGTTGTGCACCCCTGCAGGGTTAAATCTTTTCGAAAAGCCGTGTCCACGGTTACAGACGACTTGGGAATGGATTCTGTGATCATAGACAACTTTAATCTAATCGTAAAACTTGGCAAACAATGTGTGTTTACGGATACCTTCTCCGGGTTGTGGAGGGGGTGATCCGAGGATAGCGGTTCGAGATGATGAAGATTGGTGGATACAATATGATGATCAATAGAGATAGAAATGTCGCTCTCTTATCCCCTTTTAAAGGTTCTGAGTAGTCGAGTTTCTTCTCTTTCTTGTCTAACAAAGGAAAACTGGCTTTACGCAAAAGAAGCTCTACAGAAAGCCCGCATACCCGCTTTGCTAAAAGGTTGTACTAAGTCTTGCTGAGTCCCTGTACTCAGCTTTGCATGCTTTTGTTTCGTACGAAGTCGCTCCGACGAGATGGTGGTTTCTATGTCGACATCGACGAGTAGCTTGGGGTTCCCGTGTGGCAGCCCGGAATCTATGGGCCGGGACGTCGCCGTTATGCTCCCGGCCTCTTAGGCCTTTTGCTATCTTGCTATGTATAATAGCATAACTTCGCTTCCGTTGATTGATGTATGTCAGGTCAGTGACCTCTGCTTGTAATACTTTGGTTCTTCGCTCAGTTATGAGCTTGTATTACTTCTTGGAGTCGTAGAGTCACTGTTGTGTTACCGATTCTCTCACTGTAGTCTCTCGAGCTCTAGGTTAGGCTTATGTCAGACGAAGATCTGGTATTTGTCTAACCCTGGGCATGCCACAACAAGGCAATGCATAAGCCTAGTCACCAAAGCAAGCCAGGCTTGTGTGTCATGGCAAGAACAGAAGTAGGGCTCATATAAAAGGAGCACAAACCCTAGAAACTGTAACAGTCGACCAGATAAGGATTCACCAGGTAAGGGTGAAGCCAGAGCAACATAGTTCATCCAGTTCTTGCTCAAGAACAGAACCAACCCACACAACCACTCATCCACCGGAAATCATGGTGACCTGTGAAGATCATCCAAGACCTGGAGGTGAAGGGCTGTGACACAAACCACAAGTCTGTATCAACACAAAATCTCACTCTAGGAGCTGGAACAAGGTATACCTAGTTCCTGGAGAAGATCCCATGAATCTCATCCATAAATCATGCATGACATAGTCATGGGATTGAGCAGATGCTCAAAGGGGTAAATCATCACTTGGTTTTCACCAAGGATTACTGCCAGTCTAGAAGCTACTAAAACAAGAATAATCCAGATACAGATCTTGTGCACAGACACTAGCAAGATCTTATGCACAGATAACACCAGTAGATGTATTACAAGGATTAGCAGCTAACCAAGACTACACAGAAAATCCTAAGCATGCAACCATCAGGAAACCCTAGATTTCTTCACAGGCAAGCATATTGGCATTCATATTTGTTATGATCCCCAAATATGCAAGCAGATGAGTAGCCAACAAGATCCAACCAACCATGTGGGCAACCAATCAGTAGCAAGGCTATTGAGGTCACATCACACTTAGAACCATTCAAAGCCAAACCAAATACAAAGCATCACTATCCAGAAATGGATTCAGACTTTATTTGCTTGTCAAATAATCATGACAGCAAATTCATACACAAGCAAGTAATTTAATCATCACTGCATAAGCAGTTCATCATTAATTAATTTATTCCAGTATGAATACATAACAAATTCATGCTATATCTTGACAGTAGCACACCCTGAGGCAACACAGCACATGTCACTGCATCATAGCCACTGGATCAAGTCCAGTGAGCTAGGAAGAGCAACAACATATACATACAGTAGCAATAGCATGCTTGAGCATCAGCGTCAATAAGGAAATGATTCACTTAGCCACATGAATTAACCAACAACCAAGCCACTGACATTTAATTGATCAAATCGATCAATTGAATCAAGTCAAGCCACACAGATAAGCTAGCCAACAAGAAATGGTTGATCCAATGGATCATTGGATTACACAGAAGGCACAGAAGCACCTCACAGGCATCACTGGCATCCACAAGTGTCATAGATGCATAGCAGTACACCTAGACAAGCAAGT
This sequence comes from Lolium rigidum, assembly GCF_022539505.1. Lineage (NCBI taxonomy): Eukaryota > Viridiplantae > Streptophyta > Magnoliopsida > Poales > Poaceae > Lolium > Lolium rigidum. The sequence continues at coordinate 139,888,461 of NC_061508.1, forward strand.
ATAATATGCCAGTAAGCATAGCAAGCTCATAAGCATGAACAAGCATGGCATAACAAGCGATAGCGAGCAACACATGGCATGCACAGCAAGCAACACACACTGGCCAGTACCAGAGATTGGTGAAGTGGCCAGAGCTTGCATAAAATGGAAGCACAGGTAGCTTAAGCAGCAGTAGCAAGGCTCTGCATGATCACAGGATGATCAGAGAGCAGTAGAGCAAGAGGAGAAGGAGCACAGAAGCTTGGGAGGCGCACAGGCATGGAGAGGAGAAGGAGAAGGAGCAGAGCAACTTACACGCGCCTGGTGGCAGAGGCTATGGCATGGCGAGGCAGTGCTCGCGCGGCCATAGCAGCTGCAAAGCCAGGGAAGGCGCCGACGTTACGCCGACGAACACCACCACAGCAGCACGGCATGGAGACGACGACACAGGTACTGAGAGCAGCACCCGCGCCAGGTCGGTCTCGGAGGCGCACACGTCGACGGCGAGGGCGAGAGCTCGTCGGAGAACACCCAATCGCCCGAGGCGATTCTCCACGAGATCCAGAGAGGAGGCGATTCGTCAGGAGAGGAAGCAATCGGAGAAACCACGCGGACGGATCGATAGATCGTCTCGCGGCGGTCCAGATCAGGTAGGTGGCTAAGGTAGGGGAGCACGGAGATGGCCGGAGCACGGCGGCGGCCATGGCGGCGACGCCATCACCACGGGTGTCGCCAGAGGTTAGGGTTAGGTCGAGCAAGTGAGAGAGACGAGTGAGTGAGCGAGCGAGGTGGGCCGCTTTGGCGCCACCGACCCGTTATGGGGCGCGCCTTAGTGGGCTGTCCCATGGGCTTTAGTTAGTGGGCTGGCCCAATAGGGGCCAGGGGGTATTCTGGTCATTTCACAATTAGGAAATAGCCAGAATTTCACCAATTTTTAGTAAATAAAATACAACCCTAAAAATCCATTAAAAATTGGATATGTGAATGAAAAATTATTCTTAACAAGAATAAAATATGAAATGGAATTTAAGAAACAAATTCAAATTTATGAATTTAATGAATTTAAAATAAAAACTTGGAATTTCAAACCATTATTTCCTTGTATTTGAAAATCAAGGAAAAATCTCAAATAAGTTCAAATACTTATTTTCAAACATTTCAAAAATGAAATTCTATTATTCCAAGTCATTTCTATTGGAAAAAGGTATTTTCCAAAGGAAAATACTCTATTCTTCTTTATTCCAAAAATATAGAGGTAACTCTATTATTTCAAATCATTTTTTTTGGAATGAATAATGAATCACCAAGGTAAAGTAGTTTTACTTTGAATCATTTTACTTTATGAGAATTAAAGTGGTTTTACATATAAAAAACACTTGCAAGTTACTGCCAAAGGCATAAATCTTAACTCAACCCTAAATTGTAATAACTCATTGGGGTAAAGGGATTCCACATAAAATAATACATTCATGATTGCATTATTTGGATTTTATAATACTGTCCTTACTGGACAATTATGCTTCTTACAGAACCTGAGATCCAGGTGCATAGGCATACCCAATGGGCCTGCCGAAGATAGTACCCGGGGTTTACTGAAGGCCCACGACCCGAAGGATAAGAAAATTCGGAAGCCCAAGATACTATTAAGGAAAGATAGAGTTGTAATAGGAGTTATTGTTTGTAATCTTGCGGGATGGGTTAAAAACCCTCCCGGACTCTGTAAACTTGTGTATCACGAATCCCTCGGCTCCACCTCCTATATAAGGGGGAGTCGAGGGACAAAGAAAGCATCGATTCATTGTCTCAAAAACCCTAGTTTTTACATCGTCGAGTACTTTTCGGCTGAAACCTTCGAGATCTACTTGCCCTCTACATCCAAGGAAACCCTAGTCTACTACTTGATGTCTACGGGTGCTTCTATTCTTGTAGACAGTGTTGGGCCTCCAAGAGCAGAGGTTTGTAGAACAGCAGCAAGTTTCCATTAAGTGGATCACCCAAGGTTTATCGAACTCAGGGAGGAAGAGGTCAAAGATATCCCTCTCATGCAACCCTGCAACCACAAAGCAAGAAGTCTCTTGTGTCCCCAACACACCTAATAGGTGCACTAGTTCGGCGAAGAGATAGTGAAATACAAGTGGTGTGAATGAATATGAGCAGTGAGTAACGGCGCTGGAAAAGTGCCTGCCGGCGTGCGGTTGATGGTAATAATATTGCAGGAAGTAAAGATGCGATAGAAACGAGTAAACAAGCAGCGATAGCACTATTTAGGAACAAGGCCTAGGGATCATACTTTCACTAGTGGACACTCTCAACATTGATCACATAACAGAATAAATAGATAAATGCTAGACTCTACACCCTCTTGTTGGATGATGAACACCACTAACTGTGTAGGGTTACACGAACCCTCAATGCCGGAGTTAACAAGCTCCACCATATTCAATGTTCATATTTAAATAACCTTAGAGTGCATGACAGATCAACATAACCAAACCAAGTACTAACATAGCATGCACACTGTCACCTTCACACTACGAAAGGAGGAATAGATCACATCAATACCATCATAGCAATAGTTAACTTTATAATCTACAAGAGATCACAATCATAGCCTACGCCAAGTACTACACGATGCACACACTTGTCACCATTACACCGTGCGGGAGGAATAAACTACTTTAATAACATCACTAGAGTAGCACACAGATATATTGTGATACAAAACACATTGCAATCATAAAGAGATATAAATAAGCACTTCACTATGCCATTCATAACAGCGAATAAGTATTCTCGTGAAATATAGCCTAAGAGACCCACACGGTGCACACACTCGTCACCTTTACACACGTGGGACAAGGAGTCTCCGGAGATCACATAAGTAAAATCCACTTGACTAGCATAATGACATCTAGATTACAAGCATCATCATATGAATCTCAATCATGTAAGGCAGCCCATGAGATTATTGTATTGAAGCACATAGGAGAGAGATGAACCACATAGCTACCGGTACAGCCCCGAGCCTCGATGGAGAACTACTCCCTCCTCATGGGAGACAGCAGCGTTGATGAAGATGGCGGTGGTGTTGATGGAGAAGCCTTCCGAGGGCACTTCCCCGTCCCGGCGGCGTGCCGGAACAGAGACTCCTGTCCCCAGATCTTGGCTTCGCGATGGCGGCAGCTCTGGAAGGTTTCTCGTACCGTGGCTTTTCCGTATCGAGGTTTTAGGTCAGGGACCTTTAAATAGGCGAAGAGGCGGAGTCGGAGGGTCAACGAGGCGACGACACAACAGGGGGGCGCGGGCCCCCCCTTGGCCGCGCCGGCCTACTGTTTGGTGGACCTGTGGCCCCCCTCTGGCGGCTCTCGGGTGTTCTGGAAGCTTCATGCAATCCTAAGATGTTGGGCATTGATTTCGTCCGATTCCGAGAATATTTCCTTACTAGGATTTCTGAAACCAAAAACAGCAGAAAACAGCAACTGGCCCTTCGGCATCTCGTCAATAGGTTAGTTCCGGAAAACGCATAATAATGACATAAAGTATGCATAAAACATGTAGATATCATCAATAATGTGGCATGGAACATAAGAATTATCGATACGTCGGAGACGTATCAGCATCCCCAAGCTTAGTTCCTGCTCGTCTCGAGCAGGTAAACGATAACAAAGATAATTTCGGAGTGACATGCCATCATAACCTTGATCATACTATTGTAAGCATATGTAATGAATGCAGCGATCAAAACAATGGTAATGACATGAGTAAACATCTGAATCATAAAGCAAAGACTTTTCATGAATAGTACTTTCAAGACAAGCATCAATAAGTCTTGCATAAGAGTTAACTCATAAAGCAATAAATTCATAGTAAAGGTATTGAAGCAACACAAAGGAAGATTAAGTTTCAGCGGTTGCTTTCAACTTATAACATGTATATCTCATGGATAGTTGTCAATGCAAAGTAATATAACAAGTGCAATATGCAAGTATGTAGGAATCAATGCACAGTTCACACAAGTGTTTGTTTCTTGAGGTGGAGAGAAATAGGTGAACTGACTCAACATAAAAGTAAAAGAAAGGTCCTTCAAAGAGGAAAGCATCGATTGCTATATTTGTGCTAGAGCTTTTATTTTGAAAACATGAAACAATTTTGTCAACGGTTGTAATAAAGCATATGTATCATGTAAATTATATCTTACAAGTTGCAAGCCTCATGCATAGTATACTAATAGTGCCCGCACCTTGTCCTAATTAGCTCGGATTACCGGGATTATCATCGCAATACACATGTTTTAACCAAGTGTCACAAAGGGGTACCTCTATGCCGCATGTACAAAGGTCTAAGGAGAAAGCTCGCATTTGGATTTCTCGCTTTTGATTATTCTCAACTTAGACATCCATACCGGGACAACATAGACAACGAGATAATGGAATCCTCTTTAATGCATAAGCATGTAGCAACAATTAATGTTCTCATATGAGATTGAGGATATATATCCAAAACTGAAACTTCCACCATGGATCATGGCTTTAGTTAGCGGCCCAATGTTCTTCTCTAACATTATGCATGCTCTAACCATTAAATGAGTGGTAAATCTCCCTTACTTCAGACAAGACGAACATGCATAGCAACTCACATGATATTCAACAAAGAGTTGATGGCGTCCCCGGGAGCATGGTTATCGCACAACAAGCAACTTAATAAGAGATAAAGTGCATAAGTACATATTCAATACCACAATAGTTTTTAAGGCTATTTTGTCCCATGAGCTATATATTGCAAAGGCGAATGATGGAAATTTAAAGGTAGCACTCAAGCAATTTACTTTGGAATGGCGGAGAAATACCATGTAGTAGGTAGGTATGGTGGACACAAATGGCATAGTGGTTGGCTCAAGGATTTTGGATGCATGAGAAGTATTCCCTCTCGATACAAGGTTTAGGCTAGCAAGGTTATTTGAAACAAACACAAGGATGAACCGGTGCAAGCAAAACTCACATAAAAGACATATTGTAAACATTATAAGACTCTACACCGTCTTCCTTGTTGTTTAAAACTCAATACTAGAAATTATCTAGACTTTAGAGAGACCAATTATGCAAACCAAATTTTAGCAAGCTCTATGTATTTCTTCACTAATAGGTGCAAAGTATATGATGCAATAGCTTAATCATGAGCACAACAATTGCCAAGTATCACATTGTTCAAGACATCGTATCAATTACTACATGTAGCATTTTCCGTTTCCAACCATATAACAATTAATGAAGCAATTTCAACCTTCGCCATGAAAATTAAAAGCTAAGAACACATGTGTTCATATGAACCAGCGGAGCGTGTCTCTCTCCCACACAAGTATGAATTTATTCAAACAAAACAAAAATGAAAGCAAAAGCACACAGACGCTCCAAGTAAAGTACATAAGATGTGGCCGAATAAAAATATAGTTTCAAGAGAAGAAACCTGATAATTTGTCGATGAAGAAGGGGATGCCTTGGGCATCCCCAAGCTTAGATGCTTGAGTCTTCTTGAAATATGCAGGGGTGAACTACCGGGGCATCCCCAAGCTTAGAGCTTTCACTCTTCTTGATCATATTGTATCATCCTCCTCTCTTGACCCTTGAAAACTTCCTCCACACCAAACTCGAAACAAACTAATTAGAGGGTTAGTGCATAATCAAAAATTTACATGTTCAAAGGTGACACAATCATTCTTAACACTTCTGGACATTGCACAAAGCTACTGGACATTAATGGAACAAAGAAATCCATCCAACACAACATAAGAGGCAATGCGAAATAAAAGGCAGAATCTGTCAAAACAGAACAGTCCGTCAAGACGAATTTTAAAGTGGCACCAGACTTGCTCAGATGAAAATGCCAAAATTGAATGAAAGTTGCGTACATATCTGAGGATCACGCACGTAAATTGGCAGATTTTTCTGAGTTACCTACAGAGAGGCATATTGAAATTCGTGACAGAAAGAAATCTGTTTCTGCGCAGTAATCCAAATCTAGTATTGACTTTACTATCAAAGACTTTACTTGGCACAACAATGCAATAAAATAAAGATAAGGAGAGGTTGCTACAGTAGTAACAACTTCCAAGACTCAAATATAAAACAAAAGTACTGTAGTAAAATAAACACATGGGTTATCTCCCAAGAAGTGCTTTCTTTATAGCCATTAAGATGGGCTCAGCGGTTTTAATGATGCACTCGCAAGAAACAAGAGTTGAAGCAAAAGAGAGCATCAAAAGGCAAATTCAAAACAAATTTAAGTCTAACATGCTTCCTATGCATAGGAATCTTGTGAATAAACAAATTCATGAAGCATGATGCAACAAGCATAGAAAGATAAGACAAGTGCAGCTTCAAGATTTTCAGCAAAAAGAGAGGTGTTTTAGTAACATGAAAATTTCTACAACCATATTTTCCTCTCACATAATAATATCCAGTAGCATCACGAGCAAACTCAACAAAATAACTATCAAATGAAACATTCTTATCATGAGTCTCATGCATAAAATTATTACTCTCCACATAAGCATAATCAATTTTATTAGTTGTAGTGGGAGCAAATTCAACAAAGTAGCTATCATTATTATTCTCATCATCAAATATAGGAGGCATATTGTAATCATAATCAAATTTATCCTCCATAATAGGTGGTACTAAAAGACCAATATCATTATAATCATCATAAATAGGAGGCAAAGTATCGTCAAAGTAAATTTTATCCTCAATGCTTGGGGGACTAAAAATATCATGCTCATCAAAGCCAGCTTCCCCAAGCTTAGAATTTTCCATATCATTAGCAACAATGGTGTTCAAAGCGTTCATACTAATATGTTCCATAGGTTTTTAAATTTTCGCATCAAACCATCCATGTCTTAAATCAGGAAATAGAATAAGAAGCTCATTGTTGTCCATTATGCCTAACTAGTGTAAACAAGAAACAAAAAGATGCAATTGCGGGATCTAAAGGAAATAGCTTCGAGCACACGCACAACGGCAACGGAAAAGTACTTTACCCGGGACCGGAGTATGAGTGCCTTTTACCTTTCCTCCCGGCAACGGCGCCGGAAAAGTGCTTGATGTCTACGGGTGCTTCTATTCTTGTAGACAAGTGTTGGGCCTCCAAGAGCAGAGGTTTGTAGAACAACATCAAGTTTCCCTTAAGTGGATCACCCAAGGTTTATCGAACTCAGGGAGGAAGAGGTCAAAGATATCCCTCTCATGCAACCCTGCAACCACAAAGCAAGAAGTCTCTTGTGTCCCCAACACACCTAATAGGTGCACTAGTTCGGCGAAGAGATAGTGAAATACAAGTGGTATGAATGAATATGAGCGAGTAGTAACGGCGCTGGAAAAGTGCTTGTCGGCGTGCGATTGATGGTAATAATATTGCGAGAAGTAAAGATGCGAGTAAAACGAGTAAACAAGCAGCGATAGCGATATTTAGGAACAAGGCCTAGGGATCATACTTTCACTAGTGGACACTCTCAACATTGATCACATAACAGAATAAATAGATAGATGCTAGACTCTACACCTTCTTGTTGGATGATGAACACCACTAACTGTGTAGGATTACACGAACCCTCAATGCCGGAGTTAACAAGCTCCAAAATATTCAATGTTCATATTTAAATAACCTTAGAGTGCATGACAGATCAACATAACCAAACCAAGTACTAACATAGCATGCACACTGTCACCTTCACACTACGAAAGGAGGAATAGATCACATCAATACCATCATAGCAATAGTTAACTTCATAATGTACAAGAGATCACAATCATAGCCTACGCCAAGTACTACACGATGCACACACTATCACCATTACACCGTGCAGGAGGAATAAACTACTTTAATAACATCACTAGAGTAGCACACAGATATATTGTGATACAAAACACATTGCAATCATAAAGAGATATAAATAAGCACTTCACTATGCCATTCATAACAGCGAATAAGTATTCTGTGAAATATAGCCTAAGAGACCCACACGGTGCACACAATGTCACCTTTACACACGTGGGGCAAGGAGTCTCCGGAGATCACATAAGTAAAATCCACTTGACTAGCATAATGACATCTAGATTACAAGCATCGTCATATGAATCTCAATCATGTAAGGCAGCTCATGAGATTATTCTATTGAAGCACATAGGAGAGAGATGAACCACATAGCTACAGGTACAGCCCCGAGCCTCGATGGAGAACTACTCCCTCCTCATGGGAGACAGCAGCGTTGATGAAGATGAAGGTGGTGTTGATGGAGAAGCCTTCCGAGGGCACTTCCCCGTCCCGGCGGCGTGCCGGAACAGAGAATCCTGTCCCCCAGATCTTGGCTTCGCGATGGCGGCGGCTCTGGAAGGTTTCTCGTACCGTGGCTTTTCCGTATCGAGGTTTTAGGTCAGGGACCTTTAAATAGGCGAAGAGGCGGAGTCGGGGGGTCAACGAGGCGACGACACAACAGGGGGGGCGCGGGCCCCCCCTTGGCCGCGCCGGCCTATCGTTTGGTGGGCTCGTGGCCCCCCTCCGCGGCTCTCGGGTGTTCGGAAGCTTCATGCAATCCTAAGATGCTGGGCGTTGATTTCGTCCGATTCCGAGAATATTTCCTTACTAGGATTTCTGAAACCAAAAACAGCATAGAACAAAGCAACGGCCCTTCGGCATCTCGTCAATAGGTTAGTTCCGGAAAACGCATAATAATGACATAAAGTATGCATAAAACATGTAGATATCATCAATAATGTGGCATGGAACATAAGAAATTATCGATACGTCGGAGACGTATCACTACTTGTAGGCATTAACAAGTTAATACCTTGTCAATTGGCGCCATCTGTGGGATCTAGAGGCGACAATGAGCTGATCTCGATGGCACGTTCAAGATCGTCGACTTCGTCTGTAGCAAGCAACATCATGGACAGAGGTAAAAAGGTCGAAACCGATCTCGTTGATTTTATTCCTCACCCTCCCTCCCGTTTGGATGCATATGCGTATCTGGAGGAGCCCATGGAGATGACGTTCGGAAAATTTCACTTCCGCGTCGAGAAAGAAGGAGCGTATCGTCTCGAAATTCCGATCTCGTCGGGATTATCGGCGGTTGATCCTGATTTTCGAGCTCAGCATCACCCATCGAGTCAGGCGACGAGGAAATTTCGTCGCCACGCTTCATCAGCACCAAGGCAAGCGAAAAACTCGCCAAGATCTTCAGCGACATATCGTTCGAGTCATCCATGGACTCCTATATAAGCGATGACTCGAGCGACACCGACAGCTTCAACTTCATCGACAAATCCATCACTATTGGAAAGGTCTTCACCAATCTTTATGATGGTGTCACCAAACCAAGCAAGGTTCAGAATTCAAAATATCATCAGATTTACGCCATTGGAGAAGCAAGTCGTGATCAGGAGGAGACATCTGAGGCTTTCGACGAATTGGGAAATCCATATGTCGATCCCTCTGACCTAAGGCGAGGTTTGGGCAATAAATATGTCGGGCCTACACCACGTATTAGGGTTCAACTACCACAAGCAGCATGGGATAGAGCCGCAAGAGCTATGGATGGTTCAGAACCAATGGCGACAAGCTGCTACAATTGAAGAATTGCGAGGCTTACCAATATAGGCTTGCTCGAGCCGGAAGAGAATTGGAAAAAGAGACAGCTGCTCCGAATAGAAGAAAGGAGGCAGCTTCCGCATCAAGCAGGCGAAGAGCGGAGTTAAGTCGACAATCAGGAACTTCGGGAGATAGCCACAGAGAAGCTCGAAGGAGAGCAAGATCTCGGCTGCAAAATATACCTGAGGCTGAAAGAGAGACTTTAATTCAAAACCTCGATATATCTTTTATGTCAATTGATGCGCGTGGTTGACGTATTGTCTTTTCGTTCGACACGCGTCCGTTGGGAACCCCAAGAGGAAGGTGTGATGCGCACAGCGGCAAGTTTCCCTCAGTAAGAAACCAAGGTTTAATCGGACCGGTAGGGAGTCAAGAAGCACGTTGAAGGTTGATGGCGGCGAGATGTAGTGCGGCGCAACACCGGGGATTCCGGCGCCAACGTGGAACCCGCACAACACAACCAAAGTACTTTGCCCCAACGAAACAGATGAGGTTGTCAATCTCACCGGCTTGCTCGTAACAAAGGATTAACCGTATTGTGTGGAAGATGATTGTTTGCAGAGAAAACGAGTAAAACAAGTATTGCAGTAGATTTGTATTTCGAGTAAAGAGAATTGGACCGGGGTCCACGAGTTCACTAGAGGTGTCTCTCCCATAAGACGAACAGCATGTTGGGTGAACAAATTACAGTTGGGCAATTGACAAATAAAGAGAGCATGACAATGCACATACATATCATGATGAGTATAGTGAGATTTAATTGGGCATTACGACAAAGTACATAGACCGCCATCCAAGCTGCATCTATGCCTAAAAAGTCCACCTTCGGGTTATCGTCCGAACCCCTCCGGTATTAAGTTGCAAGCAACGGACAATTGCATTAAGTATGGTGCGTAATGTAATCAACAACTACATCCTTAGACATAGCATCAATGTTTTATCCCTAGTGGCAACGAGCACAACACAACCTTAGAACTTTCTCATCCTCGTCCCGGTGTCAATGCGGGCATGAACCCACTATCGAGCATAAGTACTCCCTCTTGGAGTTACAAGCATTTACTTGGCCGCAGCATCTACTAGTAACGGAGAGCATGCAAGATCATAAACAACACATAAGCATAACTTTGATAATCAACATAACAAGTATTCTCTATTCATCGGATCCCAACAAACGCAACATATAGAATTACGGATAGATGATCTTGATCATGTTAGGCAGCTCACAAGATCCGACAATGATAGCACAATGGGGAGAAGACAACCATCTAGCTACCGCTATGGACCCATAGTCCAGGGGTAGACTACTCACACATCACACCGGAGGCGACCATGGCGGCGTAGAGTCCTCCGGGAGATGATTCCCCTGTCCGGCAGGGTGCCGGAGGCGATCTCCTGGATCCCCCGAGATGGGATCGGCGGCGACGGCGTCTCTGGAAGGTTTTCCGTATCGTGGCTCTCGGTGCGGGGGTTTCGTCACGGAGGCTTTAAGTAGGCGGAAGGGCAAGTCAAGAGGCGGCACGGGGGCCCACACCATAGGCCGGCGCGGCCGGGGGTGGGGCCGCGCCGCCCTAGGGTTTGGCCACCCCGTGGCCCCTCTTCGTCTCGTCTTCGGACTTCCGGAAGCTTCGTGGAAAAATAGGCCCCCGGGCTTTGATTTCGTCCAATTCCGAGAATATTTCCTTACTAGGATTTCGAAACCAAAAACAGCAGAAAACGAGCAATCGGCACTTCGGCATCTTGTTAATAGGTTAGTTCCGGAAAATGCACGAATATGACATAAAGTGTGCATAAAACATGTAGATAACATCAATAATGTGGCATGGAACATAAGAAATTATCGATACGTCGGAGACGTATCAGCATCCCCAAGCTTAGTTACTGCTCGTCCCGAGCGGGTAAAACGATAACACAGATAATTTCGGAGTGACATGCCATCATAATCTTGATCATACTATTTGTAAAGCATATGTAGTGAATGCAGCGATCAAAACAATGTGTATGACATGAGTAAACAAGTCGAATCATAAAGCAAAGACTTTTCATGAATAGCACTTCAAGACAAGCATCAATAAGTCTTGCATAAGAGTTAACTCATAAAGCAATAATTCAATGTAAAGGTATTGAAGCAACATAAAAGAAGATTAAGTTTCAGCGGTTGCTTTCAACTTGTAACATGTATATCTCATGGATATTGTCAACATAGAGTAATATAATAAGTGCAATAAGCAAGTATGCAGGAATCAATGCACAGTTCACACAAGTGTTTGCTTCTTGAGGTGGGGAGAAATAGGTGAACTGACTCAACATTGAAAGTAAAAGAATGGTCCTCATAGAGGAAAAGCATCGATTGCTATATTTGTGCTAGAGCTTTGATTTTGAAAACATGAAACAATTTTGTCAACGGTAGTAATAAAGCATATGCATCATGTAAATTATATCTTATAAGTTGCAAGCCTCATGCATAGTGTACCAATAGTGCCCGCACCTTGTCCTAATTAGCTTGGACTACCTGGATTATCACCGCAATACATATGCTTTAACCAAGTTTCACAAAGGGGTACCTCTATGCCGCTCTGTACAAGGTCTAAGGAGAAAGCTCGCATTTGGATTTCTCGCTTTTGATTATTCTCAACTTAGACATCCATACCGGGACAACATAGACAACGGATAATGGACTCCTCTTTTAATGCTTTAAGCATTTGACAACAATTAATTCTTTTCTCATTAGAGACTTGAGGATATTTGTCCAAAGCTGAAACTTCCACCATGAATCATGGCTTTAGTTAGCGGCCCAATGTTCTTCTCTCACAATATGCATGCTCAAACCATTCAACTCGGTGTAGATCGCCCTTACTTCGGACAAGACGAACATGCATAGCAACTCACATGAAATTCAACAATGAGTTGATGGCGTTCCCAGATGAACATGGTTATCGCACAACAAGCAACTTAATAAGAGATAAAGTGCATAATTACATATTCAATACCACAATAGTTTTTAAGCTATTTGTCCCATGAGCTATATATTGCAAAGGTGAATGATGGAATTTTAAAGGTAGCACTCAAGCAATTTACTTTGGAATGGCGGGAAAATACCATGTAGTATAGGTAGGTATGGTGGACACAAATGGCATAGTGGTTGGCTCAAGTATTTTGGATGCATGAGAAGTATTCCCTCTCGATACAAGGTTTAGGCTAGCAAGGCTTATTTGAAACAAACACAAGGATGAACCGGTGCAGCAAAACTCACATAAAGGACATATTGAAAACATTATAAGACTCTACACCGTCTTCCTTGTTGTTCAAACTCAATACTAGAAATTATCTAGACCTTAGAGAAACCAAATATGCAAACCAAATTTTAGCATGCTCTATGTATTTCTTCATTAATGGGTGCAAAGCATATGATGCAAGAGCTTAAACATGAGCACAACAATTGCCAAGTATCACATTACCCAAGACATTTATAGCAATTACTACATGTATCATTTTCGAATTCCAACCATATAACAATTTAACGAAGGAGAAACTTCGCCATGAATACTATGAGTAGAAACCAAGGACATACTTGTCCATATGCTACAGCGGAGCGTGTATCTCTCCCATAAAGTGAATGCTAGGATCCATTTTATTCAAACAAAACAAAAAACAAAAACAAACCGACGCTCCAAGAAAAAGCACATAAGATGTGATGGAATAAAAATGTAGTTTCAGGGGAGGAACCTGATAATGTTGTCGATGAAGAAGGGGATGCCTTGGGCATCCCCAAGCTTAGACGCTTGAGTCTTCTTGATATATGCAGGGGTGAACCGCCGGGTGCATCCCCAAGCTTAGAGCTTTCACACTCCTTGATCATGTTGCATCATACTCCTCTCTTGATCCTTGAAAACTTCCTCCACACCAAACTCGAAACAACTCATTAGAGGGTTAGTGCACAATATAAATTGACATATTCAGAGGTGACACAATCAT
>NC_061508.1:139902150-139920046 GCF_022539505.1 Lolium rigidum
GGATCACTTTCCCCTCCCGAGGATCGATCAAATTATCGACTCCACGGCAGGATGTGAACATCTTTCCTTCCTGGATGCTTACTCTGGTTATAACCAGATCAGATTGAAAGAAGAGGATGAGGTCAAAACAGTGTTCATTACACCTTATGGCGTGTTTTGCTATCGAACAATGCCTTTTGGTCTGAAAAACGCGGGAGCAACGTACCAGAGGATGATGCAGAAGTGCTTAGCAACACAGATTGAGAAAAATGTACAAGTGTACATCGACGACGTCGTCATAACATCTAAACAGGGGCAACGCTAATCGAGGACTTGAAGGAAACCTTCGACAACCTTGATAAGTTTTGTCTAAAGTTGAATCCGACGAAGTGTTCTTTCGGCGTCCATGCTGGAGAACTTCTCGGGTTCCTAGTCTCAGCAAGAGGGATCGAAGCTAATCCCGAAAAAATCCAAGCTATCGTAACAATGAGGAAGCCAACAAAGTTGAAAGAAATACAGTAGCTAACTGGGCGAGTCGCAGCTTTAAGTAGATTCGTCGCCAGACTGGGAGAGAAGGCGTTACCGTTCTACGCCCTAATCAAACAAGGAGAGAAGTTCGAGTGGAACGAAGAGGAAGATAGAGCTTTCGAGGATCTTAAACGCACAATTTCGACACCACCAATCTTGGTGGCGCCAAAAGAGAAGGAACCCCTCCTGCTATACATTGCGGCCACACCCCAGGTGGTCAGCACGGCGCTAGTTGTCGAAAGAGAAGAAGAAGGAAAACTCCATGGAGTGCAGAGGCCGAGTATATTTCATTAGTGAAGTATTATCGCCTTCAAAACGGAGGTACCCACAAGTACTGTGAAGCTAGCATATGGAGTGTTCACAACCGCAAGAAAATTGCGGCACTATTTTTCGGCGCATCCGATAATAGTGGTCAATGAGGCACCTTTATCCAATATACTCAACAATCCAGAAGCTACAGGTCGTGTCTCCCTTTGGGGAATAGAACTTTCTCCTCGGGACATCACGTATGAAAAAAGAAAAGCAATAAAGTCGCAAATTCTGCCAGACTTCATCGCAGAGTGGATGGAGCTGCAAAACACAGGACCCCCCCAGATCTATCGAGAACGTGGACTATGAACTTTGACGGGTCCAAGAGGTTAGAAGGAGCTGGAGCTGGCGTGATACTCATATCACCTGAAGGCGACAAACTAAAGTATGTCTTACGGATGACGTTACCAAATGCGTCTAACAATGAGGCAGAATACGAAGCTCTTATACACGGGATGAAGATGGCGAAAGCTTGTGGTGCAAATCTACTAAAAATCTTTGGCGACTCACAATTGGTGGCTCAACAAGTCATGAACCAATGTGATGCAGTCAATGACAGCATGGTGGCATACAAGGAAGTGTACAACGAGCTCGAGAAGTTATTTGATGGGTGCGAAGTAAATCACATCAGCAGGCTGAGCAATGATGAAGCCGATGTTCTCGCAAACATCGGGTCACAGTGTCTTGCGATTCCTCTGGGCGTGTTCTGGGAGGAAATAACAGAGAGATCCACCAAGCCGAAGAAATCAACAAAGAAGGAGAAGGATGAGAAACCCTCGGGGGCTGCGAAAGAAACATTGGAAGAAGAAGAGGAACAGGATCTAGTACTGATGGTGCAAATTCCATGGATGCAGGCGTATATATCATACATCTTAAGGAAAACAATACCCGACGATCCAGTCGAAGCAAGGCGAGTTATTAGACGATCCAAAGCTTTCACGGTGGTCAAAGGGGAGTTGTACAAGCGAAGTATTTCGGGTGTGTTACAAAGGTGCGTCACACCCGAAGAAGGAAGGACAATCCTGAAGGACGTGCGCGAAGGAATATGTGGTCATCACGCGAGTAGTCGAGCTATTGCAGCCAAGGTTTTTCGAGCTGGATTTTACTGGTTGACAGCAATTGAGGACGCGAAGGAGATAGTGCGCACTTGCGACGCGTGCCAGAGATTTTCCGCAAAGCCTCACTCTCCGGCAGCGGAATTGATGCCAATACCCTTATCTTGGCCCTTTGCTCGGTGGGGTCTCGATATGGTGGGAAAGTTACATAAAGCTTCGCCAGGAGGATACGAGTACATGCTCATCGCTGTCGACAAATTCACCAAGTGGATAGAAGCGAAGCCGATAAATTCACCAGATGCAGCGTCAGCAATAAAATTCGTGGAGAGCATTGTTTTTCGGTTTGGAGTACCTCATAGCATCGTCACAGACAATGGCTGTAACTTCACATCCAAGGAATTCAAGGCGTACTGTGCAGAGGTAGGCATCAAATTGCACTTCGCGTCAGTCGCGCATCCTCAAACCAATGGCCAAGTCGAGAAAGCCAATGGTATCATCTGCAACGGTATCAAGAAGCGTTTGTTAGGGCCACTGGAAAAAGGTCGACATACTTGGCCAGAAGAGCTGCCAAGTGTGTTGTGGAGTATTCGAACAACACCAAATACGGTGACATAGGAAACTCCGTTTTTTCTGATCCATGGAGCCGAGGCAGTACTGCCAATAGAGATAGAGCATGATTCTCCAAGAGTCACGGAATATGATGAGGAAGCTTCTAGAAAGACGCTGGAGGACGATGTCGATGCATTGGACGAAGCCAGAGACGAAGTATTGTCAAGGGTCACTAAATACCAGCAAGACCTGAAAAACTACCACAGTCGACGTTTGCGGCCAAGATCCTTTCAGGTCGGAGACTTAGTTCTGCGACTCAATCAAGATCGCACTGAAAAACTCGAGTCACCATGGCTTGGCCCCTATATCGTTACAGAAGTCATCGAAGGAGGAGCATACATGATCAAAGACAAGAAGACAAGGAATCCCGAGAAAAACCCCTGGAACGTGGCACAGCTAAGGCGTTTTTACGCTTAGCGTCGAAATATAGTCGACCCTGTGCAACATTATGATGTAAGTCTGCTTAGTACAAGTTCCATACATTGTCTTATTTATGCAACTTGTTATTATCTTATATCTACATTGCATAATAAATGTTTGAATAGTTCATCGTTGTAACTATGTTTGCAATATTACTAGAATGCGAGTTGTCATGAAGAAGTCCTTAGTAGAAGATAGAGCGCAAAAAGGTTCCGGGTGAGCCTATGCAACGATATAATGTAAGTCTACGCTTAGTACTTGTGACTATCTCATATCGACAATGCTTAATACATGTTTGCATAGTTCATCGTTTAACTCTTTTTGCATTATTATCGAATGCGGTTTGATGAAGCAATCTTCATTAGAAGAGAGGCCCACAAAAAGTTCTGATCTTTCTTCTGATGCATCCTCTCATAGCCGTCAACCTAGACCATTCCTTTCATCAAACAATAAACATCTCAAGGCTGTACTTTATAAAAGACATGGTATTGCTGCTTTAAGGTCTGTAGCTGATATGTTGACCAAGAGTACACAAGATTCAATCAAGGCGATTGCCAAATTTCAACGTGTTATTGATGATGCTAATAGAAGTCCTCAATGATTCTATGTAATTTTTTTATTTGGGCACATTAATTGCCTTGTAATTTTCCTAGTTGTTTTATTTGTGTATGTAATTGTGTGTATCATTGATATCAGATTTTAGGCTCATGAAATTTAATGCAAGTTGACTAGTCAAACAACCAGGGCCCTACAACAGATTGGGACGGCCCATTAACAGTAGTGTGGGACCCACTTTCATTTTGGGCCGGCTCACTTACTTATTGGGCCGGCCCGTTAACACGACAGTGGGCCCACCTGCTTATTGGGCCGGCCCACTATCTTGTTGGGCCAGCCCACTTGCTATATGGTTCCCCACATATTCAGCGGGCCTGTCCTTTAACAGGCAAGTGGGACCCACCTGCATTTTGGCCCGGCCCACTATCTTGTTGGGCCGGCCCACTTGCTATATGGTGGACCCCACATACTAAATGGGCCGGCCCTTTAACAGGAAAGTGGGACCCACCTGTGTTTTTGGCCCGGCCCACTTTCTTGTTGGGCTAGCCCACTTGCTATATGGTGGACCCCACATACTAAATGGGCCGGCCCTTTAACAGGAAAGTGGGACCCACCTGCGTTTTTGGCCCGGCCCACTATCTTGTTGGGCCGGCCCACTTGCTATATGGTGGACCCCACATACTAAATGGGCCGGCCCTTTAACAGGAATGTGGGACCCACTTGTGTTTTTGGCCCGGCCCACTGGCTTGTTGGGCCAACCCATTTGATCTATTGTGGACTCCATGTACAAAATGGGCCGGCCCGATAGCAGGAAAGTGGGACCCACATGCTAATTGGGCCGGCCCAATAAATTTTTGGGCCGGCCCACTTGCTTTAAGGTGGACCCCACTTGGTAAATGGGCCGGCCCGATAACGAGAAAGTGGGTCCCGCATGTCTTGTGGGCCAGCCCTTTTCCCTATTGGTCGGTCAAATGAGTGCTTTCGGCCGGCCCACATGCTTAGTGGGCCGGCCCATTTAGTTTTGACCGATCAACCTTAGAGGTTAGGCCCGGCCCACGTAACTAATGGACCAGCCCGGCTATATAGTTGACCGGTCAAACTAAGTCAGCTGGCCCGCCCGCAAACTTAATGGGCCGGTCCGCTAAGACGTGGCGGGCCTCGTGTGGGCCTACCATCTACCACGGGGTTTCAGCCGGTTAACGCCGTTAACCGCCGGTTAACGGCGTCCGCCACGTGTCGGCTTGCATGACGTCGGCAGTCAACGGTCTCCGGAAACATTTCGCAACGGTCCGATTTTCCGTGGCGGAAGGGCGCCCAAGCGCGACGGACCGAAAAAATCGTCGTAGGACTTTGCCTGACGCACTTTAGACAACAGAACCCATATCGTCGGGTTAGGCCCATAGGCGACGAAAAATACCCCTTAGCGGACGATTTTGGGACGTTGTCTATCAGAACTTTTCTTGCAGTGCCTGCTTTAGAAGCTATTTGCGTTATTGAGAGTCTAGTTGGAATACCACTTGTTAATGAAGTTAAAATTGAAATCTCTCTTGAGGATGTCATGAAAAAGTTGGAGGCCATAGAGAAAAATCTTCCAAGTGTTGAGACTAAATTGGGAATATTACTTGATAACACTGATAAACTTGATAAATCTCTAGGAGGAATTAATGAAAAACTTGCTGTCTTAGAAACTTGTGCTATCCATGATAATCAATCCCATAGGATTGGTGAACTTGAAGAAGCTATGGGAACCTTGGGTTCAACTTTTTCTTCTCTTAAGTTTAAGGAGAAAGCTTATGTGGGTAAAGAGCAAAAGTTCATGTATGTCTCTAAGGTGCCTAAGCCAAAGCCTAAAATTGATAAAACCCTTAGTACCACTATGAGAAATTCAGATAATGGAGCATCAAAGATACCCACTGTGACAAGTTGTGTTTTTAAGGAAATTCATGATGTTGGTGCTTCTTCTCTTGATAATACTTGATTTACACTTTCCGCGCCTAGCTGAAAGGCGTTAAAGAAAAGCGCTTATGGGAGACAACCCATTATTTTATTTCTGCAATTTTTGTTTTATATTTGGGTCAAGGTATTTGTTACTACTGTAGCAATACCTTTGTATCTTTATTTTATTGCGTTGTTGTGCCAAGTAAAGTCTTTGATAGTAAAGTTGATACTAGATTTGGATTCCTGTGCAGGAACAGATTTTTAGCTGTCACGAATTTGAGTAGATCTCTCTGTAGGAGAGTCTAAAAATTCTGCCAAAATTCATGCATGTTCCTCAGATATGTACGCAACTTTCATTAAATTTGAGCTTCTTCATCTGAGCATGTTAAGTGCCTCAAAAAACTTCGTCTTTACGGACTGTTCTGTTTTGACAGATTCTGACGTTTATTTCGCATTGCCTCTTTTACTGTGTTGAATGGATTTCTTTGTTCCATTAACTTTCAGTAGCTTTGGGTAATGTCCAGAAGTGTTGGGAATGATTGTGTGCTCTCTGAACATGTGAATTTTTGATTATGCACTAACCCTCTAATGAGATTGTTTTGAGTCTTGTGTGAAGGAAGTTTTCAAGGGTCAAGAGAGGAGGATGATATAATATGATCAAGAAGAGTGAAAAGTCTAAGCTTGGGGATGCCCCCGTGGTTCATCCCTGCATATTTCAAGAAGACTCAAGCATCTAATCTTGAGGATGCCCAAGGCATCCCCTTCTTCATCAACAACTTATCAGGTCACTTCTAGTGAAACTATATTTTTATTCCGTCACATCTTATGTGCTTTACATGGAGCGTCTGTATGTTTTTATTTTTGTTTTTGTTTGAATAAATTTGGATCCTAGCATTCCTTGTGTGGGAGAAAGACACGCTCCGCTTTTTCATATTGAACGCTGGTGTTCTTAGCTTTACTTTTAGTGTTCATGGCGAGGTTGAAAGTCGCTTCGTTTATTGCTATTTGGTTGGAAACAGAAAATGCTTCATGTGGTAATTGGTATATTGTCTTGAATAATTTGATACTTGGCAATTGTTTTGAGTTCTCAAGTAGATCATGTTTAAGCTCTTGCATCATGTAGTTTAAACCTATTAATGAAGAACTACCATAGAGCTTGTTGAAATTTGGTTCGCATGATTGGTCTCTCTAAAGTCTAGATATTTTCTGGTAAAAGTGTTTGAACAACAAGGAAGACAGTGTAGAGTCTTATAATGCTTGCAATATGTTCTTATGTAAGTTTTGCTATACCGGTTCATACTTGTGTTTGCTTCAAACAACCTTGCTAGCCAAAGCCTTGTACTGAAAGGGAATGCTTCTCGTGCATCCAAAACCTTGAGCCAAAACTCATGCCATTTGTGTCCACCATATCTACCTACTATGTGGTATTTTTTCTGCCATTCCAAAGTAAATTGCTTGCGTGCTACCTTTAAAATTTCATTCCTTGTCTTTGCAATACATAGCTCATGGGAAAGTAGCCTAAAAAACTATTGTGGTGATGAATATGTCGCTCATGTATCTTATTTCTTATAAGTTGCTTGTTGAGCGGTAAACATGTTTCTGGGGACGCCATCAACCTGTTATACCTTTGTTGAATATCATGTGAGTTGCTATGCATGTTCGTCTTGTCTGAAGTAAGGGAGATTTATCATGATTAAATGGTTTGAGTATGCATATTGTTAGAGAAGAACATTGGGCCGCCAACCAAAGCCATGTATCATGGTGGAAGTTTCAGCTTGGACATTAATCCTCAAATATCTTATGAGTATATTATCTGTTGTTGAATGCTTAAGCATTAAAGAGGAGTCCATTATCTGTTTTCTATGTTGTCCCGGTATGGATGTCCTCAAGTTGAGATCTATCAAAATTGAGAAATCAAATGCGATCTATCTCCTTGGACCTTTGTATAGGTGACATAGAGGTACCCCTTTGTGACACTTGGTTGAAACATATGTAATGCAATGATAATCCATGGAAATCCAAGCTACCTAGGACAAGGTGCGGGCACTATTGGTATTCGATGCATGAGGCTTGCAACTTATAGGAGGTTTTATGCATAACACATATGAATTATTACTACCGTTGACAAAATTGTTTCCATGTTTTCAAAATAAAAAGCTCTAGCACATGTGTAATCCCTGCTTCCCTCTGCGAAGGGCCTTTCTTTTACTTTATGTTGAGTCAGTTTACCTACTTCTTTCCATCTTAGAAGCAAACACTTGTGTCAACTGTGTGCATTGATTCTCACATACTTGCTTATTTGCATTCATCATATTAATTTTGTAATATCCCAGGTTTAGAGGCAACAAATGAGAGAACACCAAAGTGCGCATTGCATTCATGCATTGAAAATCCGGGGAATTTTCGCGCTTTCAAATAAAACTTACCACAGTCACTGAAGTTTCACTTGACTTGCTGGAATTGAAGTAGATCATCAAGTCAAGCGCTATAAACTTCACTGTGATCTTTGCTAAAACTTTATTTTGGGTAGAGATGATTTGATCTATGGATTAGATCAAATGGAATTAGATTTACAACAACACATTCTTTAAGAATCAAACCCTAACTTATTAACACTTAAAAGTTAGCAACTACTTTTGTGTGTAATTTAATTCACTTCTAAACTTATTACCAAATAAGGTAAACCACAGGGTCTAAAGTGCATAAAAGCCACACATTCTTATTTAAATCATAACTTATTAAATACATGGAATATCATCAAACTAAATCCATTTACATTACGAATTATAGTCCAAACTATTTGAATAAAACTAACTATGAGTATTTTGAAACTCATATGATCATGCCTTGGTGAAATCCAACCCAACTATCCAAAATTGAGGAATAACCTTCAACCTTGACCTTTTGACCAATATTATAATATAAATCCAATCAAATATGATATAGTGACTCATCAACAATAATAAAACCATCCACAAGATATTTTGTAACAAATGCCACTTGGCTACCTAAAAAATAAATCATATGAGAGGATAATCTCTATGCCACATGGGATGAAAATATCTACATGCATGACTTGCTTTCCAAGTTATGCCACCTCATGCTCAAAGGATTGCTATGAATAGGGGCATGACAACCAAGCACCTTACTCATCAAACCAACACAAGAGTCACCACCTATGTGTCATGATACTAGAGCTTGCCCAAGCCTATAAATAGAGCCACACCCTTCATCCATTTGCTCATCTTGTAGCATGATACAAGGAAAGAAACACATAGAGCCACTCCATGTGAATTAGCTAGGATCAAGATGAAGAAGCTAGGAGGTGGACGCATACCCCAAGATGCAGGTTTATCAAAATTCCTGAAGAACAAGCTACAGAAGATTGCAAGGTAGAATTCCTAGGCAAACCATATATATTTAGAGGATCATATCATCATCTCTTGAGTAGGACCTTAGGCTATTCCAAGATATTGAGAAGTGAGAGAAGATATAATATTAACCATAGCCATGTCCATACAAGAACACTAGAATAGTACTAAACCTAGTTGTTCAAGTCAATATTTGATCTTGGAGGTGAGAACCCCATTCAATAGCAATACCTTAGGAAACCAATTCCATAATCATCACAACTTGGTATTAATTATAAACCCTAAGAATCTAGGATAAGTGTGATGAGAGGAATATTAAACAGGGAATAGTGAGGAATGAGTGGATCTAGTCTAATGCATGATTATACCTTGTAGACATAGATGATAAGTTAAACCCATATGATTAATAGGTCTCATCTATCACATAAAATAATAAGTATATCACTAGTAGTTAACCCCAAACCAATCCTCATGCCTTGTATGGAGGAGTAATGGCATTAAACCTGAACCTTGTTTATCCAAACACTTGAGACAAACCTAGCATTGCCTTGATACAATAATTCTAGCCTAGTGAGAAGGAGTAACCCTAGTCAATAAAACATGATACAAGCTTATGCCCATATCCTAAGCCTAGTTTTATATCACATGGGTGATCACTATTAAAACCCTAGACCATATTTGAATTTGAATCCAAGTCCCATTGGGATGATAAGTAGAACCCTGCCTTGCCTCATGCCTATTTATATTGCAATTTAATGAAGAGTATGCAAAACCATAAATCCTTTCACATAGGATCCACTTCACATAAAATGATAGGCCCTAACTTGTGTATCACGAATCCCAATTATATATCAAGCCATAGATACTTAAGGCCTAAATGTCAGTGGGTGATTGTAAAGTTTATTCAACCATTTTCTTAAACCCTAAAAACCATTATTCACATAAAATCATGAACCAATCCCATTTTCTTTACCATTTGCTAAGCCCTAGCCATAATTAAAATATGTAAACAATCCATATTGTTAAACCTAATAATATGTTCACTATGCACATGATCTAAATTTCAAATCCTTTTTAACATATTTGATTCTTAACTTAAAAAAGCAATTTAAAGGAATCCTAAATTCATAATTATTTTGAATTTTAAGTTGTGCCTCATAAGAAAACAAAATTAAACAATTATAAAATGGTTGTTTGAACACAAAACAATACAGTGAGTATCATTATCAATTTGTTATGTTATTCAAATATTTTAGAACCTGCAAAACAAAACAGATTTAGATTTGAATTCAAATAACAAAATTCAAAACAGAAAATAAAAACAGAAAAATAGAAAAGAGGGAAAAAGAAAAGAAGGCTCACCTAGCTTACCTGTACCACGCAGCCCAACGCGGCAGCCCAACATCGGCCCATCCTCGCGCAGAACCAGTCCAGATACCGTTTCGGTGTCTTTAAAATTCGTGCGAGAAGAAAGTATCATCGTCGTCGTCTCCGAGCTCGACAGCGCGGCATGATACGTCCCAAACGTATCTATAATTTCTTATGTTCCATGCTACTTTTATGATGATACTCACATGTTTTATACACATTATATGTCATTATTATGCATTTTCCGGCACTAACCTATTGACGAGATGCCGAAGAGCCGCTTGTTGTTTTCTGCTGTTTTTGGTTTCGTAAATCCTAGTAAGGAAATATTCTCGGAATTGGACGAAATCAACGCCCGGGGGGCTATTTTTACACGAAGCTTCCGGAAGACCGGAGGACTTACGAAGTGGGGCCACGAGGCGCCGCCACAACAGGGCGGCGCGGCCCGTGTGCCGGCCGCGCGGCCCCGGCGTGTGGGGCCCTCGTGTGGCCCCCGACCTGCCCTTCCGCCTACTTAAAGCCTTCGTCGCGAAACCCCCGCATCGAGAGCCACGATACGAAAAACCTTCCGGAGACGCCGCCGCCGCCAATCCCATCTCGGGGGATTCGGGAGATCGCCTCCGGCACCCTGCCGGAGAGAGGAATCATCTCCCGGAGGTCTCTTCATCACCATGATCGCCTCCGGATCGATGTGTGAGTAGTCCACCCCTGGACTATGGGTCCATAGCAGTAGCTAGATGATTGTCTTCTCCTCATTGTGCTATCATGTTAGATCTTGTGAGCTGCCTATCATGATCAAGATCATCTATTTGTAATCCTTCATGTTGTGTTTGTTGGGATCCGATGAATATTGAATACTATGTCAAGTTGATTATCAATCTATCTATATGTTATTTATGTTCTTGCATGCTCTCCGTTGCTAGTAGAGGCTCTGGCCAAGTTGATACTTGTAACTCCAAGAGGGAGTATTTATGCTCGATAGTGGGTTCATGCCTCCATTGAATGCGGGACGAGTGACGGAAAGTTCTAAGGTTGTGGATGTCTCTGTTGCCACTAGGGATAAAACATCGATGTTTTGTCTAAGGATATTTGTGTTGATTACATTACGCACCATACTTAATGCAATTGTCTCGTTGTTTACAACTTAATACTTGGAGGGGTTCGGATGATAACTCCGAAGGTGGACTTTTTAGGCATAGATGCATGCTTGGATAGCGGTCTATGTACTTTGTCGTAATGCCCCGATTAAATCTCATAGTACTCATCATGATATATGTATGTGCATTGTTATGCCTTCTTTATTTGTCAATTGCCCAACCGTAATTTGTTCACCCAACATCTGCTATCTTATGGGAGAGACACCGCTAGTGAACTGTGGACCCCGGTCCAATTCTTTACATCTGAAATACAATCTGCTGCAATTGTTCTTTACTATTCTTCGCAAACAACCATCATCATCCACACTATACATCTAATCCTTTGTTTACGACAAGCCGGTGAGATTGACAACCTCACTGTTACGTTGGGGCAAAGTATTTTGAGTGTGTTGTGCAGGTTCCACGTTGGCGCCGGAATCCCTGGTGTTGCGCCGCACTACACTCCGCCACCATCAACCTTCAACGTGCTTCTTGGCTCCTACTGGTTCGATAACCTTGGTTTCTTACTGAGGGAAAACTTGCTGCTGTGCGCATCATACCTTCCTCTTGGGGTTCCCAACAGACGTGTTAACTACGCGCAATCAAGCTCTTTTTCTGGCGCCGTTGCCGGGGAGATCAAGACACGCTGCAAGGGGAGTCTCCACTTCCAATCTTTTACTTTGTTTTTGTCTTGCTTTATTTTATTTACTACTTTGTTTGCTGCACTATATCAAAAACACAAAAAAATTAGTTGCTAGTTTTACTTTATTTACTGTCTTGCTCTCTATATAGAAAACACACAAAAAATTAGTTACTTGCATTTACTTTATTTAGTTTGCTTTATTTACTACTGCTAAAATGGGTACTGTTGAGAATACTAAGTTGTGTGACTTCACTAGCACAAATAATAATGATTTCCTATGCACACCTATTGCTCCACCTGCTACTACAGCGAGAATTCTTTGAAATCAAACCTCGCTTTACTCGAATCTTGTTATGAGAGAGCAATTTTCTGGTGTTAGTTCTGATGATGCTGCTGCCCATCTTAATAATTTTGTTGAACTATGTGAAATGCAAAAGTATAAGGATGTAGATGGTGACATTATAAAATTAGAATTGTTTCCTTTCTCCTTAAGAGGAAGAGCTAAAGATTGGTTGCTATCTCTACCTAGAAATAGTATTGATTCGTGGACTAAATGTAAGGATGCTTTTATTGGTAGTTATTATCCTCCCGCTAAAATTATATCTTTGAGAAGTAGCATAATGAATTTCAAGCAATTAGATAATGAACATGTTGCTCAAGCATGGGAGAGAATGAAATCTTTGGTAAAGAATTGCCCAACCCATGGACCGACTATTTGGATGATCATCCAAACCTTTTATGCAGGATTGAATTTTTCTTCGCGGAACCTATTGGATTCAGCTGCTGGAGGTACCTTTATGTCCATCACTTTGGGGGCGGCAACAAAGCTTCTTGATGATATGATGACAAATTACTCCGAATGGCACACGGAAAGAGCTCCACAAGGTAAGAAGGTAAATTCTGTTGAAGAAACCTCTTCCTTGAGTGATAAGATTGATGCTATTATGTCTATGCTTGTGAATGGTAGATCTAATGTTGATCCTAATAATGTTCCTTTAGCTTCACTGGTTGCCCAAGAAGAACATGTTGATGTGAATTTCATTAAAAATAATAATTTCAACAACAATGCTTATAGGAATAATTCGGTAACAACTATAGGCCATATCCTTTGCTAATGGTAATAGTTATGGTAATTCTTATGGGAATTCTTACAACAATAATAGGAGTGTACCCCCTGGTCTTGAATCCATGCTTAAAGAATTTATTAGTACACAAACTGCTTTTAACAAATCTGTTGAGGAAAAGCTTGATAAAATTGATATTCTTGCTTCTAAGGTTGATAGACTTGCCTCTGATGTTGATCTTTTAAAATTGAAAGTTAGGCCTAATAAGGATATTGATAATAAGATTGTCACTAGAGCAAATGCCATCCAAGTTCGAATTAATGAGAATATTAGATTGATGGCTGAATTGCATGCTAGGTGGGAAAGAGAAGAAAACGAAAAACTTGCTAAAGAGAATAATGTAGCTAAAGTTTGGACTATTACCACCACTAGTAATGATAATGCTTCACATGTTGCTACATCTCCTACTATCAATGGTAAAATAATTGGTGTTGGCAATGTTTCTAATCCTAGTGCAAAGCGTGCAAAATTACCTGAAACTGCTAAAACTGCTGAAACTGCTTGTGATAAAACTGCTGAAATTTTTCAAAATGTTGGGGACAATGATTCCATTGCTGTAGGTCATAATGATTTAGACTTTGATGATTGTCACATCTCTGAAGTTATAAAGTTCTTACAAAAACTTGCTAAAAGTCCCAATGCTAGTGCTATTAATTTGGCCTTTACAAAACATATTACAAATGCTCTCATAAAAGCTAGAGAAGAGAAACTAAAACTTGAAACCTATATTCCTAGGAAGTTAGAAGATGGTTGGGAGCCCATCATTAAGATGAGGGTCAATGATTTTGATTGTAATGCTTGATGTGATCTTGGTGCAAGTATTTACGTTATGCCTAAGAAAATTTATGATATGCTTGACTTGCCACCATTGAAGAATTGTTATTTGGATGTTAATCTTGTTAATAATGCTATAAAGAAACCTTTGGGGAGGATTGATAATGTTCGTATTATGGTTAACAATAACCTTGTCCCCGTTGATTTTGTAGTTTTGGATATTGAATGCAATGCATCTTGCCCCATTATATTGGGAAGACCTTTTCTTCGAACTGTTGGTGCCACCATTGATATGAAGGAAGGTAATATTAAATATCAATTTCCTCTCAAGAAAGGTATGGAACACTTCCCTAGAAAGAGAATGAAGTTACCTTATGATTCTATTATTAGAACAAGTTATGATGTTGATGCTTCGTCTCTTGATAATACTTGATACACACTTTCTGCGCCTAGGCGAAAGGCGTTAAAAAAGCGCTTATGGGAGACAACCCATTATTTTACTTCGCACTTTGTTTTATATTTGAGTCTTGGAAGTTGTTTACTACTGTAGCAACCTCTCCTTATCTTTATTTTAATGCATTGTTGTGCCAAGTAAAGTCTTTGATAGTAAAGTCAATACTAGATTTGGATTACTGCGCAGAAACAGATTTCTTGCTGTCACGAATTTCGACCTGCCTCTCTGTAGGTAGCTCAGAAAAATCTGCCAATTTACGTGCGTGATCCTCAGATATGTACGCAACTCATTCAATTTGGACATTTTCATTTGAGCAAGTCTGGTGCCTCAATAAAATCCGTCTTTACGGATCGTTCGTTTTGACTGATTCTGCCTTTTATTTCGCATTGCCTGTTTTGCTATGTTTGATGGATTTCTTTGTTCCATTAACTTTCGGTAGCATTGTGCAATGTCCGGAAGTGTTAAGAATGATTATGTCACCTCTGAATATATGAATTATGCACTGACCCTCTAATGAGTTTGTTTCGAGTTTGGTGTGGAGGAAGTTTTCAAGGGTCAAGAGAGGAGGATGATACAATATGATCAAGAAGAGTGAAAAGTCTAAGCTTGGGGATGCCCAAAGCATCCCTTCTTCATCGACAACTTATCAGGTTCCTCTAGTGAAACTATATTTTTATTCCGTCACATCTTATGTGCTTTACTTGGAGCGTCTGTTTGTTTTTATTTTTGTTTTGTTTGAATAAAATCGGATCCTAGCATTCTTTGTTTGGGAGAGAGACACGCTCCGCTGTTTCGTATGAACAAATATGTTCTTAGCTTTATCTTTAATGTTCATTGCGAAAGTTGGACTATTTCATTCACTGTTATACGGTTGGAAACGGAAAATGTTGCATGTGGTAAATCGTTTAATGTCTTGAATAATGTGATACTTGGAAATTGTTGAGCTCATATAGATCTTGTTTAAGCTCTTGCATCATGTATCTTGTACTCATTAATGAATAACTACATAGAGCTTGTTAAAATTTGGTTCGCATGATTGATCTCTAGAGTCTAGATATTTTCTGGTTGAGGTGTTTGAACAACAAGGAGACAATGTAAAGTCTTATAATAGATACAATATGTTCATATGTGAGCTTTGCTGCACCTTTTATACTTGAGTTTGCTTCAAACAACCTTGCTAGCCTAGTCTTGTATTGAGAGGAATTCTTCTCGTGCATCCAAATCCTTGAGCCAATAACTATGACATTTGTGTCCACCATACCTACCTACCACATGGTATTTCTCCGCCATTCCAAAGTACATTACTTGAGTGCTACCTTTAAAACTTCTATTCTTTGCCTTTGCAATATATAGCTCATGGGACAAATAGCCTTAAAAACTATTGTGGTGAAGAATATGTACTTATGTGTCTTATTTCTTAATAAGTTGCTTGTTGAGCGGTAACCATGTTTTCTGGGGACGCCATTAACTCTTTTACCTTTGTTGAATATCATGTGAGTTGCTATGCATGTTCGTCTTGTCTGAAGTAAGGGCGGTTCTGATACGTCCATTTTGCATCACTATTTATATCATAATTTGCTGTTATTCATTGATATATTTCATATTTGGAGATGATACTTATGTTATTTCATCTATTTTGCATGTTTCATGATTATTTGAGGATCGCGCACCGGAGCCAGGATTCTGCTGGAAAAAGCACCGTCAGAATGCAATATTTCGGAAGATGAACAGTTGACGGAAATTATATGAAAAATCCTATTTTTCCAGAAGTCAAAGGGAGCCAGAAGGGGGAGCTGAGGGGACCCGAGGTGGGCCCACCTCCTAGGCCGGCGCGGCCCAAGGCCTGGCCGCGCCGCCCTGTGAGGAGGGGCCCCACAGCCCCCTCTCGCCTCCTTTTCTTCGCGTACGTCTTTGTCCCGAAAACCTAAGCCCTAGAGGATAGTCGCGAAGAGTCACAGCCGCCTCTGCGGGCCGAAGAACACCAGAGAGAAAAGAGCTCTCCGGCAGACTGAAATCTGCCGGGGAAATTCCCTCCCGGAGGGGGAAATCGACGCCATCGTCACCGTCATCGAGCTGGACATCATCTCCATCATCATCATCATCAGCATCATCATCATCACCACCATCTCCACCGCTGCACCTCGTCACCGCTGTAACAATTTGGGTTTGATCTTGATTGTTTGATAGGGGAAACTCTCCCGGTGTTGATTTCTACTTGTTATTGATGCTATTGAGTGAAACTATTGAACCAAGGTTTATGTTCAGATTGTTATTCATCATCATATCACCTCTGATCGTGTTCCATATGATGTCTCGTGAGTAGTTCGTTTAGATCTTGAGGACATGGGTGAAGTCTAAATGTTAGTAGTGAATTATGTTGGTTAGTATTCAATGTTGTGATATTTAAGTTGTTGTGTTATTCTTCTAGTGGTATCATGTGAACGTCGACTACATGATACTTCACCATTTATGGGCCTAGGGGAGTGCATCTTGTATTCGGTTGCTAATTGCGGGGTTGCCGGAGTGACGAAACCTAAACCCCCGTTAGTATATCGATGCAGGAGGGATAGCAGGATCTCAGAGTTTAAGGCTGTGGTTAGATTTATCTTAATTACTTTCTTGTAGTTACGGATGCTTGCAAGGGGTATAATCGCAAGTATGTATCAGTCCTAGGAAGGGCGGTGCATTAGCATAGGTTCACCCACACAACACTTATCAAAACAATGAAGATTAATCAGCTATATGAAGCGAAAGCACTAGACTAAATTCCCGTGTGTCCTCAAGAACGTTTGGTCATTATAAGTAAACAAACCGGCTTGTCCTTTGTGCTAAAAAGGATTGGGCCACTCGCTGCAATTATTTCTCTCGCACTTTACCTACTTGTACTTATTTCATCTGCTATATCAAAACCCCCTGAATACTTGTCTGTGAGCATTTACAGTGAATCCTTCATCGAAACTGCTTGTCAACACCTTCCGCTCCTCGTTGGGATCGACATTCTTACTTATCGAAGATACTACGATACACCCCTATACTTGTGGGTCATCAAGACTATTTTCTGGCGCCGTTGCCGGGGAGTGAAGCGCTATTGGTATTGCTATGGATGAAGTTAGGAAGAAACTATTCTCTATATCGCTGTCTGGTAAAGCAGCGCACTGGTATAAATTGCTGAAGAATAGGGATTCTCTTGATTGGGAGGACATTGTGCCTTTATTTTATTCCAAATTCTATCCTCCAAGTGAAATTCACAAAGATCGGAACCGCATATATAATTTCCGGCCTCATGATGGAGAAAGTATTGCCCAAGCTTGGGGAGATTGAAGTCTTTAATGCTCAAATGCCCCATTCATGAGCTTCCCGGTAATATTATTATTGATAATTTCTATGCAAGATTGTCTTTTCAAGATAAGACTTTGCTTGGATACTTCTTGTTCCGGATCATTTACTCGCAATAAAGAAGAGTTTAAAAGGGACCTTCTTGATCGGATCCAGGAGAATACTGAAGGATGGGAGAACGACAAAGATAGAGAGTCAGGTATAAACTTTGATTATAAACGCATTGAAGTTTTTATGGATACTGATAAATTTCGTAATATTAGTGCTACTTATGGTCTTGATTCTCGATCAAGTCGT
>NC_061508.1:139920146-139937039 GCF_022539505.1 Lolium rigidum
GCTTTGATTTCGTCAATTCCGAGAATATTTCGTTACTAGGATTTACGAAACCAAAAACAGCTGAAGACAACGACGGCACTTCGGCATCTTGTTAATAGGTTAGTTCCGAGAAAATGCACGAATATGACATAAAGTGTGCATAAAACATGTAGGTATCATCAATAATATGGCATAGAACATAAGAAATTATCGATACGTCGGAGACGTATCAAGCATCCCCAAGCTTAGTTACGCTCGTCCGAGCGAGTAAAACGATAACAAAGATAATTTCTGAAGTGATATGCCATCATAACCTTGATCATACTATTTGTAAACATATGTAGTGGATGCAGCGATCAAAACAATGGTGATGACATGAGTAAACAAGTGAATCATAAAGCAAAGACTTTTCATGAATAGTACTTCAAGACAAGTATTAATAAGTCTTGCATAAGAGTTAACTCATAAAGCAATAAATCAAAGTAAAGGTATTGAAGCAACACAAAGGAAGATTAAGTTTCAGCGGTTGCTTTCAACTTGTAACATGTATATCTCATGGATAATTGTCAACATAGAGTAATATAACAAGTACAATATGCAAGTATGTAAGAATCAATGCACGGTTCACACAAGTGTTTGCTTCTTGAGGTGGAGAGAAATAGGTGAGCTGACTCAACATAAAAGTAAAGAGAATGGTCCTTCAAAGAGGAAAGCATCGATTGCTATATTTGTGCTAGAGCTTTTATTTTGAAAACATGAAACAATTTTGTCAACGGTAGTAATAAAGCATATGAGTTATGTACAGTATATCTTACAAGTTGCAAGTCTCATGCATAGTATACTAATAGTGCCCGCACCTTGTCCTAATTAACTTGGACTACCGGATCTTTGCAATGCACATGTTTTGACCAAGTGTCACAATGGGGTACCTCCATGCCGCCTGTACAAAGGTCTAAGGAGAAAGCTCGCATTTTGGATTTCTCGCTTTTGATTATTCTCAACTTAGACATCCATACCGGGACAACATGGACAACGAGATAATGGACTCCTCTTTTATGCATAAGCATGTGGCAACAATTATTATTCTCATATGAGATTGAGGATATGTGTCCAAACTGAAACTTCCACCATGAATCATGGCTTTAGTTAGCGGCCCAAAGTTCTTCTCTAACAATATGCATGCTCCAACCATGAAGGTGGTAGATCTCTCTTGCTTCGAGACAAGACGGACATGCATAGCAACTCACATGATATCCAACAAAGAATAGTTGATGGCGTCCCCGAAACATGGTTACCGCTCAACAAGCAACTTAATAAGAGATAAAGTGCATAAGTACATATTCAATACTACAATAGTTTTTAAGCTATTTGTCCCATGAGCTATATATTGCAAAGGTGAATGATGGAATTTTAAAGGTAGCACTCAAGCAATTTACTTTGGAATGGCGGATAAATACCATGTAGTAGGTAGGTATGGTGGACACAAATGGCATAGTGGTTGGCTCAAGTATTTTGGATGCATGAGAAGTATTCCCTCTCGATACAAGGTTTAGGCTAGCAAGGTTATTTGAAACAAACACAAGGATGAACGGTACAGCAAAACTCACATAAAAGACATATGGTAAACATTATAAGACTCCATACCGTCTTCCTTGTTGTTCAAAACTCAATACTAGATGTTATCTAGACTCTAGAGAAACCAAATATGCAAACCAAATTAGCAAGCTCTAAGTATTTCTTCATTAATGGGTGCAAAGTATATGATGCAAGAGCTTAAACATGAGCACAACAATTGCCAAGTATCAAATTATCCAAGACATTTTAGAGTTACTACATGTAGCATTTTCCAATTCCAACCATA
This sequence comes from Lolium rigidum, assembly GCF_022539505.1. Lineage (NCBI taxonomy): Eukaryota > Viridiplantae > Streptophyta > Magnoliopsida > Poales > Poaceae > Lolium > Lolium rigidum. Next base: position 139,921,987 of record NC_061508.1, read on the forward strand.
TAACAATTTAACGAAGGAGAAACTTCGCCATGAATACTATGAGTAGAGCCTAAGGACATATTTGTCCATATGCAACAGCGGAGCGTGTCTCTCTCCCATAAAGTGAATGCTAGGATCCATTTTATTCAAACAAAACAAAAACAAAAACAAACAGACGCTCCAAGCAAAGTACATAAGATGTGGCCGAATAAAAATATAGTTTCAGGGGAGGAACCTGATAATGTTGTCGATGAAGAAGGGGATGCCTTGGGCATCCCCAAGCTTAGACAGCTTGAGTCTTCTTAATATATGCAGGGGTGAACCACGGGGCATCCCCAAGCTTAGAGCTTTCACTCTCCTTAATCATATTGCATCATACTCCTCTCTTGATCCTTGAAAACTTCCTCCACACCAAACTCGAAACAACTCATTAGAGGGTTAGTGCATAATAAAAATTCACATGTTCAGAGGTGACACAATCATTCTTAACACTTCTGGACATTGCATAAAGCTACTGGACATTAATGGATCAAAGAAATTCATCCAACATAGCAAAAGAGGCAATGCGAAATAAAAGACAGAATCTGTCAAAACAGAACAGTCCGTAAAGATGGATTTTATTAGGCCACCAGACTTGCTCAAATGAAAATGCTCAAATTGAATGAAAGTTGCGTACATATCTGAGGATCATGCTCGTAAATTGGCATAATTTTCTGAGCTACCTACGAGGAGATAGACCCAGATTCGTGACAACAAAGAATTCCGAAGCTGCGCAGATAATCCAAATCTAGTACTTACTTTTCTATCAAAGACTTTACTTGGCACAACAAAACATAAAACTAAGATAAGGAGAGGTTGCTACAGTAGTAAACAACTTCCAAGACACAAAATATAAAACAAAGTACTGTAGGTAAAAACATGGGTTGTCTCCCATAAGCGCTTTTCTTTAACGCCTTTCGACTAGGCGCGAAAGTGTATCTCAAGTAACATCGAAGGATGAAGCATCAACATCATAATTTGTTCTAATAATAGAATCATAAGGTACCTTCATTCTCTTTCTAGGGAAGTGTTCCATACCTTTCTTGAGAGGAAATTGATATTTAATATTACCTTCCTTCATATCAATAGTAGCACCAACGGTTCGAAGAAAAGGTCTTCCCAATATAATGGGGCAAGATGCATTGCATTCAATATCCAAGACAACAAAATCAACGGGGACAAGGTTATTGTTAACCATAATATGAACATTATCAACTTTCCCCAAAGGTTTCTTTTTAGCATTATCGGCGAGATTAACATCCAAATAACAATTTTTCAATGGTGGCAAGTCAAGCATATCATAGACTTTTTTAGGCATAACGAAATACTTGCACCAAGATCACATAAGGCATTACAATCAAAATCTTTGACTCTCATTTTAATGATGGGCTCCCAACCATCCTCTAGCTTTCTAGGAATAGAAGTTTCAAGTTTTAGTTTCTCTTCTCTAGCTTTTATGAGAGCATTTGTAATATGTTTTGTGAAAGCCAAATTTATAGCGCTAGCATTGGGACTCTTAGCAAGTTTTTGCAAGAACTTTATAACTTCAGAGATGTGGCAATCATCAAAATCTAAATCATTACAATCTAAAGCAATGGGATTATCATCCCCAAGGTTGGAAAAAATTTCAGCGGTTTTATCACAAGCAATTTCGGCGGTTTAGCGAGTTTCGGGTAATTTTGCGCGCTTTGCACTAGGAGTAGAAGCTTTGCTAACACCAATTATTTTATCATGGATAGTAGGAGGTGCAGCAACATATGAATCATTAGCATTGCTAGTGGTGGTAATAGTCCAAACTTTAGCTACATTTTCCTTTTTAGCTAGTTTTTCATTTTCTTCTCTATCCCACCTAGCACGCAGTTCAGCCATTAATCTTATATTCTCATTAATTCTAACTTGGATGGCATTTGCTGTAGTAGTAATTTTATCATCTAAATCCTCAGGTTTAGCAGCCATTTTATTAATTAAAGAAGATTGTGATGCGGACATGTATGAGATTCGGTTTTCGGCATCGGCAAGTTTAGTTTGCAACTCAGAGATCTCCCTATTCAGATTTTCAAGTTGATTCCCTATATTCTTCAACAAGGTAGATTGCTCATTCATTGTTTTAGTAAACAATTTATTTTGCTCATATTGTGATTGCATGAAGCTCTTAGTGGATCTTTCAATTTCCAACATCTTCTCTTCATTAGGTGAAACATATCTACCATGAGAATTACCATTAGCAAGGATATGGCCTAGAATCATTATAATTGTTATTTTTAATGAAATTTACATCAACATGTTCTTCTTGAGCAACCAATGACGCTAACGGAACATTATTATAATTAACATTAGGCCTACCATTTGCAAGCATAGACATAATAGCATCAATCTTATCACTCAAGGAGGAGGTTTCTTCGACGAAATTTACCTTCTTACCTTGTGGAGCTCTTTCCAGTGTGCCATTCGGAGTAATTAACCATCATATTATCAAGAAGCTTTGTTGCTTCACCAAGAGTGATGGACATAAAGGTACCTCCAGCAACTGAATCCAATAAATTCCGCGAAGAAAAATTTAGTCCTGCATAGAAGGTTTGGATGATCATCCAAGTAGTCGGTCCATGGGTTGGGCAATTTTTAACCGAGAGATTTCATTCTTTCCCAAGCTTGAGCAACATGTTCATTATCTAATTGTTTAAAATTCATTATGCTACTCCTCAAAGATATAATTTTAGCGGGGGGATAATATCTACCAATAAAAGCATCCTTGCATTTAGTCCATGAATCAATACTATTCTTAGGCGAGAGATAGCAACCAATCTTTAGCTCGTTCCTCTTAATGAGAAAGGGAACAATTTTAATTTTATAATGTCACCATCTACATCTTTATATTTTTGCATTTCACATAGTTCAACAAAATTATTGAGATGGGCAGCGAGCATCATCGGAACTAACACCGGAAAATTGCTCTCGCATAACAAGATTAAGTAAAGCGAGGTTTAATTTCAAAGAATTCCGCTTGTAGTAGCGAGGTGGAGCAATAGGTGTGCATAAGAAATCATTATTATTTGTGCTAGTGAAGTCACACAACTTAGTATTTTCAGGGTTGGCCATTTTAGCAATAGTAAATAAAGCAAACTAGATAAAGTAAATGCAAGTAGACTAATTTTTTTGTGTTTATGATATAGCAAACAAGACAGTAAATAAAGTAAAGCTAGCAACTAATTTTTTTGTGTTTTGATATAATGCAGCAAACAAAGTAGTAAATAAAATAAAGCAAGACAAAAACAAAGTAAAGAGATTGAGAAGTGGAGACTCCCCCTGCGGCGTGTCTTGATCTCCCCGACAACGGCGCCGAAATTTGTCTTTGGCGCAAAGTTGACGTGGGAGTTAGAGATCCCTGTGGTGTAACTTTTCTTCGGTTCACGCAACGAGCGCCAGAAATTTTCTTGATGCGCGTGGTTGACGTATTGTCTTTTCGTTCGACACGCGTCCGTTGGGAACCCCAAGAGGAAGGTATGATGCGCACAGCAGCAAGTTTTCCCTCAGAAAGAAACCAAGGTTTATCGAACCAGGAGGAGCCAAGAAGCACGTTGAAGGTTGATGGCGGCGGGATGTAGTGCGGCGCAACACCGGAGATTCGGCGCCAACGTGGAACCTGCACAACACAACCAAAGTACTTTGCCCCAACGAAACGGTGAGGTTGTCAATCTCACCGGCTTCTGTCGTAACAAAGGATTAACCGTATTGTGTGGAAGATGATTTGTTTGCAGAGAAAACAGTAAAACAAGTATTGCGACAGATTTGTATTTCAGTATTAAAGAATGGACCGGGGTCCACGAGTTCACTAGAGGTGTCTCTCCCATAAGATAAAAGCATGTTGGGTGAACAAATTACGAGTCGGGCAATTGACAAATAGAGAGAGCATAACAATGCACATACATGACATGATAAGTATAGTGAGATTTAATTGGGCATTACGACAAAGTACATAGACCGCCATCCAACTGCATCTATGCCTAAAAAGTCCACCTTCGAGGTTATCATCCGAACCCCCTCCGGTATTAAGTTGCTAACAACGGACAATTGCATTAAGTATGGTGCGTAATGTAATCAACAACTACATCCTCGGACATAGCGCCAATGTTTTATCCCTAGTGGCAACAGCACAACACAACCTTAGAACTTTTCGTCACTCGTCCCGGGTGTCAATGCAGGCATGAACCCACTATCGAGCATAAATACTCCCTCTTGGAGTTAAAAGTAAAAACTTGGCCGAGCCTCTACTAGAAATGGAGAGCATGCAAGATCATAAACAACACATGTATAATAACTTGATAATTAACATGACATAGTATTCTCTATCCATCGGATCCCGACAAACACAACATATAGAATTATAAATAGATGATCTTGATCATGTTAGGCAGCTCACAAGATCCAACAATGAAGCACAATGAGGAGAAGACAACCATCTAGCTACTGCTATGGACCCATAGTCCGGGGGTGAACTACTCACTCATCACTCCGGAGGCGACCATGGCGGTGTAGAGTCCTCCGGGAGATGATTCCCCTCTCCGGCAGGGTGCGGAGGCGATCTGCTAGATCCCCCGAGATGGGATCGGCGGCGACGGCGTCTCGGTGATGTTTTCCGTATCGTGGCTCTCGGTGCCGGGGGTTTCGTCACGGAGGCTTTAAGTAGGCGGAAGGGCAAGTCAAGAGGCGGCACGGGGGGCCCACACCATAGGCCGGCGCGGCCGGGGGTGGGGCCGCGCCGCCTAGGGTTTGGCCACCCCGTGGCCCCTCTTCGTCTCGTCTTCGGACTTCGGAAGCTTCGTGGAAAAATAGGCCCACGGGCTTTGATTTCGTCCAATTCCGAGAATATTTCGTTACTAGGATTTACGAAACCAAAAACAGCAAAGACAGCAAGCGGCACTTCGACATCTTGTTAATAGGTTAGTTCCAGAAAATGCAAGAATATGACATAAAGTGTGCATAAAACATGTAGGTATCATCAATAATATGGCATAGAACATAAGAAATTATCGATACGTCGGAGACGTATCAGATGCGCACAGCAGTAAGTTTTCCCTCAGTAAGAAACCAAGGTTATCGAACCAGTAGGAGATGAAGGCCACGTGAAGGTTGTTGGTGAAGGAGTGTAGTGCGGCGCAACACCAGGGATTCCGGCGCCAACGTGGAACCTACACAACACAATCAAAATATTTTGCCCCAACTTAACAGTGAGGTTGTCAATCTCACCGGCTTGCTGTAAACAAAGGATTAAACATATGGTGTGGAGAATGATGTTTGTTTGCAAAGAACAACAGAGAACAATGATTGCGATAGATTGTATTTCAGATGTAAAAGAATGGACCGGGGTCCACGGTTCACTAGTGGTGTCTCTCCAATAAGATAAATAGCATGTTGGGTGAACAAATTACAGTTGGGCAATTGACAAATAGAGAGGGCATAGCAATGCACATACATATCATGATGACTACTATGAGATTTACTTAGGGCATTACGACAAAGAACATAGGCCGCTATCCAGCATGCATCTATACCTAAAAAGTCCAACTTCGGGTTAGCATCCGCACCCCTTCCATTATTAAGTTGCAAACAACAGACAATTGCATTAAGTATTGTGCGTAATGTAACAATACAAATATCCTTAGACAAAGCATTGATGTTTTATCCCTAGTGGCAACAGCACATCCACAACCTTAGAACTTTCTGTCACTGTCCCAGATTCAATGGAGGCATGAACCCACTATCTAGCATAAATACTCCCTCTTGGAGTTACAAGTATCAACTTGGCCAGAGCCTCTACTAGCAACGGAGAGCATGCAAGATCATAACCAACACATATATGATAGATCGATAATCAACTTGACATAGTATTCCATATTCATCGGATCCCAACAAACACAACATGTAGCATTACAAATAGATGATCTTGATCATGATAGGCATCTCACAAGATCAAAACATGATAGCACAAGAGGAGAAGACAACCATCTAGCTACTGCTATGGACCCATAGTCCAAGGATGAACTACTCACGCATCAGTCCGGAGGCGGGCATGGTGATGTAGAGCCCTCCGGTGATGATTCCCCTCTCCGGCAGGGTGCCGGAGGCGATCTTCAGAACCCCCCGAGGTAGGGTTGACGGTGGCAGCGTCTCAGTATGTTTTCTCGTATCGTGGCTCTTGGTACTAGGGTTTTCGCGACGGAGAGATTATATAGGCGAAGGGGAAGAGTCGGGGGACGCTCGAGGGGCCCACCCCGTATGGCGGCGCGGCCAGGGGTGGGGCCGCGCCCCCTATGGTGTGGCCGCCTCGTGCCCCCTCTCCGTCTCCTCTTCGGTGTTCTGGAAGGCTCCGTGGAAAATAAGACCGTGGGCTTTTGTTTTGTCCAATTCCGAGAATATTTCCTGTGTAGGATTTCGAAACCAAAAACAGCAGAAAACAGAAGCGACGCTTCGGCATCTTGTTAATAGGTTAGTGCCGGAAAATGCATCAAAATGATATAAAGTGTATATAAAACATGTGAGTATTGTCATAAAACTAGCATGGAACATAAGAAATTATAGATACGTTTGAGACGTATCAAATCTCCAAAGATCAAGAGCTTTGGTTGGGTGGAGGATAAGATCTTGCAAATCTTGTGTTCTTGAGGTGGCTCTAATGGTGGTGAAGCTTGGCAGATTTTTATGCAATAATTGAGAAGGTTGGAAGGAGGAAGAAGGGGGGTATAAATACCCCCTCTCAAAATCCAGCCGTTGGAGACTTTCGAGGGCCGGATAATCCGGCCTAAGTTGGGGCCGGATAATCCGCCCCCCCCCCCCCAAAAAGTCCGGCCCTGTGAAATTCCGGGCAAAAGTCCGGCCAAAAATCCGGCCCATGTCCAGGGGAGTACTGAGCCACTTCTCCAAAAGTCCTTAGAATATCCGGCCCGGTGAAAGTTTTTCTGCTTTCTTTTGTCTTGTTTTTCCACACAAGACACCCATATACATGTATATATATAATCTCTGCACCACTTCATCAAACATTATTGTATCACATATATTGACATCAAACACTCCAAAACATAATGTGAGAGATGTTCTTTCAATCTCCCCCTTTTTGGTGTTTGATGACAATATACGGATTTGCAAGAAAAAACACTATAGAGAACAAGCATGTTGGCAAAATATAGAGGCACTCCCCCTACATGTGTGCATACAATTAATTTGCATTTGTATACAAATGCACAACATATAGGTGCGAGGTGCCTCAACACAAGAGGTATCCAACATGAGCTCAAACAGGAGACATAGGCAAATATATAGATGAGACAAGGTGAGAGAGATCATACCCATATGGAGATATATAATACCGGATATATGTAAATACCACACCATATCGTAAACCTTGGTATCAACATATAGAATTTCAAAAACCTTAACATAATGTCTCACAACCACACATAACACATAGTTTTGAACGAACAAACCAAGCCAAATAGTTCAAATAAATGACATAAAAGAGGACACAAGCGATAAAAGAATGGTAAACGCATATGCTTGTGCCCTACCCAAGCAAATCTTGTAGAGAAGGCCTAATAGAACACTTCTCCCCCTTTGCCATCGAGACGCCAAAATGGGGAAAAGCGCGATGCTACACGCCCCGTGGAGATCACTCGGAGTCCGTCTCGGAGACATACTCATCATCACTGTCAGCAGCAGGAGGAGAGTCGCGAGCGATGTCGGCCCTCTGAATACTCTGCTCAAGATCAGTCCATGGAACCTGGGAAGAGTGCCACCCACTGTAAGCGGGGTGAACTGGAGGCTGAGGCGGAGGACCTTGCTCACCACTGAGCCTGTGAAGAATAACCGCCTGAGTATGCTGAATCTCTGAGCGCTGACGGCTGGCCTCATAGTTTTCCTTGTGAATCTCAATGTTCATGCACAGAACATTGTGCTGAAACCAAGTAAGTTTCTTCACATTCTTCTGAATCACCGGGGTAGCAACAGGGTGACCGGGTGCATAGCCACTAGAGCGGGCATCTCCCATAAAGGAGCCAGAAGCAGGTGCAGCATGGGGAACTGGCTTCTTCTTGTAGGCTTTCTTGACAGTGTGACTCTCGGTAGGGAATCGACCCAAGTCTTTAGTAAGGGAAGCAGTGTTGTTGATGAGAAGCTGAATATATGGAGCATAGGGCATAGTGGTCCGGGAGACCATAGCATCATGAATCTCATGAAAGATGAAGTCCATGATATCAAGAGTGAAGTCTAATTCCTCATCACCATCACGAGCACACTGAAAGGCGAGATGCATAAGGTCCACAAGAGCTCCACGGATAGCATCATTGTTTCCACCACTTGGAGCAATGGTGGCTCGAAAGAAGCGGAGGAGCTGACCATAGATAAGAAGGAGCCCCTTGGTAGAGCCAACAGTTTCAGACTCGTCATAGAGATCAAATAGCACCATCTAATCCGTCTTTTAAGGGCCATGGAGGCGGTGACCAACTTCCGCGGGAAGACCAAGAATCGAAGCAAACCGGCGCAAAGTTGCCTCACATTGGGTGGAGCCTGTCATCCATTGCAAAGTGCGCTCTTCATCCTTCTTGAAGGCAAGTGTAGCAAAGAATTGCTTGATCAACTTAGGACTGTAGTCACACTAAATCTTCATAAGATCCTGCAAACCCATCCTTCCAGTGACCCAAATGGCATCCTCAAAGTGATTGTTCACAGCCAGAAGCTCCACATTAATTGCTTGCATAGGTCTCACTTTATTCATAGGTTCATATATATCCTTGAAGATGTACTCCTGCTCCATGCACCAGAAGCGCTTGTCCTCAATATCATCATCCCTCTCAATGTCTTCATACCAGTTCTTCTGTCGGATAGCAACATAAGAGATACTATCCATGGTCTTGTAGTTTTCCCTAGTTGCATTGCCTTTCCGCCTCAGAGTGGCGGACTTGCGAGGAGCATTCTGTGCAAACTCGTCACTCGACCTTGAAGTCCTAGTACGCCTCCGAGAACCACCTGTGATAGAATAAGATGGATAGCAAAGAGAAGATTGTAACACCCCAACTTTTGCAACCTTGTTTAGTTATCCATAATGCAAAAATCAGGGGGAACAAAAACTTTTCTTAAGACTAATTAGATGAATTGCCTTGATCTGTTTGTTATGATGAATTGTTTTGATCTGCTGGTAGATGTATTGTCTAGTTTTGATTGTTGAGTTTTGTTTTGAGCTACCTCAAAGAACAACACCTCTAGTGGTAAAATCATCCTTGAATTCAAAACTTGATATCATCTACCCCTTAATACATCCTTCTCCCTTACCCTAGTCAAAAACCCTAAGGCATCATAAATTTGGCTAAGTCCTAAAATATGTTTAAGGTTCCATTTTGGAACCCCTGGATTAGGGCACCTCTTGCCATCTAAGGCAATACACTTGGTCCTAGACCTACCTTATCATGAGTACTTCCCAACCATGTCCTTGCCTTGAACCAAATCTCTCTTATACCCAATTATCCTTGCTGATTTTAAAGCCAAGTCAATAAGACGTTTTGGCAGGCTTAAAATGTTCAAACTTTGGCAGTTGATCTTTGAGCACCCCCAACTGTTATTGGTGATCCCAATGCATGGATCCCATCTTTACAACACCCTCTACCACTTCCACGTCTTGCATGTCCTATTCTACCTTTAAAATTCTTATTTTCACTTGATCTTCTACCCTATCCAGAGTATTAGCTCTAGATCACTTCTCCCTCTTTTACCTTTTGTTTCTCTTTTATCTAGTTGAATCTTCACAAAACCAAGTGTGGAGATGATTGCTACATTGTGTAATAATCATCTACCCTTGAGATCTTTCCCCCAAAATGTATTCTTACTTTCATAAAAAAAAACATTTCAAAAACCCTATTTAATTTCTTCTCTAGTTTCTCATCACCAAACTACTTCTAGTTTTATCAAACCCTTTCAAACAATTTTATCAAATAAAATAGGAAAAGTGAGTGGAATTTTAGACCACCTTATTTTCCACCCAAAAATAATTATTCTCTTGTTTTATTTTCTCTTCACCAAAATGCATGGTACACATGCCTTTCTTGCACTTTGCTTTACCAAATAAGTTTTGAGAAAGTTCCACTTAGCCTTATCTTGCAAATGAGCCATATCCTCTTTCCATCTCTATTTCAAGAAGCTCTTTCAAAAACCTTTTCTCCGCACTTGACTCCCCCATTCAAGATTTTCTTTACCTTCATTCACTTGGAAAATAGTGCTTTTATCACTCCTTGTAATCCATGCAAAATCACTATGCGTTGAGCCTAGATCACCTCTAAAGCCTTTATGTCTTGAGTGTTTGGGAATCCCCCAAAAATATCACCACTTCCACTACCATTTTTTTTTCCTCTTCATGAATCAAGTGAACATCATTGATGTCTACGGGTGCTTCTATTCTTGTAGACAGTGTTGGGCCTCCAAGAGCAGAGGTTTGTAGAACAGCAGCAAGTTTCCCTTAAGTGGATCACCCAAGGTTTATCGAACTCAGGGAGGAAGAGGTCAAAGATATCCCTCTCATGCAACCCTGCAACCACAAAGCAAGAAGTCTCTTGTGTCCCCAACACACCTAATAGGTGCACTAGTTCGGCGAAGAGATAGTGAAATACAGGTGGTATGAATAAGTATGAGCAGTAGTAACGGCGCCGGAAAAGTGCTTGCTGGCGTGTGGTTGATGGTGGTAATATTGCAGGAAGTACGGATGCGGTAAAACGAGTAAACAAGCAGCGATAGCAGTATTTAGGAACAAGGCCTAGGGATCATACTTTCACTAGTGGACACTCTCAACATTGATCACAAAACAGAATAAATAGATAGATGCTAGACTCTACACTCTCTTGTTGGATGATGAACACCACTAAGCTGTGTAGGATTACACGAACCCTCAATGCCGGAGTTAACAAGCTCCACAATATTCGATGTTCATGTTTAAATAACCTTAGAGTGCATGACAGATGAACACAACTAAACCAAGTACTAACATAGCATGCACACTGTCACCTTCACACTATGAAAGGAGGAATAGATCACATCAATACTATCATAGCAATAGTTAACTTCATAATCTACAAGAGATCACAATCATAGCCTACGCCAAGTACTACACGATGCACACACTGTCACCATTACACCGTGCGGGAGGAATAAACTACTTTAATAACATCACTAGAGTAGCACACGGATAAATTGTGATACAAAACACATTGCAATCATAAAGAGATATAAATAAGCACTTCACTATGCCATTCATAACGGTGAATAAGTATTCTGTGAAATATAGCCTAAGAGACCCACACGGTGCACACACTGTCACCTTTACACACGTGGGACAAGGAGTCTCCGGAGATCACATAAGTAAAACCCACTTGACTAGCATAATGACATCTAGATTACAAGCATCATCATATGAATCTCAATCATGTAAGGCAGCTCATGAGATTATTGTATTGAAGTACATAGGAGAGAGATGAACCACATAGCTACCGGTACAGCCCCGAGCCTCGATGGAGAACTACTCCCTCCTCATGGGAGACAGCAGCGTTGATGAAGATGGTGGTGGTGTCGATGGAGGAGCCTTCGGGGGCACTTCCCCGTCCCGGCGGCGTGCGGGAACAGAGACTCCTGTCCCCCAGATCTTGGCTTCGCGATGGCGGCGGCTCTGGATGGTTTCTCGTACCGTGGCTTTTTCGTATCGAGGTTTTAGGTCAGGGACCTTTATATAGGCGAAGAGGCGGCGTCAGAAGGTCAACGAGGCGGTGACACGCTAGGGGGGCCCCCCCCCTAGGCCGCGCCGGGCTATCGTCTGGGGGCCCAGTGGCCCCCCTCTGGCGACTCTCGGGTGTTCTGGAAGCTTCGTGGAAAAATAGGATGCTGGGCCTTGATTTCGTCCGATTCCGAGAATATTTCCTTACTAGGATTTACGGAACCAAAAACAGCGAAGCGACAAGCTGGCCCTTCGGCATCTCGTCAATAGGTTAGTTCCGGAAAACGCATGATAATGACATAAAGTGTGTATAAAACATGTAGATATCATCAATAATGTGGCATGGAACACAAGAAATTATCGATACGTCGGAGACGTATCAGCATCCCCAAGCTTAGTTTCTGCTCGTCCCGAGCAGGTAAACGATAACAAAGATATTTTCTGAAGTGACATGCTATCATAACCTTGATCATACTATTGTAAGCATATGTAATGAATGCAGCGATCAAAACAATGGTAATGACATGAGTAAACAACTGAATCATAGAGCAAAGACTTTTCATGGATAGTACTTTCAAGACAAGCATCAATAAGTCTTTCATAAGAGTTAACTCATAAAGCAATAAATTCATAGTAAAGGCATTGAAGCAACACAAAGGAAGATTAAGTTTCAGCGGTTGCTTTCAACTTATAACATGTATATCTCATGGATAGTTGTCAATATAGAGTAATATAACAAGTGCAATATGCAAGTATGTAGGAATCAATGCACAGTTCACACAAGTGTTTGCTTCTTGAGGTGGAGAGAAATAGGTGAACTGACTCAACGTAAAAGGTAAAAGAATGGCCCTTCGCAGAGGAAGCATTGATTGCTATATTTGTGCTAGAGCTTTGGTTTTGAAAACATAAAGAGAGCATAAAAGTAAAATTTTGAGAGGTGTTTGTTGTTGTCAACGAATGGTAGTGGGCACTCTAACCCCTTGCCAGACAAACCTTCAAAGAGCGGCTCCCATGAATTATTTTTATTTTTGGGTGGCACTCCTTCCAACCTTTCTTTCACAAACCATGGCTAACCGAATCCTCGGGTGCCTGCCGACAATCTCATACCATGAAGGAGTGCCTTTTTATTTTAGTTTTATTATGATGACACTCCTCCCCACCTTTGCTTTCTCAAGCCATGGCTAACCGAATCCTTCGGGTGCCGTCCAAAAATCACATACCATGGAGGAGTGTCTATTTAGGTTAATTAATTTGGGACTGGGAATCCCATTGCCAGCTCTTTTTGCAATTATTGGATAAGCGGATGAAGCCACTAGTCCATTGGTGAAAGTTGCCCAACAAGAATGAAAGATAAACACCACATACTTCCTCATGAGCTATAAAACATTGACACAAATCAGAGGTGATAAATTTTGAATTATTTAAAGGTAGCTCTCAAGCAATTTACTTTGGAATGGCGGAGAAATACCATGTAGTAGGTAGGTATGGTGGACACAAATGGCATAGTGGTTGGCTCAAGGATTTTGGATGCATGAGAAGTATTCCCTCTCGATACAAGGCTTAGGCTAGCAAGGCTATTTGAAACAAACACAAGGATGAACCGGTGCAGCAAAACTCACATAAAAGACATATTGTAAACATTATAAGACTCCACACCGTCTTCCTTGTTGTTCAAACTCTTTACTAGAAATTATCTAGACCTTAGAGAGACCAATTATGCAAACCAAATTTAGCAAGCTCTAGGTGTTTCTTCATTAATAGGTGCAAAGTATATGATGCAAGAGCTTAAACATGAGCACAACAATTGCCAAGTATCAAATTATCCAAGACATTTTATCAATTACTACATGTAGCATTTTCCGTTTCCAACCATATAACAATGAACGAAGCAGTTTCAACCTTCGCCATGAACATTAAAAGCTAAGAACACATGTGTTCATATGAACCAGCGGAGCGTGTCTCTCTCCCACACAAGCATGTATTTATTCAGAGAATGGAAATAACAAAACAAAAATAAAAGCACACAGACGCTCCAAGTAAAGTACATAAGATGTGACCGAATAAAAATATAGTTTCAAGAGAAGAGACCTGATAAGTTGTCGATGAAGAAGGGGATGCCTTGGGCATCCCCATGCTTAGACGCTTGAGTCTTCTTGAAATATGCAGGGGTGAACCACCGGGGCATCCCCAAGCTTAGAGCTTTCACTCTTCTTGATCATAGTATATCATCATCCTCTCTTGACCCTTGAAAACTTCCTCCACACCAAACTCAAAACAAACTCATTAGAGGGTTAGTGCATAATCAAAAACTCACATGTTCAGAGGTGACACAATCATTCTTAACACTTCTGGACATTGATCAAAGCTACTGGAAGTCAATGGAACAAAGAAATCCATCCAACATAGCGAAAGAAGCAATGCGAAATAAAAGGCAGAATCTGTCAAAACAGAACAGTCCGTAAAGACGAATTTTATTGAGGCACCAGACTTGCTCAAATGAAAATGCTCAAATTGAATGAAAGTTGCGTACATATCTGAGGATCACTCATGTAAATTGGCATAATTTTCTGAGTTAGCTACAGAGAATTAGGCCCAGATTCGTGACAGCAAGAAATCTGTTTCTGCGCAGTAATCCAAATCTAGTATGAACCTTACTATCAAAGACTTTACTTGGCACAACAATGCAACAAAACTAAGATAAGGAGAGGTTGCTACAGTAGTAACAACTTCCAAGACTCAAATATAAAACAAAATTACTGTAGCAAAATAAACACATGGGTTATCTCCCAAGAAGTTCTTTCTTTATAGCCATTAAGATGGGCTCAGTAGTTTTAATGATGCACTCGCAAGAGATAGTATTTGAAGCAAAAGAGAGCATCAAGAGGCAAATTCAAAACACATTTAAGCCTAACATGATTCCTATGAAAAGGAATCTTGTAAATAAACAATTTCATGAAGCATGATGCAACAAGCATAGAAACATAAAACAAGTGTAACTTCAAAAATTTCAGCATATAGAGAGGTGTTTTAGTAACATGAAAATTTCTACAACCATATTTTCCTCTCTCATAATAATATCCAGTAGCATCATGAGCAAACTCAACAATATAAGTATCACATAAAACATTCTTACCATGAGTCTCATGCATAAAATAATTACTACTCCCAACATAAGCATAGTCATTCTTATTAATTGTAGTGGGAGCAAATTCAACAAAGTAGCTATCATTATTATTCTCATCAAGTGTAGGAGGCATAGTATAATCACAACAAAATTTACTCTCCACAGTAGGTG